>NC_045773.1:12442205-12744264 GCF_008692025.1 Phocoena sinus
TAAGAGTGTGGGCCCTAGAATTTGACCAGCCGGGATCGGAATTTCAGCTGGGTTACCCTCAAGTGGTGCAAACAAGGACTGGTGCACTTCTCTAGCTCATGTTGCTATTCTCTAATATAAAGCCAGTGATGATGTAGTAGCTGCTGTCATCGAGGCTTGGGCAAGATGTTGGACAGGGAGGTGGTGAAGTGGATCAGAAGGCCTTATGCTGCCTGGGAAGTGAGGGCAGCATTTCCAGCAGATACACAGGCACCCTTCTGGGAGGATGAGTGGAAGATAACCAGGCAGACTGACCAGGGGGTAGAATGGAGCGAGCTCTTGATGAGGGCAGCAGATTTATTGTTTAAACAATTAAAGATATTTTCCTGTTTATATAATATACAAATAAAATGTGGTTAAGGTTTTGCATTTTATTAAATTATGCAGAACCGATCTCTTCAAAAGTTCGAAGTCTGAATTACTTCAAAGATAAAGTAGTGCCTCATAAATTTTTATTTCCACTAGGCTTCCAACAAGTCTATTATAATATTGGCTAAGTGTCCACAGGTAAGAGACTGCTTGCTAGAGAAATAATGTGTGATGAGATAGCCTCTTACTTATCTCTGATGTTTCTCCAAAGATATTGGTAATTCTCCCAAAACACTGATGAAACAGATTTTCATCTCAGATTTTTGTTTATCAATATTAGACAACACATTCAAATTTGCTAAATATTGGCATCTCTATTTCCATAAAAGGTCTATGAAGATATATGGAATCTAAAAAAGAAAAAAAAAATGGTCATGGGGCTTCCCTGGTGGCGCAGTTGTTGAGAGTCTGCCTGCCGATGCAGGGGACACGGGTTCATGCCCCGGTCCAGGAAGATCCCACGTGCCGCGGAGCAGCTGGGCCGGTGAGCCATGGCCACTGGGCCTGAGTGTCCGGAGCCTGTGCTCCGCAACGGGAGAGGCCACAACAGCGAGAGGCCCGCGTACCGCAAAAATAAATAAATAAATAAATAAATAAATAATCATGAGGAACCTAGGAGCAGGACGGGAATAAAGATGCAGACCTACTAGAGAATGGACTTGAGGACATGCGGAGGGGGAAGGGTAAGCTGGGACAAACTGAGAGAGTGGCATGGACATATATACACTACCGAATGTAAAACTGATAGCTAGTGGGAAGCAGCCACATAGCACAGGGAGATCATATCAGTGCTTTGTGACCACCTAGAGGGGTGGGATAGGGAGGGTGGGAGGGAGGGAGATGCAAGAGGGAAGAGATATGGGGATATATGTATATGTACAGCTGATTCTCTTTGTTATAAAGCAGAAACTAACACACCATTTTAAGCAATTATACTCCAATAAAGATGTTAAAAAAAAAAAGGTCTGTGACCTCAAACATGGAGGGCAGATTTCAGATATCTTAATCATACACTGTAGCACTAGAATCTGACCATAAACTATATTTTCCAAGCTTATGAGACACTGTGTCCTTTTTCTGTCATTCTCCCAATTAATGGAACAATGCAGTGGGAACATTGTACTATAGACACAAACACACCTATGTTCAAATCCAGACTGTTTTTTATAAGCTGAGAGCTTAAGCAAGTCTTTTTTTTTTTTTTTTTTTTTTTTTTTTTTTTTTTTTTTTTTTGCGGTACGCGGGCCTCTCACTGTTGTGGCCTCTCCCGTTGCGGAGCACAGGCTCCGGATGCGCAGGCTCAGCAGCCATAGCTCACGGGCCCAGCCGCTCCACGGCATGTGGGATCTTCCCACACCGGGGCGCGAACCCTCATCCCCTGCATCGGAAGGCGGACTCTCAACCACTGCGCCACCAGGGAAGCCCTTAAGCAAGTCTTTTAAACTACTTAAAGTCAGGTTCATCTTACACAGCCACTGTGTGTGAAATGCCTCCAGGGCGTGGTTTATAGTACATTTAGTTTTTTTCTAAAAGGTGAACATTGTCATCGTCATCCTCATTATCATCATTTACTATTACAAATAGTAATGTCATTTCTCTTTGAGTCATTAGAAGTTCATCCTGGCCCCTGGGGACCTGGTTAGAGAATTCTAATTTACAGATTCCCTGGCACATAAGCTTTTCAAACATTTTCTCAATCTCTGAGCATCTTGTCTGATGCTACATGGGAGTGGACGAAGGAATGAGCAAAGACAATCTCCTTTCTTGTGTCCAGCTGCCAAATAATAGTTTTCTATAAAAAATGTTTAGGTTATACCTAAGTTCCTATAAATATTCCCGTATTCTGGAAGAAGGAATTCAAGGGAGAAGTGAGAACCAACATGATAATTATTTTATTTTTCTAGTCTTCCAAATTAGACCGTCCATTAGAGCATTTTATCACTTGAAAATAAGGACCACTGTCCTAGATGAAAACTTCACAGCTGTTCCTAAAATAGCTTCTCAGTGTGTCTCTGTCATCTCTCCTCCCTCTGCCAATCCATCCCACACACACCTGCCAGAACAGTCTTCCATAAATATCCTTTTCTTTGTATCTCCTCCCTGTTCTGGAATCTACAGTGCCCCCCTGTTATTGTTCTATATCTTAATTCAAATTTCCAGTGTCGTCATCAGCTTCTCCTATTCCTTCCTTTCCTACTTTATGTCTAATTATTCCTTCATAAAACAAATCAATTCTAAATAAGCCAGTCAGTTTGCCATGCCCAGTAAAATTCCTGAACCCACCCTTTCCTACAACTTTATAACTGCCATAACTTTCACTTCGCCTATTCCCAGAATCAAATTATTTATTAGTCTTCCACAGGATATGAACCAGAACTCAGGCCCAACAGTATTTTTTAGTTCCTGCGTCTTTCTCTCATTTTTTCACACCTGGATCCTCTGATGTTTCCCTGAAAGGTCCTCATTAAAATATAGATTAATTAAGTAATCCTTCCCCTGGAGGATTGGTATGGGATTTTTGAGGTGGTGAATCTTTGTATCTTAATCAATTTCAACTTTGTATGCAGAGTGTCTAATACCATCACCCATTTTCAGTAAACGTTTATTGGAAAGAAGCAGGGACAAATTGATGGCATTGAATGCCTTTTGCCAGCCGTACGCCAGCTTCAGGACCAGAGTCACGGTAACAATGACTAAGCTTCTGAGTTACCTCCTTAGAGCCCTCCTTCCATAAGGATCTGTCAGGCCCACAGAACCTTCTGGGAGGCTATGAAAGTCACTTTCCTTAACCTTCACTGTGTACCATGCTGATTCTGCTGTTAGAACTAAAGCATGCCTTGCTTCTGCTCCTTTCTCCTCCCATATACACGTCCCAAGAATGGAGTCCTGCCACGATTTCTAGCTCCGCGTTGGGATTCCAGAACACGCAGCTAGTGATTGCTCGTGTCCATCCCCATTGCTAGATCAGACCCCCTGGTCCTAGCTTGCTGAATGCAGTAGCGCTAGTTTTCTGCCTTCTTGTCCAATACTCATTGACAGAAAATAACTTTTTGCACTGTTATAAGCACTCTTTTCCCAAAGTAATTAATCTTTGAGAAGTCAAAATAATTCAGAGATGACATCACTGAAAATAAAAGTTTTGCCTGTTGGTTTGGAGTGTAAATCCAAACTTGATTTTCTTATAATGATCTTGTAAATTACTCACCTTCCTTTAAAATGTCCATCACATCAGCTAGACGTCTGGGAGATATAGAGCCCTGGGCACTGATTCATCGACAAGGATCCTCTACTTTATGAAACTTTGAAAGCACATCTGCCCTTGAACTCTTAGGTTTCTTCTCCAGAAGCAGACCTCCATCGTCCCTTTGTTGTACTGAACTTGCTTTCTCATAAAAGATAAGGGGGAAATTATTCATTCATCCAACAAATACTTACTGAGTACCTACTATGTGTAGAACTGTATTGGCTCCGTTAGGGAAAACTCCTACTGGGTCTAAACCAGAAAGCTGCCAGCTATTTAAACGTCTTTTATGTTTTTATATCCAAATTATGATGTTTTAACTAGCTGTGGCCTTGGACTCTGGTAGCCCCTACAGACGGATTAGTTTCCTTGACCATTGTCCTTCTTCCCCAAGTGGGTCAAGGAGTCCTGGTTTTCCATCCATCCACACTGGCTCCATGTTGCCTCAAGACCTATGAGTAACAAAGATTCCTTTATTCACTTGCTGATCTGAAACTATACTTGACGTTTCCAAATCACAGAACCATAGACTTGCAAACCTGGAAGTTGCACTCTCATGGGATAGTCCCTGAAATTGGTAACAGTGAAGGACAGTGATTTTGGCCAAGGACAAGCAGCCTTCTAAAACCTTATCTGTATGTTCCTTTGCCAAACATCAGATAATTATTTTCTGAATGTAACTTAATTTAGAAATACTTGTTTTCAGAAGGCATGGTAAAAATTGACAAGATATTTCAAGTAGGATTTTTTAAGTGTGGCTAGAAAGACAGTGAGTTTATGAAAGTTATATTTAATATGTGACATCATAATGTCTTTTTTCAAGCATTGTACTGATTCAAAATATTTAAATCACAAAGGCATTTTTGGAAGGGGTGAGAAAAATCTTTGTGGCTAGTGATAAATATCTCTCCAAGAAAATATTCTTTGATCACATATTTACTGGGTGCTTCAATTTGTGCCAAGCAACGTTACAGGTACTGAACCGTGTCACCTGGTAATTAAAACTCTTGGTTTTGAGTCAGGCAGAACTGGATACAAATCCCAGTTTGCTGATTGTATGATTCTCAGTAAGTTACTCGACCTCTCTAACTTCAAACTCCTCGAGTGAATGGTGAGAGTAATATATTTACCAACTAGTTTTGGAGACTCATGCATGCAGAGTGCTTAGATTCATTCCTGAGATTTAATGAACGTTCAAGTGGTGGCTTTAAAAAAAGTCCATACCAAAAGGAAGTACTCAAGTTTCTGTTGAAAGTGTTTTGTCACTTTCACATTGGCTCAAGTTTGTATCACGGCTGGCACATTCTATTTTACAGCACTGCTTGCACATGCTGGTAGTCAAAAGTTGTGATTTGTTCCTTTAAAAGTATTCTCAGGTATATGGCTGCCAGTGCAACCAGACAGCAAGCTTCCTAAGGGCCAGTATTACGTTTCTTGTTTGTTTCTTCCTTTGTGCCTCCTTCCATCCCTCTCTTCTTTTTAGTAGTTGGTACTTAATACATGCTTGTTGCCTGTCCAACTGGCTGTTTATAGTAAAATAATTCCTTAACACTTCCCAGCCTTTCCGCAGAAAGCTAGGTGACCGTCAAACGCAGATATAAGAGAACTCAAATAAGAAATGGTAGGAACCCCTTGAATTACTTCCACAGTTGGAGGAAAAGGCATTCCTGAAGGAAAATCCTTTTAAAATTACATGTTTAATCTTGCACAAGCCATTTTAAGTTCCCCCAAACCATGTTTACCTGGGTAGTGACTGCTTTTCATGTGGGAATTTAATGTGCAGTCAAGCAGTGAACAGGATGTCAGCTCCTCTACACTGCTTTGGCATTATGAATGCTGTCGTGTTTGCCGGGAAAAATTTTGGTAAACTGTGAACTGGATTTTAATTGTGATAAGATACTCTCTCAAAAAAAAAAGTCAGTGCACAGGGAAGAATACAGAAGTTTCCCTCCTACACTTGGGTCTTTAATTAATCACAGGGACAAATTCTCAGCAGAAAGATGCCTGTATTTATCAGCCACTTAAAATGCGTGCTCATCCTGGTGGCCACAAGGAGGTGAATCACTTCGGGATCTGGGAAGAGTGAAGCGTGAGATGTGTACGAAGTCTTACAAGTCATCCAGAAGCTGGAAATGAGAGATTTTCATTTGCATATGTCATTAACTGGTTGAAATTTTATACTTGGCACTGAGATTTGGGGAACAGCTAACTATCAGTTTTTAGGAAGTTGCTTATGAAGGGCCTCAACTAAAATTTGGAGACTAGTGGCCAGCATATGTGTTTAATTTGAAAAATTGGCCTATATTGGGCTCCCTAACATTTTTAATTAGTTCTTCCCCACCAAAATCCCATATACATCCAGAGGTTTTTTTCTGCTAAAAGAATGGAGAACTTGCAAAATGGGGCCTGAGTTGCTCTATGGCATCAAGGGCCACGAGCTAAGTAGCATCTGCCCCCTTTAACTGGGGCTTCAGTGTTCCAGTTTTCCAGTCTTCACTGTATCCTATTGTATACCTGATGCCATGTTCACATGCCTTTTATCTGTGAACCTGTGCTGATTTTTTTTTTTGTAAAGTAAAATTCCACCAATATCTGAAAATGTTTCAAAACAAAATATAGACCAAGAGAGTTGCTTGTGTCAAGAAAAATGGAGGAGAACGTATTTTTTGGTTAAAGAAAATAACCTTCCCAGGTGTTTTAAAGAACAAAGTATACATGTGTTAAAAATTGCATTAGTCTGTTTTGTTTATTTCTTCCTTGTCCCTGTATAGTCAACCCCTGGAATAATTTTTCTTTATTGGTTTTAGTTATTTGACTAAAACAGATTATTTTGATGTTACATAGAAAACTACTATGTAGAGATCATAAGTTAGCATTAGCAATGCTCAGCAGACTTTATTCTCTGCTGTATTCTTTTTCTTACTCTTGTTCTGTTTAGGTCCCTGGGAGATAACATCTACTCCTATGGATTCAGCTAACTGATACTGATGCCTCCTAAGTCCTATCCACATTTCTCTACTGACTGTCTCCTTGACATCTCCATCCTAATGCCCCACTACCACTGGCTCAGCGTGGCCACAACAAACCTCTTCCTGTGTGTCCCATCAAGGCACATCCCTAACCTGTCTCCCGCACTAGCTTCCTGCTTTAGTCAATAGGGTTATCTTCCACCAGTTTCCTAAGGCAGAAGACTAGGCTTCTTTCTTAGCTCCTCCCTCTTCTATTTCATGCAGAAAGTTACTAAAATATGTAGACTTACCTCTTTAATATCTTTGGGATTCATCCCACTCTTTCAAAACCATTGTCTGAGTTAGCACCGTAATTATTTCCACCTAGATTATATAACATCTCCTAAATGACCTTTCTGCTCTAATATCACCCACCTCTGATGCCTTTCCTTCCCTGCAACTTGGATGATCTTGTTAAAATGTACATCTGATCCTGTCAGTCTCCAAATCCTTCTTTGCTCTTTAAATTATAAGTAGAGTCTCAATGTCGTGAAATGGCACCTGAGGGTCACTATTACGTGTCCTCTGTCTGCCTCTCCTGACTCACCTTTCGATACCGTGTCCCAGTTACCTGCATTTGCACTGCACTAAATGCCTTGCCCTAACCCAGGCAAGCTGTACTTTCTGTAGCTTCTTCTAGTGGAAAATGTTGGTCCCCTCCTTTTCACCTGGCTAATTCTCACTTCCCCTGCAGAATTCAGCTGAGATATTAACCTCTCCAGGAAGTTCTCCCGACTCTCAGATCTACACACAAATTTTGGGCAGAGTTAGCTCTCTTTTGTGCTCTCACAGTTCTATGTGCTGCATCGTAGTTGCATTTTCATTGACTGTCCTCTCCTTTGTTCCTACCACTGTAACCAGGCTAGGTGATCATTAAAGATAAGATTGCCTGCCTTACTTGTCTTTGTAGCTTAACACACACCTGGTACGTAGTAAGTACTTAGTAACAGTTCATTGAATGAGTGAGTGATGGAGGAATGTTGACATTAAAAAATATAAAAGGTGAAATTAGGATTTACAATTTATTTAACCACTCAACAAAAAAGTGTTGAAAATTTTGAATGTTTTAAAAATCTCTTACAGACCCACTCTCATCAGGATTTACCATTTTGCTTTGAGCAGCCTCCCCTAAAAATGTTGAACATTTTATTAAGAGAAATTGGGGGCGTGTATCTTGCTAGTTAGGTACCATTGAGATCCACAGCCACAGAAAGAATCTCTGACTCTAACCAGCTATATCATGCTTGAATTAAGGCGTCCTTGGTTTCTGTGTGGATTAAAAAACCAAGAGATTGGGAATATTCCGGAGGGCAGAATAGAAATACCAAGGTGGCAACAAACCAAAGGTATAGACAGAATCTGACAGGATAAGCTCCAGCCTAGAGTTTGGATCTTGAGCCTATAATACCAACTATAAAATGAAGGATGAAGAAGAAATAGTACATTAAAGTGCAGCAGTGCATCAAAGGGGTTCTGTGGCCTTGACAGTTAACTCAAAAGACAGCTGTGTGATGTGGCTGTGCAAGATAGTAGAACACTCTTGGTGACTTGGATACAAGCATGGTTTTAGGAATGAGAGAGAGAAAGTATCATTCTTTGCTGTTCCAGAGTGTGAGGGAGTAATCCTCATACCAGAGCTGAGCTTCTGAAGTAGGTTTTATGCAAGAGAACTTAAAAATGAGGTATAAAGCAGCAAGAACACTTCAGAAGCATATGAGCATTAAATCTTACCTTAGGAGGGGTGACTGAAGAAAAGAGAGATGCTTAAGTTAAGAAAGGGAAGACTTAGGGGCACATGGTGGTTGAAGGATATGTGGACGTTAGAGAGGGGCAGAAAGTTTTTTTTAATAGCAGGAACAGAAAACCATGTATGTGTGTGCCTCTGCATGTCTTTTAAACAAAAACATCTTGGTTTAGGCAATCTCACCAGTTTGAAATCACAGGATGTAGGACATTTTACTCACAAGATATCCCAGTGGCCTTATGCACATTGATCCCTTACCCATCAGTGACCAATGCAGCCTATTCTGGGGGTCTTGTAGGGACCGACCTTTGTCATGATATGACAACTCTTAATTATTCTCACTTTTTAGTGAATCCTCCTTTAAAAAGGATGGGTCTGTCCAAGGTGACACTGCATGCCTCACGAGCAGGGACATGCCGTGACAGCTTCTGAATGATCCAAAGATGGAATGAATGACCTTGGAAGGCAATGAATCATTTCTAGGAGGATTTCTGAAAAGTCCAGCTGGAATATTTTAGGGTGGTTCAAGCATCAGCAGTTGCTTGGACTTGGACTTCTAAGATCCCATTGGTTACAAAAGCCCTGCCAAAGCCCAGCACGTGTAATGCCCCATGCCCGAACAAACACTTGCACTTCAGACCATGTGCCCCGACTGACCACCTCATATGAGAAGAGATGTCTTTTCCAATTTCTAGAACAGAAAAAGCATGTTTTATCAGTTTGTTGTCCAGTTAATTTTTTTCCATTAAATGGAAACTGGGGTTAAGATGACCATTAATTTAACACTAGAGGCAATGTGGTGTAACAGCTAGGTATGAAAACAGGGAAGCTTGCTTTGAATTCTGGCTCCATCCATACACATAAGTTTTGCCTTAACTTGCCTAGCTTCAGATTCCTCATCCACGAAATGGGTAAGGTAATGGCCACCACATGGGTTACTGTTTAGGATTAAATGAAATAATGCATACGGCACACTTAGCAATACACCTGTCATCCAGCAGGCACTTCGTCAATGATAGCTGCTACTATCAGACTGTAATAACACTTTTTAGCACTACAAATGTTACTAATACTGTTGACTTATCTCTGTTTTTTCATTTACTACGTGTTTCTTTGCGGTCTCCAGCCCAATAGCGTTTTTACTCGATAGAGAGAGACTGCTCTTAGGTTGGCTCTTTCAAAAGGAACATGGCTCGTGCAAACACTCGGTGGTGCTCATGAATTAACAGGAAAACTGTTTAGTTTGTGAAATTTAAAATTTCTTTTATCAGCCTCCTGTAGAAAAATAAATTCCTTTTGTTCTATAAGGAAAAGTAAGTTAAGAAATTGGTTGTTAGTGGAGGTAAGCAGAATGAGAAACAAGATTTTCTACTTAATTTTTTAATCATTAAAGCATACAGTTAGATACTAAATGTGGCTTTGCACATGGGAAGTAGTACAAAAAACCACATCCCACTATTTCTTACCAGATTGCTGTGACAATACATTACCAGCAGCTTCTGTCAACAGACACGAGTGAGAACGCTCAGCTGTCATTAAAAATGTAATGTTCAGAAAAAAGGAGCTGGAGGAATAAGGCTCCCTGACTTCAGACTATATTACAAAGCAACAGTAATCAAGACAGTATGGTACTGGCACAAAAACAGAAAGATAGATCAGTGGAACAGGATAGAAAGCCCAGAGATAAACCCACGCACATATGGACACCTTATCTTTGATAAAGGAGGCAGGAATGTACAGTGGAGAAAGGACAGCCTCTTCAATAAATGGTGCCGGGAAAACTGGACAGGTACATGTAAAAGTATGAGATTAGATCACTCCCTAACACCATACACAAAAATAAGCTCAAAATGGATTAAAGACCTAAATGTAAGGCCAGAAACTATCAAACTCTTAGAAGAAAACATAGGAAGAACACTCTATGACATAAATCACAGCAAGATCCTTTCTGACCCACCTCCTAGAGTAATGGAAATAAAAACAAAAATAAACAAATGGGACCTAATGAAACTTCAAAGCTTTTGCACAGCAAAGGAAACCATAACCAAGACCAAAAGACAACCCTCAGAATGGGAGAAAACATTTGCAAATGAAGCAACTGACAGAGGATTAATCTCCAAAATTTACAAGCAGCTCGTGCAGCTCAATAACAAAAAAACAAACAACCCCATCCAAAAATGGGCAGAAGACCTAAATAGACATTTCTCCAAAGAAGATATACAGAATGCCAACAAACACATGAAAGAATGCTCAACATCATTAATCATTAGAGAAATGCAAATCAAAACTACAATGAGATATCATCTCACACCAGTCAGAATGGCCATCATCAAAAAATCTAGAAACAATAAATGCTGGAGAGGGTGTGGAGAAAAGGGGACACTCTTGCACTGCTGGTGGGAATGTGAATTGGTTCAGCCACTGTGGAGAACAGTATGGAGGTTCCTTAAAAAACTACAAATAGAATTACCATATGACCCAGCAATCCCACTACTTGGCATATACCCTGAGAAAACCAAAATTCAAAAAGAGTCATGTACCAAAATGTTCATTGCAGCTCTATTTACAATAGCCAGGACATGGAAACAACCTAAGCGCCCATCATCGGATGAATGGATAAAGAAGATGTGGCACATATACACAATGGAATATTACTCAGCCTTAAAAAGAAATGAAATTGAGCTATTTGTAATGAGATGGATAGACCTAGAGTCTGTCATACAGAGTGAAGTAAGTCAGAAAGAAAAAGACAAATACCGTATGCTAACACATATATATGGAATTTAAGGGAAAAAAATGTCATGAAGAACCTAGGGGTAAGATAGGAATAAAGACGCAGACCTACTGGAGAACGGACTTGAGGATATGGGGAGGGGGAGGGGTGAGATTTGACAGGGCGAGAGAGAGTCATGGACATATACACACTAACAAACGTAGTAAGGTAGATAGCTGGGGGGAAGCAGCCGCAAGGCACAGGGATATTAGCTCGGTGCTTTGTGACAGCCTGGAAGGGTGGGATGGGGAGAGTGGGAGGGAGGGAGACGCAAGAGGGAAGACATATGGGAACATATGTATATGTATAGCTGATTCACTTTGTTATAAAGCAGAAACTAACACACCATTGTAAAGCAATTATACCCCAATAAAGATGTTTAAAAAAAAAAAAAAAAAAAAAAAATGTAATGTTCAGAGTGTTGAAGTGGGCGTGCAGGAGGGCTCAGGTGGCTACCTAATTCATGAGCTTCCAGGAAGCTAAGCTGAGAATGGGGAACGCGGTCTCATTTGAAGTTGCTATTCCCTTCAAATAGTAAGCATGATTTCCAGTGATAGGGTATCTCCAAGAAATCAGAAAATTACTTCTTTCAGAAAGAACCCATACATTATTTGATTAGCAAGCACAGTCATTTCCTTTATCACAAGTGGCAATATTCATACATGTTTTGAAAGTACAAGCTTAGAAGTCTTCAATCCTGTAGATTGATTTCCTTGTTTCATTGGGGTTTGTTTTTATATATCTTTATTGGAATATAATTGCTTTACGATATTGTGTTAGTTTCTGCTGTACAACAAAGTGAATCAGCCATACGTATACATATATCCCCACATCCCCTCCCTCTTGCGTCTCCCTCCCACCTCCCTATCCCACCCCTCTAGGTGGTCACATAGCATCCAGCTGATCTCCCTGTGCTATGCAGCCACTCCCCACTAGCCATCCATTTTATATTTGGTAGTGTATACATGTCCATGCCACTCTCTCACTGCGTCCGAGCTTCCTCTCCCCACCCCCCCGACCCCCGTGTCCTCAAGTCCGTTCTCTATGTCCGCGTCTTTATTCCTGCCCTGCCACTAGGTTCATCAGCACCCTTTTTTTTAGATTCCATATATGTGTGTTACCATGTGGTATTTGTTTCTCTCTTTCTGACTTAACTTCACTCTGTATGACGGATGCATCTGTCATATTCCTTGCCTTACCTCGTCTTCATAGCTTCCTTCTTCCCTCCCCATCCCTGAGACTGCCTTAAAAGGATACACTGTGCTGTGTTGCATCCCAAGAGCTTGTCAGAGAGAATAGTTTTGTCATTTGCAGAATGTGTTCATGAGGCCGTGACAGATTTGCCCGCATCCTTCTGGTACAGCGCCTGAGATGTGATATATTCAGAACACCCTTTCCTTTCCCAGATTCCCTCTTCCTCACCCCCTTATTTTAGAATTCTCATTAGCCTTAGGGATTACCAAATCTGAAAACTTCGGTTTAGGAAGTGACCTTATGGGGGGGAGCTTTGAATCCTTCAGTTCCCAGTCTTTTCCTTTTAACAGAAAACGTTATTTCCCATGGAAATCTATCATGTAAGCAGAGTAGTTAAGATGTTTTAAAAGAAACGTGATACTAAAATCAGTCAAACTTTATAAGCCATCTGTTACTAAAGACATCTAATAATGTACAGTGTTCTCAATCATAAACATTTCACACTTTTCAAAGGATGTTTATTTGCATTAAAGTTATGAATAGGAGTAAAAAAGATGTCAACTACCTAACAAGGCTGACAATTCACAAACATCATGTCTCAATTTGGAAACAGAGATCTGGTTCATGCTATGCTCTTCCCACACCTCTCACCCGCCATGCTGCCACCCCCTGCCAGGTGTGCACAGACCCAGGCTGGCCTATTTTGATTTAATGCCACCCTCTGTTTCCTTGTTTATGCTGTCTCTGATAACCAGTTCTTCAGATTCTGGTTGACCATATTCACCAATGGAAGCCTCAGTACCTGAAGAGAAAGTTGATTTGTTGGGGGTAGCTCCAACAAGTGGAATGCTTTATTTCTCTCTTTTGTTTTTTGGACTGTCTATGCTTTATTTTATTGTATTTCTTCCAGTTTTATTGAGATATAATTGACATACAGCACTATACACATTGAAGGTATAGAGCATAATGATTTGACTTACGTACACCATGAAATGTTGACCACAATAAGCTTAATGAACATCCACTATCTCACATAGATATAAAATTAAAGAAATAGAAAAATTTTTTTTCTTCTTGTGATAATGACTCTTAGGATTGACTCTCCTAACAATCTTCATATATAGCGCTCAGCAGTAATCATTATATTTACTATGTGGTACATTACATTCCCAGTACTTAGTTATCTTTTAACTGAAATTTTGTACCTTTTGACCACCTTCATCCAATTCCCCCTCCCCTCGTCCTCTGCCTCTGGTAACCACAAATCTTATCTCTTTTTCTATGAGTTTGCTTGTTTGTTTTTGAAGTACAATTGACCTACAACACTATGTTAGCTCTTATTATATAAGAGTGATTTCATGCTTCTGTACATTTCAGACCACGATAAGACTAGTTACAATCTATCACCTTACAAAGATATTAATAATTTTTGACTGTATTCCCTACACTGTATGCTTCATATCCATGACTCATTTATTTTGCTACTGAATTTTATATCTCTTAATCTCTTTCACCTATTTCTTTCCTCCCCCCACCCATTTCCACTCTCGCAACTGCCTGTTGTGTCCTCTGTTATCTATAACTCTTTCTGTTTGTTATGTCTGTTCATTTGTTTTGTTTTTAGGTTCCACATATAAATGAAATCATACAGTATTGTCTTTCTCTGACTTATTTCACTTAGCATAATACCCTCCAGGTCCATCCATGTTGTTGCAAATGGCATTATTTTATTCTTCTCTATGGCTGAGTAATATTCCATTGTATATCTACACTATACCTTCTTTATCCGTTCATCTATTTATGGATCCTTAGGCTACTTCCATGTGTTGGCTCTTGTAAATAATGCTGTAATGAATACAGGGGTGCATATATATTTTCTAATTAGGGTTTTTGTTTTCTTCAGATAGATATATAGGAGTGGAATTGCTAGATCATATAGTAGTTCCATTTTTAATGTTTTGAGGAATTTTATACTGTTTTGCATACCAGCTAAACCAATTTAAACTTCACTTGATTTTGAACAAAATTCTAGCCCTGCATAGCTCCCTTTGAGTCATACACGACACATGGGTCCCTCTTCCATGTTACCGTCTTCTCCATGAAAATCAACCATTGAGGGAGTACTTACTGAGTGGGAGGTGAATCTGTATTAAATAATTATCTCATTTTAACCATAACACTACCCTGCAGGGTAAATATTTTTGTTCCTGGGTTGCAGATGAGGATTCTAAGGCTGATCAAGTTTCAGTAATGTGACCGATGTCATCCTTTTAGTAGTGGTGGAGTTGGTATTCAAACCTATGGTTGTATGAACTCTAAGATAGTTCTTCTAATTCAGAGTCTTAATCTGAGATCTATGAATAGTCTGGGGATCTGTAAATGGGCTTCACGTCTCCCTCGGGCCCTTGATATTGAATCCCAAATTTGGTTTGTTACAGGCAGGTTACAGTAAAACAAGCGATAGACCTCCCTCACCAGATTTTCAATTAGGCATGTAACCTCAAACAGTATTAGTACCCATATTTTGCATTCCCTCCTTTTATTTTGCTCATTTACATCAAAATTCTGTACTTTTGTTCACATATTAGTTTTGCCTCCTTCATTCTGTACTTTTTTTCTTTCTCTCCTTCTTATGTCTAAGTGTAGAACTTAAACCCTATTTCTACTATATTTAGTCTTACTAAGTTCACCTTTTTCATATCAGCTCATTTCAAGCTCTTGGGATCCTGATTCTGCTATCTAGTATTTTTATTACACATCTCTATTTCATGCCATCTGTCAATTTATATCAAAAAACGAAAAACCAAAAAGACACTTCTCAACAAATTTGGGCTATGGGCTATTGCTAACCTCTAAGGATCCAGGATGGAAATACTATCTCTTGCTCTCAGGCTTCTGACAAAGTTATTCCTTGGAAATAGCCTCTTGATGGTATTAACCTCTCTAGCTCTCTTTTTTCAAGGGTGAAAGTGGGTGTACCCGGAACCAGGGTGGATGGAGACAAGTGGGCACTTCAGACAGTCTAACCATATGGGGATACTCCTTCAAGTTGATGTTCTCCAAAGATGTACTTAACATTTATTTAAGAGACACCAAAGAACTGGCTTTTCTATTGACAGGTTATATACATTTCTGGCCAACTTTTTAACTTGGTTGAAATTATTTGTCTTTCAGGGTTTTTTTTCAATCACCAATAACTGGATATTAGCAGTCACCCATAATCACAAAGAAAAGAGGTAACTTACTTAGGTAAATGTGTTACATTTTGTTCAAATTATAACCCCAAATTCTAATTTTCTGGTCTTCAGGTTGACAAATCATTTTCTACCTTTCACAATTGTTCTCTCTTCCAATTGATATTTAAGTTTTTGAAACAGAGTGTTTCTTAGGGGCATATTCCAAGGGTTGAAATTTAGATAATGAACTAAATCACTTTTTTTAGATTAAAAACCAAAAAAGAAAACACTTTACCCTGTCTTAGTTTTAAAACGTCAAGTGACTCTCAGCTGGCCTGTCTCAAGGCTACTGGAGCAGCCACGTGCAATTTGCAATCATGCTTTGCAAGTAACTCAACAGAGCAAGTTCAGCAGCGGGAGAAGTGTTTTCACAATTTCCAATTGAGAATGTTGCCGACTTTTGCCAATTATTTTAGTGGTCTCATGTGGAAGCCTGAGTTAACTAGGATCGTATTTACACTTTATCCTAGGGATGTTTTAATGTGCCTGCACTGATGTCCCAGGCAGCTGTCCAGCTGACTCCCTCCTTAATTTAGCTCTATAGACAAGAACGGAATAAAGACTAAGCAAATATAGTAATCAGGCATCCCAGGCACGTAGTAAACGCAGACAATCTCCAGAAAGGAGTTTTGACTAGGCTAGTTTGAGTAAATTCTTTGTTTCTTTGGAGAAAAAAAATGTGATTCATCACGTCCTCAACTTCTGGCTCTTTTTCTGAATTCATAGTGTTATTGTAGGAAATGATTTATCAATCTGATTAGGTCAGAAACAGAGTTTACATATTTCCTGAAATTTTTTCAGCTTACCCATGTAAGTTACCTCTTTGGAGACTGCTGGGTACACACTGCTTCCTTCCCTCTATGACTTTCACATGCTTCAGGAATTGAGAGGAGGCAAACATGAAGACCTTTCTCTGCCATGCTTTGGAGTTTAAATATTGCCCTGAGGAATTTTAAGCAGAAATATGATGTATTTAGGAAAATGACAGTGGAGTAAATTGGTTGGAAAGAGAAGGTCCCCAGGGCCAGGAGACCATCTCCTAGAGCAGTACTCCAGATGAGGAAGAATGTGAAGGTGAGCTAGGGCAATGGGGAGGAGAGAGTTGATTTCTGAAGGAAACTCCCACAGCTTCTCTCAATTAATGGTCAGTCCCCACACAGTGAGAATCATGGAAGAGGACATAGACAGCGAGGATAATAGGAGAAAGATTTTAATTATGCTTCACTGTTTTTCTGACTGTGCGATAGGGAGTAAAATGAGTTTCCCCAGTTTTACCCTGGGAAACTGACACACTCCTTGATTTGACTCCATACCCTGGGTGATGACAGGAGCAGCTCACCACCGTCAGACATCAGGGTCCAAACCGAATTACTAGCCAACACGAGTAATAACTTTATTCTCCTACACCTGAGCCCATGGGGAGAAAACTCATTTTTATTCTGCCATGGTTTAATGATATTTAAATGAATGAAATGGTTTTTATAAATGAATATATTACAAGGTTCATGTTCAAGAATTGTCATTAAACCACAATGGACTTTACAGTTTATTAGTTTCACAACTGTCACCTTGTTATTAACAACACAGATAAAGCAACTTTACAAAGGATTCCGTTATCATCCATTGAATGAAACACTGAATTTGTTGAGCTGGAGTTTTAGGCATTCCCATGTCACCCTCGTAATTCAACTTTATATTGAGGATCACACGCATAACCAATATGATGTTTTAGACTCTTCAGGATTCCAGCTTCATGTAAGGATAAAATTCTAAATTAAACATTGAGAAATGCCCTTTAGAAAAGCAGCATGGCCAGAGAGAAGTATGGTGACTACATACAGAAGGCAGTTGTATCCCCAGCATGCCCTATTTGTGAGTGTCTTTTGGGAACCATGGTTTGGTATTTCTCCTCCCAAGTATGTGGAACAGCCGCGTTCTACTGCATTTTAATCATTTCAGTAAGGCTAAGGAAGGGACTGTGCATTGGCTTGTCAATATTCTTCTCCTTTTTCAAAATTCGTAAGACCAGGTCATACTCAGATGAACACGAATCATTGCGAAAATGTTATGTTTCTGTAAATCTTTAAATATTACATTAGAAAAAAATTGTCAACTTTAGTTATTGAGAGGCTTTACTTTAAGACACATTAATAAACATTTGGCACATGAAGATGTCAAAATTGTAAGGACTGTAATTTCAAAAACACTGGAATTGGCATTAAAGCAATGAAATTCTCTGCTAAATGTTCAACTGTCTGTATTTTTTTAAAGAAGTAAATTCTGGAAACAAATTTAGTGAAAATCCATGATTTAGTTTTCTCATGACATTAACAGATTTTTACTTCACGTTGGCCACACCTATGTGTTCAGCATCAGGGCCTTTGCCCTATTCATGGTCCCACTGCCTCTCATCTACTTACCCCATCAGTCATTCATTAAGAATGTCCATTCAATATAAATATGTTTACATGTCCTAGATGCCAGGCACTGTATCAGGAACTGGAAGGGAGCTGTAAGTTAAAACTGTCATCCAACTAGGGGGGGACGCATATTACACAATGACTGCAATTGTAATGAGACATGTGAAGGGAAGAATACTCCAGGCTCAGCAACTATAATGGGGTCCCCAGTTGTTCCGGAGAGAAAGGGAAGGCTTCCCAAGGAAGTTATTAACTGTTGCTCAAAGATCAAAAGAGTTGAGTTGAGCAAAAAAGGGGTAGTAAAAGCATGCAAGCAGCAGGAGCAGTGTGTGTGTGTGTTGGGGGGATGTGCCCGAGGCTCTGAGATGTAGAACTTGGCTAGTTGGAAGAACAGAAAAATGCAGAGGGACCAAGCACAGAGAATAATGGAGGAGATGGCATGGGAGGTCAAGATCTAGCCTTCTCCTATCCTTCTTCAGTCTTGTTAAGGCTCTTAAGAATTTTTAGCCACATTGGTATTCATTGGTATTGGATAATTAGGTTAAAGGAATATCATTTGGCCTTCTATGGTACATGCCTTATTAGTCTACTGATTGTAGAGCTACAAGGAAGCTCACAATCAATTTCTCTTTAGAGATACTGAATGATTTCTATTCAGCCTGCTGTGATTTCTATTGGAAACCAGATTAGTAAACCACTGGCTACTTTTGTGTCTAATTAGGCAATGTTAAAATAACCCGGGCACTGTGGTCCAGGAAGGAGTTAGACATTTTAAAAGTGGTGACTAGGCTTTAAATATAAACATATGCACACGGCATTAAAAAGGGGTTGTTTGTTGTACTGCAGGCAGAGGTAGGGGAAAGGGTTGGAAAAGTCTCCGATGGAATGTGGGATGCAGTTTTGTTCATGAAAAATATGGCCATTTTCTCATTTGCCCAGAGCTGTGAGAGTAGGGGCTCTTGGAAAGGAGCCTTGGCAGAAACCTTACAGAAAAGCGTCTGCGCTTCCCTCGGGGATGATTGCTTGTCTTTGGTCTTTCCCACGCAGAGAGCCCCACCTCTACTCTACCTTCCTCTGCCTGGTGAATCTTTACTCAAACCATCTGTTTATCAAATTTTTTAACCATCAGTGTAACTGAGATTTGAGTTCAGTTACAATCCCCAATAATCAGCTGTACTTCCTTGAGGCCGTATGTTTGGGCAAGATGCTTGAAGAAGAAGCATGTGCTGCATTGGCCCACCGCACTCAAGAACCCCATCTGGGCATCGTTGGAATGCAAACCGTTGAACTCAAATGGACTCGTCTTACCATCTGGTTGCACTTTTGGTGCCTGAGCCCTGAGTGTATTATTCCTTCATATTTGAGTTAACTCAGAATAACCAATTTTTTTTTTAAAGGGAGCCATAAACTTTTCAATGCATATACTTAGTTTAATTATTTTGCCTGTTTAATTCAACTAACTTTTAAAAGGACATGACTGTATTCCTCTTTCTAGAGTATAGATATCAGATTGTGTGTTAAGCCTCTTGGCAAAAGATGCATGTTTTGCTCTTGGTTTATCAGAGCTAATTTTAATCTGTGTGAAAAAGTCTCAATTGACCATGCCTTTCAAGTTCAATAATGTTTAGCTAAAGAATGAAAAATAATTTCCTTATTTACCAAGTTTTATTTTTATTATTCATATAGAATAGTTTGTCTTGGAATATTTTGAAAGAGGGATTTCTTTCTCAGTGCATGACCCATCTTTTAAAAATGTGATCCTGTCAGCACATATTCATGGGGATGCAGGTGTTTTCAGGAGTTGAAGCAGGGTAGGTTTGAAGGTTAAGTCTTAAACTGTTTTGCTCCCCAGTGCATGCTGGGAAACCTGGTAGGCGTAGAAATCCAAGCCCTCTTTCTACCCTCCTGCCATAGGCCTCTTCTTGGATAAGGCAGAGAATAGAGATGCTGAGCTCCGTCAGCCCCACGGTCTCCAGCTCCTCAGCGTGTGTTTCTGGTCCACATTTAGGATGAGTAGTGAGGTTGTGGTGGTATTAACTACTACTGACCGAGTATTACCATGTGCCGGGCACTGTCCAAAGCACTTTAGATACATTGAATTAACTTAATCTTTTAAAAAAATTTGTGAGTTAAGTATCTTTATTACCACCCTTTTACAGATGAGAATAACGAAGAGTCTCAGTGACAGAGGCTGAGAACTCCCTCTCCCTTATTTCCTGTATTTCCACCGCATCCTCCCTTGAAACCGTTTCAGGAGCATTTTGTCCTGCTGGCCATGTGTCATGGGAATAGACACAAGCTTAGTTTCCACTTCCTTGGTGGGAGACAAAGATTTGTTCCCTTCTCACCTGCCTCGCTTCAGGGAGCCCTTCACAAGCTGCTCTGGCTTCCTCTGTACTCTGCAAGTCAGATAATCTGGTTCACTTCATGTTAGGATTTGTGTTTAGTGTATTATGCTACTTAGTGTTTTTCTCTTCATCATAGAGTTGACTTCAGGTTTATTGTAAAATTATATAAAGATAAAAGATGTGTATAATGACCATCCTCAGATGCTATAAAAAGAAATCTCTATTTACTAATTTCATTCAACGGCCATTTATTAACCAACTTCTCTGGTTAGAATGTAAGTTTATGGAATGCAGGAATGAGGTATCAACTGCCCTGGGTTGTCCAGGGCTGAAGGGCTTCCTGGAATGTGGGACTTGTAGTGCTAAAACTGGGAAAGTTCTGGGCAAACAGGAGGGAGTTGGTCACCTTTTGCAAGAATCAGGTCTAATTAGGTTTACTTTTATATTACTTGCTTGGCCAAATTGCTTGATGCATAACAAGCGGCTAATAAATATTAATTGAATAATGAATGGATGCTAGGCTTTGTTCTAGGGCTTAAGAGTAGAAAGACTTAAATCCAGCAGAAGGCACTGCAGACAGAGAGAATAGTATAAGTCAAGTTCTGGAGGTGGGAAATCTTAGTATATGGTTGTGTAAGCCCAGAAAACCCCATGCAGGAGGAAACAGAGCAACAGGGAGGCGTGTGCTATAAATGAGAAAGGTATGTGTGATCCAGATCATGGAGGGCCTTCTGTTTCACGTGAAGGAGTTCGGTTTTTATTTTTCGTAAGAAGGAGCAGCACTAGATTTTTAATCAGGAGGATGATACGGTTATATTCCCACAAAGGTAGCTTTGTAGGCAAGATGGAAGGTAGATCAGAAGGATGGAGAGAAGAGAGTGAATGTGATGGGTGGAGGGAGCAAAAGCAGTTAGGAAGCTGTTGCAAAAATGCTCGCAGAAGATAGTGAGAGTTTTAACGAGGTTGGTAAAGATGGTGATGGAGAAAGGGCAAACAGGAGGAAGGTATAGGTTTGAGACCCCGGTGGTGGTGAAATTAATTGAGCTTGCTCACCTACTGTCCAGATGGAGACAGAATGAGTAAGCTGCCTGAGGTGATGTCCAGGTTTCTTTCTTGTATGGCTGGTGGTGTGATGGCACCACTCACCAAGAACAGGAATGGGGATGAGGAGAAGGTCTGGAGAGAAGGTGAACTTCCATCTGTTTGGAACTGATTGAGTTTGAGTTGACTGTGCAACAGTCAGATTAAGTATTTGATGGGGTAACTGAATCATCAAAGAAGCATGAAGCTGTGTTCAGGCTATGAAATATTACCCCCAAATGACAATACCATTGATGTTTATTTCCTAATGTAAAGATACACGTTTTTCAATGGGAAATATTTATGTTTTTCTGCATTTTTAACTAACAAGGTGAGCATAACAGAATCTTATTCCCATATTCAGAAGGAATCATCATTAATATCTCGGGAAGCATCATTGTAGATTGATCCACCCATCCGTCTCTCTCTTTCCATCTTACTGAGACCACAGGAAGTTTCCTTAACCTCTCCCTGTGCCTCTGTTTCCTCATGTATTAGATGGTTATTGGTATCCACCTATAGAATGAGGAGTCAATGAGTTAAATGTTAAGCCCTCAGAAGAGTGGCCTATAGGAAGCACCATCAAAGCACCATTGAATATAACATAGCCATCTTTTAAAAATAAATGGGTTGTATTTTATGCTGTTTTGTAATCTCCTTTGTTGTATATTATCATTCGTTAATGTTCACCAACTCTTAGTTAATGAAAAATATCTTGCTACCCCATTTCTTAGCACTTTAGTCCAAAATTAATTTTCATTGCTAAAAGTCAAAACAAAAATGAAAACCAAACAAAAATAGAAAACCACCATTATGACAACAAAGCATGTAACTAGGTCAGTAATTGAAAATGCTTTGACTTGGCCTTCAACCAGTAGTGACAGTTACAAGAGACAATTCGGTACATCTAGATCATTTTACTTTGTGGTGAGTAAAAGAAAACACCCCAAAGAGTTTTGCTTTTGGGGCCTTTTCTTCTGTCCTTTGCTCTTCTGCCTCCACACTAATCATTTTTCTAACCTTTACTGCCTCACTGATCACCTGTCAGGTGAGATTTCTACCTCTCATCCTGGCAGTATCCTTGTGGTGCTAGCTTTTCATTCATCTTCACTATGTGCTATTAAGATCTAAACTGGGGTCTGTGCCTAAATAGGCCAATCTATACCTTTAACCCCAAACACTTCTTTTTATTTTTCAATAAAGACAAAAAAAAAGAATCCAGATGACTGAAATTCTTTATCAGGGCACTTGAAAAATCAATTTTTCTCAGGACTGACAGTGAGAGCACAGAGAATTTTGTCACTGTATGGGAATTCTAACAAACTCTTCTGTCATCCTCTGGAAGTGGCTTGGTTTAAAAAAAAAAAAAAAAGTCATATTATGATAACCTTTGGAAAGTCAAGTGATTGAAGTGCAGACATTCTGAGAGAAAATATAACCTCTAAAGTACAGGATGTGGGTAAAGCAATTTTTAAATTATGTGGTGAGGAGGAAAAGAAATTAACATTTCTTTTATAGCATTTGACGTATCTTTGCAGGCATGCTGTTCCTTCTGTTAACTGGGGAATATCTCTCTTAGCACAATTTATATTGCTACTTTGCATTTATGTAGCATGTTTTGGGCCCTGGGCTTTTTACAAGCATTAAGTGTAAATAGTGTGCCTGTAAGCTAGGTAACTGAATATTCTGATATCACAAATGGGGAAGCACCAGTATAGAGAGCTGTATTACTCTGGGCTCTAAGTCACTGTGAGGAGCTGACATTACAGCTCTGAGTAGTTTTCCATGTTGAGAAACAATTGACCTGGCCTAAAAGTTTAAGTTGTTTCTGCCTGCTTAGAATTTGGTCTTCTGTAAGCAGTAGCCTGAGTTTTCTGGAGACTTCTCCCACTTTCTGACTTCCTATTTTGGGTGAGTTTGATCCCCTGACTCTAAGGGTAAGAATATGACCCAAGTGTGGCTGCTTGGTGTAGTCCATTTTCTTGACTACTCTAATGAGAGCAATCCTGGAATAATGGGTAACCATGGTTTGAGCAGTTAGACCTCTTGCCACTGGTGCTGTAGGCATGGTGCTGCAGAGGACAAGCAGTGAAAAACATTCTAAATGAAAGCAAAAGTGGTAAGCAGAATCAAATATGGTTGGTCTTGAGGCTGTCTGTTGACTCCTGGATCAAACTGTACCTGAAGACAGAGCCCTGGAATTTTTAGGTACATGAGTTTATGAATTTATCTATATTTCACCTAATAAAGGTAAATTTTCTTTATCAGTGAAGAATCGTTATACAAGTTTATTAGAGTCTTTAAAAATTGATCTTTTAGGTTAGAACATAAAATAATTCTTAAAGCTTTTGTACCCTGATGTGCGTTTCAGCAAAATATCAAGAGTTATCCGTAGGCAATTCCCTGGCAGTCCAGTGGTTAGGATTCTGAGCTCTCACTGCCAAGGGCCTGGGTTCGATCCCTGGTTGGGGAACTAAAATCCCATAAGTGTGACCAAAAAAATAAAAAGATAAAGGTAGTGACAGCAAGAGCTTGCCATTATATAGACACATTTAAAAAAAAGGTTATTCATAAGGAGAAATTCTGTTAATTAACAGAAGACAGCTTGGATATAGTAAAAAGTAGAATATTTTTTATTGATTTCTGAAAGATATAGAAAATACATCTCGAGTATATTTTTATAAGTATATATATATATATATTTTTTTTTTTTTAAACATCTTTATTGGGGTATAATTGCTTTACAATGGTGTGTTAGTTTCTGCTTTACAACAAAGTGAATCAGCTATACATATACATACGTTCCCATATGTCTTCCCTCTTGCGTCTCCCTCCCTCCCACTCTCCCCATCCCACCCCTCCAGGCCGTCACAAAGCACCGAGCTAATATCCCTGTGCCTTGCGGCTGCTTCCCCCCAGCTATCTACCTTACTACGTTTGTTAGTGTGTATATGTCCATGACTCTCTCTCGCCCTGTCAAAACTCACCCTTCCCCCTCCCCATATCCTCAAGTCCGTTCTCCAGTAGGTCTGCGTCTTTATTCCTGTTTTACCCCTAGGTTCTTCATGACATTTTTTTTCCCCTTAAATTCCATATATATGTGTTAGCATACGGTATTTGACTTTTTCTTTCTGACTTGCTTCACTCTGTATGACAGACTCTAGGTCTATCCATCTCATTACAAATAGCTCAATTTCATTTCTTTTTAAGGCTGAGTAATATTCCATTGTGTATATGTGCCACATCTTCTTTATCCATTCATCCGATGATGGGCGCTTAGGTTGTTTCCTATAAGTATATTAATATAAGTATATTGTGTTAGATTGTTTTAAAGAATTCATTTTGAGAGATTCATATTGATTTTAATCACGTTGCTCCCGGTGATGTAGCATATCAATCGCTGCGGTGTCAGAACTGGAGCTTTCACTGTCAGTGTGTTTTAGCCTAGACTTTGTTTTTCCATGAGTGTTTTTTAGATGGACTATTATTTTATAAGGAGGTGACGTAAATTCATGTGTTGCTTAGTTATAGGCAGGTATTTGGCAGAAGTACCCCAAATATTTGTGTTTTAAAGGTCAAGGCTGAACAGAGACAGGGACAAAGAATAAGCTCTGATTATTTCCATGAGGTAACTTCCCCCCTGGATGGGGGTGTTTCTGGGCTTTCCATCAATGTCTCCCCAAGAAACCTAAGAGGGATGGAGAGTTCATGTTTCTCATTAATCCTAATCAAGTATAAGACTTATTAGGCTAATGATTGACCCTGAATAGCATGAAAGGTATGAGAATTGAGTTTTCCATTTTAGTCATTGACTGAATTTTGGTCTTGAGTAGGCTTATTCTCTTCTTTTTTTCTCTTCTGTGTGAAAATTACAAAAGTGTACTGTTAGCTACATGCAGGTCCCATGGTCAGCATCCCCCAGTCAGCTGTGTACATCAGTCCTACTCTCTCCTGAAAGTCAAGGAAAGGGTGCTGGGATGGGGAGAAGGGGGCCAGCAGAGGACTAATATACCTTTGTAATGCCGGGACCGATATCAGAACAGACAACTTGCAAAGGAGGTTTTATAACTGTAAAGGAAGCAAAGATGAAAGACCATACTTTTAGAGTAGTAACTTAAAGTGATTTGAAATGCAATAAAGTGGAGTCAGAAAAAGTCTTCCCTATAGGTATAAGGACGGCAAGCCTTTAGATGCAGTAGTGGCAGCATTGGGCAGGGGCTGGGGGGCGTAATTAATGTAACTACCACTGACTGATTGCTGATTACATGTAAGACATTGATATTTTAAAGGTGCTATCTCATTCCATTCTCACCGCAGTGCCATGCGGCATATATAGATACTTCATCATACCCACATTACAGGTGCAAAACTGAGGTGTAGCCAGATTTAATTCATGATAGCAAGATTGGCTCATAATCATAGTCTACGCTCCAGTTCATACCGTCGGTACGTGGCTGAGTGACAGCAAACGCTGGTCTGTCTGCCTGTTTTCTGAACCACTCTGCTTCACAGCCTCAGTCCACTTAAGGAAGTATAGGAATACCACTGCTTCTAAAAGAATGGCAGTCAGTGGAATTGTAGACTGAGTAGCTCACTGAGCAACCTGGATGAGAAAAAAGAAAATCAGAAATGTTCCACATATTGTCATATCAATCACAGAAATTGATGTTTCCTTTTTGTAGCCTTTGTTTCGTATTCATACAGACTAGATTTCTTGTGCCCCCTTTTACTATGTGTGTTGTGGAAGGATCGGGGAGATAGATGGTTCTGTACGCAGGACCGTGGTGCAGGCTCTGTGCGTCATGCAGGGGAGCTTTGGCAAGTTATTGCAGCTTTCCATACCTCATTGTTCTCATCCACAAAATGAGGGCCTTAAATATACACAGCTCTTTTGTTCAAACAAGCTGTGCTTTGATACTGTCACACCGTAATGAGGGCACTGAGTCTTTCTTCCTCTGTGTTTCTTCAGATATGAGCTTTATTAAGTTTTGGCTCGATTCATTGTAGTAATTAAACTGAACTCACAGTACCTCTGGACCCATGTCTATAGTTGGCATCCATGCAGATTAGTTACTGCGCGGCTGGGCTTTACCAGTTGTAAATATTTTTAAAAACTTATCCCTTATTTCCAGTTTTTCAGCCATTGGTTTTGTTGTTATTGCTGTGTTAAAATTTGCCATTTTAACCTTTTTTTTTTTTTTTTTGCGGTACGCGGGCCACTCACTGCTGCGGCCTCTCCCATTGCGGAGCACAGGCTCCAGACGCGCAGGCTCAGCGGCCGTGGCTCACTGGCCCAGCCGCTCCACGGCATATGGGATCCTCCCGGACCGGGGCACGAACCCGTGTCCCCTGCATCGGCAGGCGGACTCTCAACCATTGAGCCACCAGGGAAGCCCTTAACATTTTTCGAAGTGTATTATATTAGTGACATTAATTACATTCACAGTATTATGAAACCGTCATCACTATGTCCAAATCTTTTTCATCACTCTAAATGGAAACTCTGTACCCATTGAGCAATAAAGTTCCCATAAACACAACCCTCAAGTCGGGTAATCTCTACTCTACTTCCTGTCTCTACAAACTTGCCTTTTGTGGACATTTCATATAAGTGGTTTCATACAAATTTGTCCTTTTGTGTCTGGCTTGTTTCACTTAGTGTAATTTTTAAGGTTCATCCATGGTGTAGCATATATTAGAATTTCATTCCTTTTTTAGGCTGAATAATATTCCATTGTATGCATATATCATGTTTTCTTTACTTCTTCATCTGTTGATGGATGCTTGGGCTGCTTCTACCATTTGGCTGTCGTGAACAGTGCTGCTATGCACACGTCCGGATATGTATTTGTCTGAGTCCATGTTTTCAGTTCTTTGTAGTGTATACCTAAGAGTGGAATTGCTGGGTCATAAGGTAATTTTATTTTTAATTTTTTGAGGAACTGCTAAATTGTTTTCCACAGCAGCCACACCATTTTATATTTTCACCAACAATGTATGAAGATTCTAATCTCTCCAAGGCTTTGCACACACTTGTTAATTTCCATATTTAAAAAATTACAGCCATTGCAGTAGGTATGAAGTGGTATTTCATTGTGGTTTTGATTTGCATTTCCCTAATGACTAATGACGTTGAGCATTTTTTTCAAGTGATTCTTGGTGATTTATATATGTTCTTTGGAGGAACGTCTACTTAAGACCTTTGCCCATTTTTGAATTGGGTTGTTTGTCTTTTTGCTGTTGAGTTGTAGGAGTTCTGTACATACCCTGGATATTACAACCCTTATCAGCTGTATGATTTGCAAATATTTTCTCCCAATCTGTAGGTTATCCTTTTGTGTTGTTGATTATGTTCTTTAATGCACAAAATTTTGTTAATTTTGATGAGGTCTCATTTATCTTTTTTGTTTCTTTTGCTTCTAATTCTTTTGGTGATACTGCCAAATCCAAGGTTATAAACATTTAACATTTTTTTCTAACAGCTTTAAGGTTTTAACTCTTATATTTAGATCATTGTCATATTTTGACTAAATTTTTATATATGGTATGGGTGAGGGGCCCAACTTAATTCTTCTGCATGTTGAAATCCATTTGTCCCAGCATCATTTGTTGAATGGACTTGGCACCCTTGTCAAAAATCAGTTGGCCAAAGATGTATGGGTTCATTTCTGGACTCTGAGTTTTATTCTATTGGTCAATACGTCTATCCTTATGCCAGTACTACACCTTTCTGATTCCTGTAGCTCTGTATCAGTGATTGTACTTAATCTTGGACTTTTGCTACCCCGTCTCACATTTGCTATTTCTAATCTATGTGACTTAAAAACACCAGTGAACCGAGTTTATAATACCTGCATATGACTAGAGTTATGGAGCCTCTCTTAAAGAATAAACTGGATTTGGTACACTGGCTCTGTGATGTACAGCCTAGGCCAGTGACCTGTTCGCTCTCTGACTCTCACCAGAACTTCAGATAATTCATTAGGTAAAAGCAGAAGTGTTCAGTTTGAAGGGCAAGGAGGTAAAATCCCATGGTCCCAGTCTCCCCTGAATCCATGAGTTCTA
The DNA here is from genome assembly GCF_008692025.1 of Phocoena sinus. Lineage (NCBI taxonomy): Eukaryota > Metazoa > Chordata > Mammalia > Artiodactyla > Phocoenidae > Phocoena > Phocoena sinus. The sequence continues at coordinate 12,470,723 of NC_045773.1, forward strand.
AAAACGGTTAGGGCAGGGGCAATACCATTAAAAAACCTTTAGCATCAAGGAATTTCTAGTTTATTTTTCTATTAAGTTTTGTAGGATTATAGTTTTCTAAAATTCACCCTCTGGATAATCTGCAAATTATGCTAACTGAAAAAAAACCGCTGCCTTATTATTGATTTCTTCCCTTTATTACTAGCTTTAGGGGAAAAAAGATGTTTACATATATATTTACACATAATTACAATCTAGGATTTGCATACACCACAGAGTTGCCTTTTACTGAAGCATCTTAAAATAGTTAGCAATTCCTGTTTGACTGTGAAGCCAGTCTCGCCCCGTGGATCACCTTAAGCGTCATGTATTAAATGAGAGTACAGACCACCTAACACATAGCCATGGCTCAAGTTCATCCTTCCCGAGGACGTGCACTTTAAGTATCACTGGATATACAAAATGACAAACCAGTAGTTTGTGCTATCACACAACAGGACCAAAATTACCGTTGTTTCAAATCATGTTACGGGATGCTCCATATATTCACTAAGGTGACCCAGGAGTGTTGATTTGAATTTACTTTAGCCTCACTTACTGTCACTTAACAGAGTAAATGAGAACTGATGGCTCTTCAAACAGTAATAGTAAGTTACAGTTATAGTGAACACAAATGCCTCATTATGTCTAGTCAAGGTCTATTTCCCTTTTATAGAGCTAACTGGTGGAAAGCATTGTTTTTAATTTACGAATGAATATGCATAGGAATTTTAGTCCTCCTGTTTACATAAACCTGATAGACAGTTAATCTTCAGCAAAGCACCTAGAGAAGGGTTAGAAAATGTAAACCATAGCTAAAGTAAAAAACATAGTTCCAAAATATCAAATGCTTTAAACACCAAAATGCCATTTTTATTAGCCTTATATTATCTCACTTGTAAACACTCAAAACCATTAACAGTTTAATGAGACTATAAGGCAAACATGCACTTGGATTAAATATATTAATAAAGCAATTCATACTGGTTAATTAAACACTGGAAACGTGTTTAAATGTTTGGACTCTAATAAGGCATTCTTTAGGGCGTTCATAAACTTAGCTTAAACTTTTCTTGAAATTTGTGCTGTTAGGTTAACACAGTTTAGAAAAGATTTGTCTATAAGAATGGTGCATGAGAGAACTTTGGGGGCGATAGAAATTTCACTTACTTTGATTGCTATGTTGAGTAGGCAGTTGTGCACATTTATTAAAACTCACTGAATTGTATATTTAAGATTGGAGTGTTTCACTTTAAGTGTATGTATATATATGTGTGTATCTATCTTTACACACACACACACAGACACAGACACACACAAAGAGAGGTAGAGTCCTGAAAATGTCTTTGGAGCCAGCCATCCCTGTAGCTAGATTCACTGTCCTACAATTTGGGTACACATATCTATAAACTCCCTTAGGTGTAAATCAGTTTGCGTAGTGTCTTTGTCACTCACAGTCAAAAGAATCCTAATGCTTCTACCTGAAACCTTTTGGTTTGGGGAGAGGAGTTACTGTCCTTGTCTCCATGAATGTGAATAAGAGCCATTTACTCCCATGCCCCAGGTGGAGATGAACTTGGTCACCTCACTCAGAAGCTGGATTGGGTGAGAATGGGGAAGAAAGGGTGTGGGGAAGAAGCCTGATATTTTGAAGCAGAGCTATGCTGGCTAGCACTGTTAGTAGCAACTTTGTATTTGATAAATCCTGTCTTTCAGAGAATTGAGGTGACACCCTTTGCACCAATACACACTTCACTTTCAGAGGCTGTTTCTTTCGCCCAAGATCACTGCACTACTCATACAATTCTAAGCTTTAGAATGATGGTATGGGCCTTTCTTCGTACCATTCCATCCATAGACAGACCTTAAGACTACCATTAGCAGTGTCTTCCTCCATGTAGTTGGGAACATACTTCGATGCCATAGCTGTTGCCACTTTTCATTTTCTTTTAAAAGGCTTGCTCTTACCCCATGTGCAATAAGAAGAGCAAAGATCAACAATCTCTGTACAGGAAAAGCACTCAGCAACAATTCAATCTTGTACTTTAGTCAATTCACGTATCCACAGACTCTTCAGTACTTAGGCTGGAGCTTATAAGGACAGGAAAGTGATCAGTAGTTGCCGTGGTTTCACAACTCAAATACTTGCAATACCAATGTTAGAAGCAAGATTTAGCATAACTAAATTTGAATAGATAATATTTGATTTCTACCCAGAAGAAGCAAACCAAATTGTAACAGATGTCTGCTTATTATGAGCACAGGGTCCTTAATCATCACAACTCTACAAGAGTTTGATTATTACCCAGAGTTCCATAGACTGTAGGCCCCATAAGAGCAGAGAACATGTTCATTTTGTCCAAAGTAGCATCAATTATCATTTGTTAACTGATAGTGTCAGAGAAGTTAATTAATTTATCTGAGGGTCATGGTATAGCATCAACTTTAGGAGAGTCTTCTGTTTCAGTTAAGGTTAAGTTTAAGGTTTTAAAGTAAGAGAAGATTGCCTTTGGCCTCACCAACCTCCCCATCTTTCACTTCTTCTGTCTTTACGTGCCTTCTCTTTCAGATCAAGGACTTCGAGGCTTAGTTGTTGCTGTGGGCCAAAGACAGGCAAGGTCACTGGAGACAGGTTGAAACAGCAAATTACCAGCGCTCTCCCAGAACAAATAGAGTCCTTAGACAGAAAACACTGTGGTCAGAAAACAGAAAGGAATTTCTATAACAAGGGAGGTATCCAGGTAGAAAAATAATTAAGATGATCCAAAATTATAGCCACATAGAAGAAGGTCAGACTAAATAGGATCTAGGAATCCAGAGAAAACATAATACTTATTAAGGACTTGGTCCCTAAAGGCAGAATATCTGCATTCACATACTATTCTTGTCACTTCAAGTTAAGTAGTATTAGACAAATTACTCAGTTTCTGTGTCTGTAAAGCATGGATTATATACTTACCATTGTTTTAAGGATTAAATATGATAATGTCTGTAAAATAATTTTATGATGTCTGGCACATAGTAGGTACTCAGTAAATTATTGCTGACACTTGGATGCAAAAAACCACAGGTAATGAACAATTAATAGAGAAGGAAGCAATGAATTTTAAAGAGACATATCAGCTTTGAGAGGCCCCATTTTGTGCCCCCTAGCTTCTTAAGTGACAGATATGCAGAACTCACCCTGGGAAATCCATCTGATATCTCCCTCTCTAGTCTGTAGATCCTAAGAACTCTCAGTGTTCCCAAAGTGTCTCCTGCTCTATTGACCCACTCAATCCTTTTCTACTTAGAGGGCTCACATGTTCTTTATCCCCATCAAAACTTTCATTCCCTCAATGCAGATATGCTGTCAAGTAAGTGTTAGGGGTAAAGTTCTCATTAAATTAATTACCTTAACTATATGAATGTTTAATAATCATTTATTCCTTCTAGCTTTGGGTTTTTTATTTTAAAAGATGTGAATGTTTTTGAATATCCTTGTATTTTGAGAGTGCATTAGTGAGGCAAAGTGAAGTATAGTGAGTTTCAGATAGTATGGAGAGGTTTTTTCATGAGAGAGGTTGAAATCATATCCCATGTATTTATAGCCAACAGAGCCTTAGTAACTTTCATTTCTAAATGTTCTGGGCAAACAGCTGAACATATTTTTATTACAATCTACTTTCCAAATTATTGTGAAGTCTGAGACGTGTGTGTCTTTATACACAGCCAGCCGAATCTCCTGATTAATTATAAGTTAATTTGTTACTGCAAAGTTATACAGCCCACTTGAAGGAGGCTTTAAAAAGTAAGTAATCCTCCTTTGGTGACAAGCTTACTATCTAACTTAATCTGGCACTCCTCTAGAGCTAACAGGATCGGACATGTTAACTCTCCAGCGTGATCATTGCATGAAGTTAGTTACACTGTCCATGAAAAGAATCATGGGTTTAAGCTGTGAGGGCTGTGTTGTTTCACCCACTGGCCTTCAGCACCATGGAGAGAGGCGAAAGCCCCTTCTTAAGTAATTGGCTTTTCCTTCTCCATCAGAATTATTGCTTTACATGTGAGTGGGGCACTCACTCTGTACATTGCAAGCTATGTGATTGTTTTGAAAATTGACCTATTTGATCTGCTTATTTTCTTCTTTTGAAAATATTTTCCCTATTTTCTTGATAGTACATTTGTTCTTTGCACTTTCAAAGAATCCCTTAGAAGCCCAGTTACATGTGTCTTTGAAGACAAAGACCGTTGAATGTGTTCCCATTTCCCTTTTCAAAAGTTGTTCTTTAGATCAAGAATTGCTTCCTTTTCTTAACTTAATGAAGATATTGCAGAGCCGTGGACTTTTTTTTAGCCATCCACATCAAATCATCACCATAAAAGATGCAAAAGAAGTTTCTAAATCTGCCATGAATATTTGACAGTTTGCATTAATAGTTCCAGTGACTCTTTGCTGGGAAGGGATTTTCAAGTTTTCCTAATAATTGGTTCATATATCTTTCACAAAATTTATTAATACCTTACATTTGTATTGAAGACCCTTGACATTTATGGATTTAATATGTGATTGTGACTATTTGCAGATGACCCGATAGTCCATGACATGCTTTGATTTGAAATTTTGCTGAGGTACATATTCAAATTGAGCACACAGACAGGCTGATGTGTGGGAACAAGTCTTGTAGCTAATGGGTAATTCTAGCTCTCTGCCTGACACCCACATCTCAACAGACATATTATTCTCTCTTCACTGAATATATGGTAATTTCTCTGCAGTAATTGAAACCTTTGCTTCTTTGTGAAAAATGGCCATAAATCAGAGAAAAATCTTCAATAAAGTTTAAAAGGTCAATGTACAGTGTGAGTACTTAAAAAAAGAAAATCAAAATGAACATGATTCCAGAGGAACTCAGGAATCTGTACAAACTAGCATTCACAAAGTGAGGATTTCTGAAGGTAATGATAATTCCATCCAGAATTTTAAGGGTTTATTTCAGGGATGGAAGGCATGATACCAACTCTGACTGACTTATGAGGAAGTCCACTTATTGCATTATGTCTTATATTGTAATTGTTTGTATGTAGCCTTACCTTCTTCCCTATCCTCGTGCAAAAATAAATTGCAAAATCAATGTAGAAGGTATTGTCAGTTGGTTACCCTACATCCATATCTTTTCTTCTCACTGCCTAACAGAATCACAATTTTATTTCTTTATCTAGTCCTCCACTAAACATCCACATTCTTTCATGTGGTGATGGGGAAACTGATTATTCTAAGCCAATGCCTGGCATGCCTCCTAGTACCTAGTCTTAGCGCAGAGCAACTGTGTTAAATTGGCCCTGCCAAATGAAAGGTAAAGGCTTACATTCGAAAACCGGGGGAGTTTTTCTCTATATATTTTTGTGCTCTTGTCTTTTCCCTGTTCAGTCTCTCTCGCTCTCTAGCTCCCCTGAATCCTCCTTCCTCATTCATATATTTGCTCACAAATAGTAGATATCAGCAAGAGAGGTTATAGTCCTAATTGCCCTAACAGCCACCTTGTAAGCGAAAGAGGAACCTACTTTAAGGTACAGCTGATGTTGAAGATATCAGGATGAACAATCTGGAGAATTGTCTTTAGTGTCATAATTAAGTCATTTGTTGAATCATACCAAAAAACTGCCCTCTCTTTAAAACTCCAGTTATGTGAAATAATACATTCTTTTAAATCCATTTGAGCCCAAACAGTGTTTTCTGTTTCTAGCAGACAAAAGTTTCCTAACTGGTATACTCACTGAAGGTAGGAACCTTATTATTTTCATTTTGAAGGCACTTGTATCTAGACCGATGTTTTGCATTAAAAATATATTTGCATGTAAATGTAAAATCTCTATAAATCTTGATCTAGGTACATCAATTTCTTTATGAATACACTTACCTCTTGTGCCAAGCCTGTGACCCATCTCTTTACTACTCCATTTCTACTACTTTACAGTAATCCTCTTCACCAGTCCTCCACAATACCCAGAACATTTTGGGAAATGTTAGTTTTAAATTTGTATAAACGAAGTTCACAAGGTTAAGAAATTTAGCCAAGACTTAATTGCAAATATGAAAAGAAATCAAACAAATCGTGTTGTCTATAAGGTGACACATAAAACTGTTGATTTTCATTGTGGGTTTGTCCATGGAATACCCAATAAACAAATCTCTTCAATTCAATTAAACAACTAATTGATTCACTAGCCGAAAACAATATACCTCTTATCTGACTGGATTCATCAGCCGGTTCAATTGAAAGAGTAAATCCACCATTCCCATGGAGGTAAAATTGACTGGACATTTTTTCCCCAATGATAAAAGGAGAGGGTTTTACAAAATCAACTGAATCACTTATTCTGATGTTTTGGAGATACAGCCTTATTCAACATTTGAACACCAGTGCCATGCTTTCAAGCATGGTAAAATTGAAAGTTTTTTTAAGTTTCTGAAGGAGAAGATAAAGAGAATGGACTTGAAGAGAAAATGGCTGACCCTTCCAGAGTTGATGAAAAGAAAGTTTCTTATGACATTCAAGAAAGTCATGTAAGTAGATCTTGTTTATGTGAAGAAAAGAAACATTCCCAAGGTTCCTTTCCAGATGAGGCCAGGGAAGGTTTTACCCATAGAAGTCCAAGAAGGAGTAGTATACAGAGTAGTCAAGGAGGGTATTCAGAAGTCACAGAAATAATATTTCCTGCCTATAGGAAGAAGTAAGATTTGAAGTGGAAACAATCCTGATGTCTGGAGGCAGAATGTAATATAAGAGATTGGGACAAACTGCCGATATAGATGCTTTTAACAGTCTGGGCATACCAAAGACCTATGAGGTGTTTTAATGTGTACCCAGGTGCTTTACCATTTTACATCCTCACTAACCTGTTTCTAATACTTTCTTCTCATTCAAAGCCTCACCTTCCCAAATTTCCCTTTCAAATGTTTTCCATCTCTTTTCCTCCTTTCTCCTTCTCTGTTGTTTCTGATGAAGAGGTATTCCTCTTGAGTTTCAAAACTAGCCCTCTATCTTCCTGTTCCTTTCATTCTTTTGCGAGGATTACAAGCTCAGAAATTTTCTTAACCAGATAAATAAACAAAATGGCCTGATGGGAGATACAAAGGATTTGTAACGGATTTGAGGGGACTGTGGTGAAATAGAAAGTATATACACCAGATAAGAATATTCAAATATTGAATAATTTTGTGCTAGCTGAATAGGCACAACTCTTGGCAATGACGGTCAGCATTTTGTGACTTCTCCTTTCTTAGATTTGAAAATTACTCTCTCCTTCTTTCTTCTTCTGCTGACAGAACTCTCTGAAAAATGTAGTCTTCCTTCAGTTGCTACTAACTGAAAACATCTTCCTTTTATAGCTATGTCTGTCCTCATCATTCTTTGTTGTTGTTTATTGTTCTGGGATTTTTTTTGTGTGTTTATTGGAGTATACTTGTGCTGTCCTCATCATTTTTACTTTCAAAGCATATTTTTTCTTTTTTATTTCCACAGTTATTAATTTCAAAACAAAAGTAATTGAAAAACTATTTATAACATAAATACTAAAAGCAGTATAACTGACTCTTGTATATCTACTGCACACACTTAATAGGTGCCAATGTTTTTCCAAGTTTGATTTCTGTAAAGTTGTTCCTTAGGAAATAAACTTGAAACCTCACCCCTGTTCTTCTCTTTCCCTTCTTAGAGGTAACTACTAACTTGAAGTTTATGTGTATCATTCCTATGTGTTTTCAAAAATCTTTACCATGTATGTACGTGTGTATATATATGTATATATGTATACATATACGTATGCATGTGTTTATATATAGTCATAAACAACATATGGTGGTGTTTTGTGCTTTTATCATCTATACATACATTTTTTCATGTTGAATGTATCCTTCTGAAACTTGCAAAGTTGTAATTTTTCACATTTATAATTATTATAACCATTGTGCATTTATACATTAATTTTGTTCTTACAAGTGAGAGTATCTGCAAAGTATAGTTCTTTTTTTCTTTTAATTGAGGTATAGTTGTTTTACAATGTTGTGTTAGTTTCTACTGTACAGCAAAGTGTATCAGTCATATGTATACATATATCCCCTCTTTTTTGGATTTCCTTCCCATTTAGGTCACCACAAAGCAGTAAGTAGAGTGCCCTGTGCTATACAGCAGGTTCTCATTGGTTATCTATTTTATACATATTATTGTATATATGTCACTCCCAATCTCCCACTTCATCCCACCCCTGCTTTCCCACCTTGGTATCCATATGTTCGTTCTCTACGTCTGTCTCTATTTCTGCCTTGCAAACAGGTTCATCTGTACCATTTTTCTAGATTCCACATATATGTGTTAATATATTATATTTGTTTTTCTCTTTCTGACATTTCACTCTGTATGACAGTCTCTAGGTCCATCCACATCTCTACAAATGACCCCATTTCATTCCTTTTTATTGCTGAGTAATATTCCATTGTGTATATGTACCATATCTTCTTCATCCATTCATCTGTCGATGGCCATTTAGGTTGCTTCCATGACCTGGCTATTGTAAATAGTGCTGCAGTGAGCATTGGGGTGCATGTGTCTTTTTGAATTATGGTTTTCTCTGGGTATATGCCCAGTAGTGGGATTGCGGGGTCATATGGCAATTCTATTTTTAGTTTTTTAAGGAACCTCCATACTGTCCTCCATAGTGGCTGTATCAATTTACATTCCCACCAACAGTGCAGGAAGGTTCCCTTTTCTCCACACCCTCTCCAGCGTTTATTGTTTGTAGATTTTTTGGTGATGGCCATTCTGACTGGTGTGAGGTGATACCTCATTGTAGTTTTGGTTTGCGTTTCTCTAATAGTGATGTTAAGCAACTTTTCATGTGCCTCTTGGCCATCTGTATGTCTTCTTTGGGAAAGTGTCTATTTAGGTCTTCCATCCATTTTTTGTTTGGGTTTTTTTTTTTTTTTTTTTTTGATACTGAGCTGCATGAGCTGTTCATATATTTTGGAGATTAATCCCTTGTCTGTTGATTGATTTGCAAATATTTTCTCCCATTCTGAGGGTTGTCTTTTCGTCTTGTTTATGGTTTCCTTTGCTGTGCAAAAGCTTTGAAGTTTCATTAGGTCCCATTTGTTTATTTTTGTTTTTATTTTCATTACTGTAGGCGGTGGGTCAAAAAAGATCTTGCTGTGATTTATGTCAAAGAGTGTTCTTCGTATGTTTTCCTCTAAGAGTTTTATAGTGTCGGTCTTACATTTAGGTCTTTAATCCATTTTTGTTTATTTTTGTATATGGTGTTAGGGAGTGTTCTAATTTCACTCTTTTACATGTAGCTGTCCAGTTTTCCCAACACCACTTGTTGAAGAGACTGTCTTTTCTCCATTGTATATCTTTGCCTCCTTTGTCATAGTTTAGTTGACCTTAGGTGTGTGGGTTAAACATTTAGTTCTTAAGTTGGAGGGTTTATAATTTTTTGAACTCTCCTGGATGTCAGCTGAGTATAATAATTCCCATTTGTTAAATCTGTACCAACACTTGAGGTTTCCAGACCTTTAAAATTTTGCCAATTTGATTCGTGTGAATTTGTATCTTAGTGTTTTAATTTGCATTTTTAATTAAATTGAGCAGGTCTTCATGTATATATTAGCCATTCACTGTCCCCCTCTTATGAATTACAAGTCCACAGCCTTTCTTTTTTCTTATTGGTTTATTTATCTTTACTTGTTTTGGTTTGTAGGAGATCTTTATATGTCCTAATTCTGCCACTTGCTAGCATTGTGACCTTTGGTGACTCACATAATTTACGTATGATTCAGTTTCCTCCTCTGTAAAATGGGAGGAATACCTAAATAATTATACCTAAAATTTGTTGTGAGGATTAAATGGTTTTGATAAAAGGTGCTTGGAAAAGCATCTGGCACATACTAAGTAAAAGTTTTTGCTGCCATGTTTTTATTCTAGGTAAATAATCCGTTATTTATTTGCTCACTGCCATGTTATTTCTCTTATTATTACTAAACCTTGGTTGCCTCACAGTGTTACAAGTAATGTTCCTAGTCTGCAACTTGTCACTTAACGGTGTTTTATAATTTTTTTCATATAAAAATTTTAATGAAGACAAATGATGTTCACCATTATGGTTTGCATTTTTTGTGCCTTGTTCAAGAAAGTATTCTCTAGTCCAATATACAAAATATATTCTCTTGTGTTTTCTTCAATTCTTTTCATTTGGCATTTCTAAATTTAATCCATCTGGAAATGCTGTGAAGTTGGGATCTAATTTTATCATTTTCTACCTGAAGAGCGAATTTCCCTGGTATCATTTATTGAATCAGTCTTCCTCCTCCCTGATTTGCTATTCCTCCCTCTTCTGTCATATTCCATGTTCCCATTTATTTTCTGATTATTTTAAGTCTGTTTTGTGCAATTATCTTTTTGTCTATTCTTACAACTTTTCAGCCTTTGATGTTTGCAGTTTTCTTCCTTATGAGCCTTCAAAAATCTCTTTCCTCTTGGCAGTTTTTGAAACTCTTTTGCTTTCCAAGTGACAGAGTTATCTTCCTTTATGAGTGTACATCCCATGAAACTGGGAACCATTTATATCTCTTGGGTGTTTATAATCTTATCTTGCTTTTTTAAGGGCTCAAATATCTGGGGAAATAAATTTTAATAAAGAACACATTTAGTTAAAATTTATAGTATGTTATAAGCCTTTAAAATCTTACAGGACCTATTTGTTGCCTAGAAAAATTCAAAAATATATCTTCTTTGGTATTAGTAATTAAATTTCTTAAAATGACCGTGCCACTTTTCCTGTTTAGGGCAAACAGTGCCAATCTATTTCACAGGATCATTTATATTGTCACATTCTCATTCCTTTTTGGATATAAAAGAATGTATCACATTTCATGGATGTGAGTCTGCAGTAGATTGATTTGCTGCCATGGACTTTAAAAGGAAGGAGTCAGAAATAGTGAATTAATTTGAAATACTTTGTTGGTATGGATGAAGTGAGAAAAGTATTTATAAAACCATTAATCATACTTCAGAGTATGCTTGAAAATGATCAGAAGACAGATGTAATAACTGTATTTTCATTTTTCAGTCCCCTGGAAAGTCTCAGCACTTTGGAGAGCCTTATTTAAATGTTGCTGAATACGACTTGTTTTTCCATTTCCTCTGTTTTGATAAATATATCTTATCATGGAGCCATCTGTGCCACCATGAGAAGTAGATTGTCACCTAACATTAGGTCTGCATCTACTTTAAATGAATAAAAAAATTAGAAAACCAATAATGCTCAGAATCATAAATCAGGTCAAACATATTTCATAACATAAAAGGGCTCTATGAAATCACAGTCCCCTATTAGTTGTTAAAGTTAATATTCCAAACTTTCTATAAGTGCCGTTCTTTGGTCCTTCAAACTACAGTTACAAAGCTGCCGTCAACATGAGAAAATGTTTCAAGATTTGTAAGGCAAACACACATGGTGGGCTTTAGCTTTATATGGCAAAAGAAATCTTTAATTTCTTCTAATGATGAGAATAGCAAATGCTCTAATAACTATAGATTAATTTTCTTTCATAAGGGAATAGCACATTGATAATGACTTGAATTAATCTATAGGTTTTTCCCCTGTATTTTGCTGTATATTTCTAATTAACATTTCAGTTCTCAAAGCTAGAATCATATCTCATAATTCCTTGGTGACAAATTCTTTGGTATCTTTACAGCATCTGGAATAGTGTGCCTACACAATAGATACTTAATAAACATCCTTGGAATAAATGAATCCGGTGTAAAATAGTTGGTATTATGGATCAACTGTGGGTTTTTTTGTTCGTTTGTTTGTTTTGTGGTACGCGGGCCTCTCACTGTTGAGAGAATTAAAGAATTAAAAAATAATAATAATAAAATAAAGATGAAACAAAACAAACATCCATGTATAACTAACCAACCAAGTTTATGACCACGTATATCAGAAGCCTCCCAGTTGCATCTCCCCTCCCAGATATCCCAGAGTTACTCACTATCCTGAATTTATGTTTCCCTCTCTTGCTTCCATTATAGTTTTTTTTTTTTACTACTTCTGCATGTATACTTAAACATACATTTTTGTTTGTTTTGAATGCTGATAAGTGGAATCATATGATGTTTTGTTTCTTGACTCCACAGTGTGTTTCTGGGTTGTATGCACATTGATTTGTGCAGCTGGAGTTAATTCATATTCTTTGCTAAATAATATTCTACATTAATAAAGAACTTCGTATTTATCTCTTCTCTTGTTACAGGGCATTTGGACTTTTTTCCATTTTTGGTTCTGTGTATGTGCTTGTAATCACATTTTTATATACGATTTCTTATACACACAGGGAAGAGTTTTTCTGTCTCTTATACCCAGTAGTGAATTTGCTGGGAAATAGAATGTGCATAAGTTTCATCTTTCCTTACCCCCCTACATTTTGATAGGTCCTGTTGTTACACCCCCTCACCAATATTTAATATTTAATAGAAAACCCTTAGGAATAAGCATAGTTGGGGCTGGGCATGTGATTGAAGATATAGATTTGAAATGCTTATTAGCAGGTAAGTAAAGATGCTGAGTAGGAACTGAACATGAGTGTGAAGTTTAGGGGGAAGTGGACACTGGAGTTGAAATTTGGGATACATCTATATGTAGAGTACATTTTTTTTTTCAGTACTCGGGCCTCTCACTGTTGTGGCCTCTCCCGCTGCGGAGCACAGGCTCCGGACGCACAGGCTCAGCGGCCATGGCTCACGGGCTCAGCTGCTCTGCAGCATGTGGGATCTTCCCGGACCGGGGCACGAACCCGTGTCCCCTGCATCGGCAGGTGGACTATCAACCACTGCGCCACCAGGGAAGCCCTGTAGAGTACATTTAAAGCATGGGACTCAATGAGATTGTCAAGGGGGTGAGTGTGAATTGAAACAAGGACTAATCTCTGGGGTCTTCCCACATTTAGAAATGGGTAAGAAAAGAGGACCTAGCAGAGGTGAACGAGAAGGAACAACCAGTGTGTTGGAGGAAAACAGGGTAGGGTGGTCTACCAGGAGCTCAGGCAACAAAGCGTTTTGAGGAAGAAGTTACACCTGCATCAGCATCAAATGCTGCTGAGAGGTTGAGGAAAGTGAGGATCACATGGTTTCTGAGTCTGGTGACTGATACACATCAAAGCATGACTGGGGTGGGTTTAGGAAAGAATGGTGGAGATTGAGGAGGTGACACAGTGGGAACCGCATATACACAACTATTTTGGGAAGTTTTACTCTAAAAGCAGCAGAGAGACCATGCATGGCTGGGAAAGGACATAGATTCAAGAGGATGTGTGTTGAATATGGGAGTTATTCCAGCAAGTGGATGGAAAGATAAGGATGGGCATTAACGGTGTACCAAAAAAGAGTGGCTGGAGCGTTGTCCTTGATTGGAGGAGGTGGGGACAAGTGAGTCTCCTGCACGAGTCGAGGCAGGAGAGTGAATAGTGAATCCATTGCAGTAGGAGGGGAAGTAGACAGTTTGGTTAGAGATGCAGGTAGGTTGAGAGATTTCATAGTAAGAGGGTGAGAAATTTCTCTTCTGATAGCTTGTAGCCAAATCCAGCTTGGAAACCTCATTTACCAAAATTAATGAGAAGATGAAAAGTCCTGAATCAGTGCTGCCCTCACTCCTAAATCTGGGGTGATACCAGAACTCAGAGATGAAGGCAGGTCCCAAAACTTAGAGGACAGACTTATATATCGGTCCACTGGCCCAGGACGTCACGTGTTTCTTTTGCACATGGTGCCCCTGAGGAGGGCTGCTCCCCCACTGACAGTGAGGCTTTGCTGCTACCCCAGTTGCCTCTCACAGGGGGTCTTTTCACTGACCACATTCCCAAGGCCAACAGGCTTACCATCCAGCCTCAACATGTATCCTAAGACCATACACCACCTGAAATCCATCCAAGTTTGGGTCAGTGTCCTGTGAACAGGACACAGGTGTCTGCCTTTCCACAAACACAGAAATCCCTATCCCTTCTGTCATCTGATCCAAACCTCAGGGTTCAGGAAATTTCCCTCAAAGCACCATAACCTCCGTCCTCTGTCCCATCTGGAATGGGAAAAAGATGATGCCTGTTACTTTCCCTGACCCAAGGGACAGATCCATCTAACATATATCTTAACTATATTTTTAACTTTGCTTATTTTAATTCTTCTCTATAAAAGTGTAAAATTGTAATGTGAGAAAAACCTAAATTAGTTAACCTAGGTGGGTGGTCTGAATGATGGAGGCTGGGTGGAGCTGACCTTGACCTCTGGTTGTGGCAGTTCCCATGATCTCAGGCTGCTTCTCTCCAGGGCAGAAAATATTGGGCTGGCCAAAAAGTTCCTACTAGTTTTTCCGTAAGATTATGGAAGTTACAGAAAAACTTTTATTGTACCGAAGGCACCTTTTGGCCAACACAATACTCCATGGTTCAGAGTTGCCAATGTGTTCATTTGCAATTTACATAGAACAGAGGAAGAGAAAGTCAGTCAGGGATGCTCTGTCCCCGTTCGAGTGTTAAACCTCTAGAATCTCTACCTCATTTACCCAGTAGATGGAGAGTGTGCTATCAGTTTCTTCCATGTGTCACACTGTTGTCCATTCATCAATTATGTACATCTGTATGCAGCCCAGTGCTGAGTCCTGGGAAGGCCACTGCTCTTAAGGCTCTCACAGTTTTAAAAAGTTTTTAAGACCATGCCTTCTTAGATTCTTGCCCTCTCCTAGAGACAAATGACAATGAAAACACAATGATCCAAAACCTGTGGGATGCAGCAAAAACAGTTCTAAGAGGGAAGTTTATAGCAATACAATCCTACCTCAAGAAACAAGAAATATCTCAAATGAACAACCTTACCTTACACCTAAAGCAATTAGGGAAAGAAGAACAAAATAACCCCCAAAGTTAGAAGAGGGAAATAAATCATAAAGATCAGATCAGAAATAAATGAAAAAGAAATGAAGGAAATGTAAGCAAAGATCAGTAAAACTAAAAGCTGGTTCTTTGAGTAGATAAACGAAATAGATAAACCACTAGCCAGACTCATCAAGAAAAAACGGGAAAAGATACAAATCAACAGAATTAGAAATGAAAAAGAAGTAACAACTTACACTGCAGAAATACAAAGGATTATGAGAGATTACTACAAGCAACTATATGCCAATAAAATGAACAAACCTGGAAGAAATGGACAAATTCTTAGAAAAGCACAACCTTCCGAGACTGAACCAGGAAGAAATAGAAAATGTAAACAGACCAATCACAAGCCTGAAATTGAGACTGTGCTTAAAAATCTTCCAACAAACAAAAGCCCAGGACCAGATCGCTTCACAGAGGAATTCTATCGAACATTTTGAGAAGAGCTAACACCTATCCTCAAATTCTTCCAAAATATAGCAAAGGGAGGAACACTCCCAAACTCATTCTATGAGGCCACCACCACCCTGATACCAAAACCAGACAAAGATATCACAAAAAAAGAAAACTACAGGCCATTATCACTGATGAACATAGATGCAAAAATCCTCAAGGAAATACTAGCAAACAGAATCTAACAGCACAGATCATACACCATGATCAAGTGGGGTTTATTCTAGGAATGCAAGGATTCTTCAATATATGCAAATCAATCAATGTGATACACCATATTAACAGATTGAAGAATAAGAACCATATGATCATCTCAATAGTTGCAGAAAAAACTTTTGACAAAATTCAACACCCATTTATGATAAAAACACTCCAAAAAGTAGGCATAGAGGGAACTTTCCTCAATATAGTAAAGGCCATATATGACAAACCCACAGCCAACATCGTTCTCAGTGGTGAAAAACTGAAATCATTTCCACTAAGATCAGGAACAAGACAAGTTTGCCCACTCTCACCAGAGTTATTCAACATAGTTTGGAAGTTTTAGTGACAGCAATCAGAGAAGAAAAAGAAATAAAAGGAATCCAGATTGGAAAAGAAGAAGTAAAGCTGTCACTGTTTGCAGATGACATGATACTATACATAGAGAATCCTAAAGACGCTACCAGAAAGCTACTAGAGCTAATCAATGAATTTGGAAAAGTAGCAGGATACAAAATTAATGCACAGAAATCTCTTGCATTCCTATACACTAATGATGAAAAATCTGAAAGAGAAATTTACCATTTACCATTGCAAAAGAAAGAATAAAATAGCTAGGAGTAAACCTACCTAAGGAGACAAAAGACCTGTATGCAAAAAACTATAAGACCCTGATGAAAGAAATTAAAGATGATACAAACAGATGGAGAGATATACCACGTTCTTGGATTGGAAGAATCAGCATTGTGAAAATGACTATACTACCCAAAGCAATCTACAGATTCAGTGCGATCCCTATCAAACTACCAATGGCATTTTTCAGAGAACTAGAACAAAAAAATTCACAATTTGTATGGAAACACAAAAGACCCCGAATAGCCAAAGCAATCTTGAGAAAGAAAAACAAGCTGGAGGAATCAGGCTCCCTGACTTCAGGCTATACTACAAAGCTACAATAATCAAGACAGTATGGTACTGGCACAAAAAGAGAAATATAGATCAATGGAACAGGATAGAAAGCCCACAGATAAACCCACACACATATGGTCACCTTAAAAGAGGCAGGAGTGTACAGTGGAGAAAAGACAGACTCTTCAATAAGTAGTGCTGGGAAAAGTGGGCAGCTACATGTAAAAGAATGGAATTACAACACTCCTTAACACCATATACAAAAATAAACTCAAAATGGATCAAAGACCTAAATGTAAGGCCAGACACTATCAAACTCTTAGAGGAAAACATAGGCATTAGATTCTATGACATAAATCACATCAAGATCCTCTTTGATCCACCTCCTAGAGAAATGCAAATAAAAACAAGGATAAATAAATGGGACCTAATGAAAATTAAATGCTTTTGCACAGCAAAGGAAGCCATAAACAAGACACAAAGACAGCCCTGAGAATGGGAGAAAGTATTTGCAAATGAAGCAACTGACAGAGAATTAATCTCCAAAATATGTAAGGAGCTCATGCAGCTCAATATCAAAAAAAAAAACAACCCAATCCAAAAATGGGCAGAAGACCTAAATAGAGATTTCTCCAAAGAAGATATACAGATTGCCAACAAACACATGAAAGGATGCTCAACATCACTAATCATTAGAGAAATGCAAATCAAAACTACAGTGAGGTATCACTTCACACCAGTCAGAATGGCCATCACCAAAAAATCTACAAACAATAAATGCTAGAGAGGGTGTGGAGAAAAGGGAACCCTCTTGCCCTGTTGGTGGGAATGTAAATTGATACAGCCACTATGGAGGACAGTATGGAGGTTCCTTAAAAAACTACAACTAGAACTACCACACGACCCAGTAATCCCACTACTGGGCATATACCCTGAGAAAATCATAATTCAAAAAGAATCATGTATCACAGTGTTCATTGCAGCTCTATTTACAATAGCCAGGACATGGAAGCAACCTAAGTGTCCATCAACAGAAGAATGGATAAAGAAGATGTGGCACATATATACAATGGAATATTACTCAGCCATCAAAAGAAATGAAATTGAGTTATTTGTAGTGAGGTGGATGGACCTAGAGACTGTCATACAGAATGAAGTAAGTCAGAAAGAGAAAAAACCAAATACCGTATGCTAACACATATATATGGAATCTAAAAAAAGAAAAAGAAAAATGGTTCTGAGGAACCTAGTGCCAGGACAGGAATAAAGACACAGATGTAGAGAATGGACTTGAGGACATGGGGAGGGGGAAGGGGAAGCTGGGATGAAATGAGAGAGTGGCATGGACATATATACACTACCAAATGTAAAATAGATAGCTAGGGGAAAGGAGCTGCATAGCACAGGGAGATCACCTCAGTGCTTTGTTACCACCTAGAGGGGTGAGATAGGGCAGGTGGGAAGGAGACACAAAAGGGAGGAGATATTGGGATATATGTTTACGTGTAGCTGATTCACTTTGTTATATAGCAGAAACTAACACACCATTGTAAAGTAATTATACTCCAATGAAGATGTTTAAAAAAAAAAAAAAAAAAAGTCTTTGACCAAATAGATGACACCATCAGCACGAGGGCCTGAAATTAAGGCATGGGCCTTTTGCTACTTGGATGTCACTCTAAGAATATGCTAGTTGGTAGCTTCTATCCATCCCAAGCAATATTAAGTGAGTCTGTTGCAAATGTAGGAGATTTAAATGAAGCCTTAAAAATAAGAGAAATGGCGAGCAATGCATTATATGCAAGAGGGATAAAAGGATAATCAGTATAAACATGATCAAATTAAATACTGATAACACTAGGAGGTTGTAAATTTCTGATTTGTGTATTGAAATCTAAAACCCTAAGTGCTGATGATAAGCATTAATTATGGTTTTCATTTGGGGTTTCTGGCTGTAACATTTGCCCTCTCAGCCTTGAATCATCTCTGTGTCCCCACATGACCTCATGTATTCACATGACTGAGCCATTGATTAGCTGTGCAACTTTGGACAAGTGGCATAACCTTTCTGGTCTAAACGTGAAATTCTTCATCTTTAAAGATGCAAGATTTGAATAACACACACTGTCAAGTTTTCTTTATTATTGTTCAGCAAAGCTAAGAATTTCCTTTTGTTATTTTTATTATCTTTTATAACATATATCTTAATTTTACCTGCATCAACATTTCAGTTAATAGCTATTAATAAATGTACATAACCAGACAACAGGAAGAGGAGTGGCACTGGTGTTTCTAAGAAGTCCAGACATTTCTAGTCTTTTATTCTGTGTTGATGGAAAATTGCATCCAGAAGATCTTATCCCCTGTCTAGACTTGGACTGATAATCTCACAAGGGCACCTGTGTTTCCAGGGCTAAGGTTGCAGCCAAGGCAGGAAGATGTGAGAATAGCCTTTCTCTAAACATCGATCCATATTACCTGCCAAATGCTTTGTGATTTCCAGTTTGAACTTCCTAGCCAGCCTTGCTGGATACATAAGCATCCCTCTCGTGCTATTAAATGTGTTGTCTGAAGCCAGTAGAATAAAGAATATAACAGATTGCATCATGGCTGTTTGCATCTTAACGTGCTGTGCTACGTGAGAAGTTCTGCTGAAGTATTCTTGCATGTTTTTGTTTTTTGAAGGGAAGTGTTTAGGAAACGGAAGTAGAAACACATACTTAGAAACATCTGTAAATCTTTCCTCTCTGTTATGTTTAAGGCACAAAGGTGTCCCCAATCTTCTAAAATAAGTCAGTTGGATCCTTTAAGTGAGAAAGTACTGGCATTTGTTTCAATAGACTAACTGATGTTTAGTGCAACTCCCATCCTTTCTCTGGTGTGAAATACCAACTACATGTCATAAGTAATACATGTCATAGATCGTGGAGAATGTTTTTGATCATCAACAATAGTAACAGAGTTTGTTTGTTTTTTTTGGTCTTCTTCTAGCCCACATTGGAGGCAGGCTGCTTACATGCAAGCACTGCACTGCAGTATGCTGTGTTAGCAGAGGCAGCAGTGCCCTTTGTCCTATCAGATAACCCGGCTTTACTGCCCAGCCCCTGGGTATACCCTGCCCTGTGTCTGAACGTTAGCTCAAGGGAAGATAGTGATAAAGATCATTACTTTTAATTCCTTGATTTGTTCCTGAACATTGGCCTTAATGCATAATTTAATAAACACAAATAATACAGGGAAAAGATGTGATTTTTTTAAACTGCAGGTCTGCCTGGGCTTTCCTGCATTTGTTCTGTGAACTCATAATCGGTGCACACATTTTGTAACAGCAAAAAATATACCCCTATTTCCCAGTTTCAGTTGGGAGTTAATGATTTGAGGGGTGTGTATGTAGGGAGGCTGGGAGGGAGGAGAAGAGGAAAGTCGACAGACTCCGACTGTATTTGATGTGTATAGGCTGTCAATCTTGAAAATTCTGAATAGATCTTTCTATTTCATCTCCATTTTATCCTCTTTAATCTACTCTCCTGTTTCTCCACACAGAACCGCTGCTCAGGAACTCTTCTCTTACCAACACCCCTCAGTCATACCTTTCATTCAGGCTACCTGGCTCTCATCTTTTCTCCTCCTGTGTCCTTTCCTTTCCATTTCCTGTTTTCTGTCTGTCCCTCTGTGTCTCTCTCTCATCTTATGTTTCCCAATTTCAAAATCAAGGAACCAGGCTAGTACAAGAGAGTGGGTGAAGGGGGAAAGAGAGGGAAGAAAGAAGAAATTCTTACTTAGCATGAAGACGGAAAAAAAGGAGTCTAAGTACCTTTACCAATAAATATTTTTGATTGGTGAAGGTACTCAGTTTGTCCACAGATGAAGGTAAAAGAGAGAGATCCCTTTTGGCTCAGAGCATAAGAAAAGAGAAAGAGTAAGGGGAACAGAGTAGTAATCGTAGTAACAACAGTAGTAATTATGATCATAATTACCATCAGCATCATTACGGCAGTTGTATATTGGGCATTTCCTATATTCCAAGCACTGCCCTGAACACATTGTATATAGCTTCACTTAATTTGCACAACAAATATGGCATGGGTCGGGGGGAGGAAGCTACTGCCACTTCCATTTAGCAGGTAAAGAAACTGAGGCCTGATAAATTCTGTGCTCTCTCTGCTAAGCTGCATTGCTTCCTGAAGTGAGACATTACAACAGGGCTGGTGTGGTTGATGGTTGTGTTGGCTACGGTAGCTCAGTATTTACACCTTATTTCAGTGCGTTCCCTCCCCTTTCTTTATGGTAAGGACCCTTCCCACTCCATGTGGTACCTCTGACTGAAAGGGACCCATGCGGCCCATGCCTGGCCTATCATAGTGATCTGTGCCAATGATGCACAGGTTACTATGCGAGTCAGGCCAACCAGAGTTCTTTTTTGACACTTTCTTATTTCTAGACTCTGGAAGCACGTCACTAGGCTAGGATGATAAAACTTGGATCTGCTTCGTTTCCATACTCCCCTTGAGTGCCTGCCACCCCTGAACTTGCAAGGAAGAATGGCCACTAAAGGACAGAATGAGGCCAATACACAGGAAAAAAGGAAACAAAACACAGAGCTACGAGAGCCTGGGAGATTAAGAGCGGACGGGTCTTCACGTATCCTGAGCCCAGCTATCCCTGTATTTTACTTAAGCTCATTTAGGTTGGGTTTCTACCCCACATAACTGAGTTATAATTAACACATCCTTTAAGAATGAGAAGGCCTTTCAAGGGAAGGACAGTCGAGACAGAGGGAAGGGAGTGAAGGGAAGAGGTAGGGAAGCTCAGGGTCATTTCAGGGAACAAAATGCTTTAGTTTAGCATTCACGTGAGTTGATGAAATGTAGGGACGGAAGTGCCATCTGGAGAAGTAAGTGGCGGGAGGTGGGTCGCTGGGAGCTCCAAGTTGAGTCCTCAGGAAAATAGTGCTGTTAATACTGAGTGTGTGAAAATCCAGGATAAGGAGAAGCACAGCCCAGAGGAAGTAGGAATGTTGTTGCAGTTTAGCAATGAGCCCATAGCTACGTTGCTTATAAAATGCTTTTATGTTTTCATTTGAATGCCTGTAGGCCCGGCGTACACAGTTGCCAACAGTCCCGACCGTCTCTTTTTCTCTCAGACATAACCTGCTTCCCTCATTTATATTGTCTGCTTAGCCTCTGAAATCACATACGACACCTTCTCTGTGCTCTGTCTCTTCAGTGTCCGTCCTTCTAGATTGAAGAAATGATGCGGTATTACTCCTCTAAGTCCTTTACATCACACCGCACAGTGTTTCTTCGCCAGGAGGGACCTGTCGCTCTTGTGCATCAGTAGGTTTAGGTGAACTTCTACGGTTGTTGTGTGCCTTTTGGACTGAGGGATGCCTTGTGCTCTCCTCTCCGTCTTTCTAATACCCACCTAACATTCACAGTTTCCTCGAGACAGCAGGTCCACCAGGCACCTTTCCTGATTCCATCCCCTTGTCTTTCCTCACCAGCCCACCCTCCTCTCCCAGCTGGCAGCTCAAGTTCGTTCACAAATTTAGTGCTTAGGAATACTTATTATTTGTTTCCTACGTTTAATTTATGTCTATTCAAGGAGATTGTAAACATGTTAAAGTTACGAGATTGTTAGTCATCAGCTGCTGTATTTTTCCATGGTGTTGAGGATACCGTGGGAGCCCCCAGTACACTTCATGGTTTATGACAATAAGCCAAATAATCCCATCTGTCAGTCTGTCTCAATTTTACACATGAATCATTTGGAGAAAATTCGTCTCCTCCCATCTTTTAGTGTTTTGTCGTAATGTTCTGCTATAATTGTAGAAGCGAATTCTGGTCAGAATTCAAACTTTCTTTTCGGTAGCCTGAGATAGAGTACTACAGTGAGCATGACCGACTTCTAACCCGGATGCAGCTCCTCCAACTCAGGGAAATGGAGCGTCCTGGGCTTCTGAGGCTGTGAAAAGCCTCAAGTTGAGCCAAAGTGAGACATGACTTTGAACTTGTCCTCTATAGTCTACAAGAAGTCTTTATACAATGTTATTTAAAGCGAAGAAAATGAGTTTTGAGCTAATAAAACCCATCGTCCAAGTACTTCTGTCTGTTCTTTTCTAGGAAAAACTTTAGAAATGATATTTCCAATTCTAATTATCTTTGAAATGAAAAGGGACCTTAAATATAATATGTTCCAAATAAAAGGGGAGACTTAGTTCGAGGAAAACAACCACTTTCCAAAGCACTTGCTCTCTCATCTTTGTTCGTCCCTATTCTACTGATTTTGAAGGCCCATCTCAAACCACTCTCCACAGTGTATTTGCAGGCATGACAAACTCTCAGTAAAGCAGGTTTATGGCTGTGACTGTGTCCCTCAAGTGTGAATGACCACACACTGGTGGATTAATTCATACTGTGTAGAAAATAGCGTGATGTCTGACTCCTTCAAGGGGTATATTTATATTCTAAGTGGCAAAGTGCCTCAAGAGGGATTGCATGTTGAAACTTAAGGCACAGTTGCACTTGTACAGAGAAGACATTTTTTTAAAAACGAGCCTTTGTGATACTTTTCGAAAAGCCCCTGGTTGAGGAGTATCGCTCAAGCAACTATTCAGAGTCCCACCGGGGTGCGCACAAGGCGGGCAGGAGCGATCAGCATCTGTGGAACAAAGGCCCTCACCCTCACCGAATCCCTGCGCGTGTGTTACGGCCACACATTCCTGACTGAAGAAATAAGACTGCGGATTCCAGACATCTGCAGGCTGTTGCCTGAGGGAAGCAAAGCTTACAGCTCATAGATCCGTAATAAGCTTTTTACCTTAAAGCGTTTGCTCGTGCGCTCCAGCTATTTTAACGAGGGCTATCATTTCACACACTGTTGTTCCCAAAAATGTGATAGTGTTTGCCCTGCATTTAGATGGAAAGAGCTCACAACTCACTCGTAAGTCGTGATAGGTTCCAGTATTAAAATATTTGCTTCACCAGTCTGGTGATTGCGGGCTTCACCATCATTTCACACACCGTTGTCTTGGAAACGTGCTGGTGTTTGTGGAGCGGTCATTGCATTTACTCTGAGACCCAGTCTTGCACTCCATCTGACAGGACAGGATGAGAAGGGTATGTACTTTCACTAAGAGTTGATTCGTAATGGATTTTTTTTTACAACACTGCTTGACCGCCTGCAGGGAAAAGATCTCCAGTGCTCTTAGCAAGGCTCATGGGCCTTATTTTCCTGTGCATTCTAAGGATCAGTTTGAACAAGATCCTTTGGAGGCCCTGTGGCTATTAATGTACTGGGATGAGGAATGTTTTGGTTTGCAGCAATCAGACATAATCTGATATCCCTCCATTTATAGGTGACTTCTGAGACTCTCGTCATAATTATAGTTCATGAATTCCTACTATGTGCTAAGCACTTCACAGTTAATCTCAGCAAACCCAGGAGGAAAGTGACAACATGCCAAGTCTATCTAGTAGGCAAGGTCATTCCTTTAGAACCAAGATTTAAACTGAGTGCCCAGTCAAAGGCTTTCTATTATATTATATTGTCTGTATCTGTTTATGTGTTGTAAAGCACCAATTCTTTCCAGAACATAATCTAAAAGATAATCACACTTAAAAAGGGAAGTATCATTCAAATTGTAGAGGACACAGCATTAAAAATGCAGTGGGACAATCTGATTTTGCTCACAACTGGCTGTGTCATCTTGGACATGTCATCTGACCTCTCAAAACCAGTTTCATCATTTTTCTCTTTTATAAAAAGAATTCAGTTAGATAAGCTTTAAGTGTGTTCCATCCCCTGTGAAGGTTTGTGATTCCATGAGGTGGTTTTAGTTTTCTCTTTAAGGCATATTTTTTAAACTTAGATTTCTAAGAGGAGATATTGTATTTATTTATGTATTTTTTAATTTTATTGAAGTATAGTTGATTTACAATGTTGTGTTTAATTTCTGCTCTACAGCAAAGTAACTCAGTTATACATATATATATTCTTGTTCATTTTCTTATCCATTATGTTTTATCACAGGATATTGAATATAGTTCCCTATGCTATACAGTAAGACCTTGTTGTTTATCCATCCTATTTATAATAGTTTGCATCTGCTGATTCCAAACTCCGGATCCTTCCCTCCCCCACCCCACCTCCATCTTGGCAACCACAAGTTTGTTCTCTATACCTATGAGACTGTTTTTGTTTTGTAGATATGTTTGTTTATGTCGTATTTTAGATTCCACATATAAGTGACATCATATGGTATTTGTCTTTCTCTTTCCAACTTATTTTGCTTGGTATGATAATTTCTAGGTACCTCCATGTTGCTGCAAATGGCATTTCTATTCTTTTTAATGGCTGAGTAATATTCCATGGTGCATCTTCTTTGTCCATTCATCTGTTGATGGACATTTAGGTTGTTTCCTTATCTTGGCTACTGTAAATAGTGCTGCTATGAGCATAGGGGTTCATGTATCTTTTTGAATTATAATTTTGTCTGCATATATGCCCAGGAATGGGATTGCTGGATCATATGATAGTTCTATTCTTAGTTTTCTGAGGAACCTCCAAACTGTTCTCCATAGTGGCTGCACCAATTTACATTCCCACCAACAGTGTATGAGGGTTCCCTTTTCTCCACACCCTCTCCAACATTTATTATTTGTAGACTTTTAATGATGGCCCTTCTGACTGATGTGAGGTGGTACCTCATTGTAGTTTTGATTTGCATTTCTCTGATAATTAGTGATTGAGCATCTTTTCATGTGCCTATTGGCCATCTGTATGTCTTCTTTGGACAAATGACTCTTTAGGTCTTCTGCCCATTTTTCGATTGTGTTGTTTGGTTTTTTGTTATTTAATTGTAGGAGCTGTTTGTATATTTTGGAAATTAAGCCCTTGTCAGTCACATCATTTGCAAATATTTTATAACAGTCCATAGGTTGTCTTTTCATGTTGTTTATGGTTTCCTTTGCTGAACAAAAGCTTGTAAGTTTGATTAGGTCCCTTATGTTTATTTTTGCTTTTATTTCTATTGTCTTGGGAGACTGACTAAGGGGAGACATTTTAAAAAGAGATTAGAGAGTGCGGCCTCATTTGTCATTTTTCACACAGGAGGTTTCTCCTGAGGCTCATCCTGGCCAACCTATCTAAAATTCTAAAATGCCATCTCTCTACCCTCACCCCCAACATTTCCTGTCCTTTCCTTCACTTTTCTTATAGTATGCTAGACATTATACACCTATATATACACACAATATATATATATATATAAAGAAAACACATCCATATATATGTAAATAAATTACATATATATAAATTCTCTTGTATTGCATATTATATATTTATATATTTTAGGTAACTTTTCATCACCTGTCTCTCTCACAATATGTAAGTTCCATGAGGGCATGGTTTTTGTATGTTTTGTTCACCACTCTATCTCCAGTGCCTAGAACAATGCTTATCACATGGTTTGTGCTCAATAAATATTTCCAAAAAATAGCAGCTGTGCAGTCTTATCACCTCCCCCTTAAAATATGCAGCTTCCTCAAGCCATCCCAGAGAAAAATATATATTTATGAACAGTTGATATTTTCTGGGTACTATGTTTAACACGCGAGTAAAAGCATCTTTAGTAAACTTTGCTGTTTTTTATATTCCCTTCAATTTGAAAACAGAAATAGCAACCTTGTAAATAAATAAGGTACAAGGATATACTATACATCCCAGGGAATATAGCCAATATTTTATAATAACTTTAAATGGAATATAGTCTATAAAAATATTGAATCACAATGTTGTACACTTGAAACTAACATACACTAACATTGTAAATCAACTATACTTCAGTACAAAAAAAAAATAACATCTTTGTGTTGCAAACACTGTTGATAAGTTCCTAGCCCCCTCTCCAACCAGTCTGCAGCCGTCATGCCCTCCTCCGTAGAAATTCTGGAGCTGCTACTGGGAAATAACATTTGCTCCTGTTTTATACTTAACCTTGAAAGGAGAAAGGGGAATTGAGGGGGGAAATAAAAAGCCACCCTGCCACTCTAACACTAACTACAGAGTTAGTGTTATAAAGGAAACTCAGTTTCCTTTATGGAGGTAATTCACTGAAAACACTTAATCCAAGCAAAAATTTACCCTTTAAACCCTTATTTGACTCTCCTAGTTGTGAGCAAGGTCATTGCTACCTAACTTTGAGAAACTGACTAGCCTTAGACCACTAAGTGCTGAGCATTCAATAAAAAAAAGGTCTCAGTGAACTTCTCACAGTGTGAGCTCCAAATCTTACTTGTTACAAGCGAAAAATCTTTTGAAAAATGAAAGCCAAAAGACCTATGCGTTTTATAAATTTTTCAAGAGCTTTAGATGGATAATGAAAAAGGGCAGAACGTATTTCTCCTTGATAGTAGGTTCCCCTCCCTAATTAAAGTATAAAATAGGAATTACTACCCCAAATCGTAGACAAGTCTTAAGAATAAAATGGCAATTACATTTTCTTAGAAAATCATTAAAGTTCTCTTGATACTTAATCATTCATCTTTGCTAATTTTACTAGATAATATATAAAAGTCTTTGCCCCCACTGACTGATGTACTTCACCTATTTGATCTAATACAGAGTAGATATATCTCTTACCTTAGGATTCCTGCTTTATGAGTGAGAGTAAATCCGAAAATTGTACAGTGGTTTAAGACTGCCCAGTGCGGTTAGCTGGCTGAAGGGGGAGGGCTCCACACCACAGATTTACTCAGGGACCCCAGCTCTTCCTACATGTGACACGGCCCTGTTACACAGGTGGCTCTAAGGTGCCAGAGGAAGATGAAGAAGGAGAAAGGTCATGCAGAGAGAGATTGAGTGGTCCACCCCTAAAAGGGACAAGCATTGTCCTGGTCAGAACCTGCTCACATGCCGCTCCCCCAGCCCCGGCTGTAAAGGGCTGGAACGAAGCTGAGCTGTTGACTGAGGCAGATAGCGAAGAAATGGGCCCTCGTACTAACTGGTGACTTGTGCAACAGCGTAGATTTGTGTCTGTATTTCTAAAGCTTTGACAGTGGCCTTGACACGGAAGTCCACAAAGCAGTCTTCCGCGGTCTCTGTCAGCACTTCGCGTGGTCTAATGCTCAGATAAGAAGAAACGCTATATTTAGAATTGTGTTGCCTTAGCACAGGTCATAGTGGTGGGAAGAAAAACATAGTTCAAAGGAAAAGTGGTTGAATTCAGAGTCAAAGCCCTAGATTCTACTAACTTTTCTGGCCAAACCACTTAGCTTCCCTGTAAAGTTCTAAGATTGTAATGAGAAGATTATCCACTACACAGCCTGTAAAAGTAGTCCCTTTTCTCCTGAATGCAGATTCAGGCCTGTTTGCATTTTCTGATGACATTTGTAAAATGGACCTGTGACATTTTGTGTTACAACCTGGCCTATATATCCAGCATAATGAAGTATTCCTATGCTTAAACTTCCCCATTCTGTGGCACAAACATTTCACTGATACAGGAGTAACCATTGTGATGAATGGAAACTTTCAGTCTCCCCAACTCCTTGTGAGCGCTGAACATTTGTCCCTCTCATTCCTTTGCGTGGTTCTTTCCAAGAGTCTTGGGTACGTAGTTCTCTCACACACATACCCTGATTACTGCTCTGCTGAATACTCAATAGAGACACTTGACCATTTCCCAGATGTCTCTGTGTACAGCCCTCTGGTCTTCAGTATCTGTCCTGTGGTCTCCCCTGAATCTCAGCTCCATCTCCTTAACCCAGGATGTCCACCGGACTCTGCCTGTTTCCCCTTCCTGTATGGTGACCTGGAAACTCTTGGGCAGTAAGCAGGCATAATCTTAGGGCTCACCTCATTTGTTTCCTGTCTTTCAGAGATCATTGTCCTTCATTGCCTGATGTCCAGGATCTTGAAAATTGCTTTTGTGTGTTTTGTCCACTTTTGATTGTTTCAGGCAGGAGGGTAAATCCAGTACCTCCTGTTCCATCTTGGGTGGAAGCAGAAGCCCCCCATTTGCTATTTAAATATGGTGAACAGGTTACCTACCCTTTTAGAATGTAGTGGGATTTGTTTTTATATATATCAGATATGATATTACTTTATAAGCCTGTGTACGTCGCCTTCTACCTGGCAGGCTCATTATTCCGAATGGCTTTCTTCATCTATAAAATTGTCAGTTTGAAACTACAACATGTCAAAGAACTTACATTCTCTTTTGTTTGTTATACTTTTTAAGAAGCAATGGCAATCACTTCTCAACGTGTCCTTTGGATAGTAACACATCTTTTGAGTACACTTTTGAGAATAACCCAAATAATCATTTGGGCTCCCAAATGCACTGAGAAAAAGTAAAGATGACACCCAAAGTCTTCTCACTAAAGAACTCCCCTTATGCAAGTGCACCCCCTAACGTAGTTAATTCTGTCTCCAGTCTGGATGGTGAGCAGAGGCCAGAAATAGCCCTAAAGGCTTTTCTGAGCCATGGAAAGGTAAGACCAACTGTGGAATGTCTTCTATTATGAGATGGCTGCATCAATGGGTGTTTGGTCTTACACCCAGAGAAATGTGTTCTTCATATACACAGCCTGGCAGACAGACAATCTTGGTCAAAGACCTAGTCACAGCATTTATTTACTTCCTGCTTGTAACAATCTGAGATATTACCAACAGAGAGAGTCCCAGCTTCCCGTGAGAGACAGAAATGGAGTCCTCGATGACTATGAAATAATCCTAGAAAACACCATCTTGGCAAAGTGTGTTTAAGACATTTGTTTTTCTAACTGATAAAATTTTAACTGTGGCCATTTGAGCATCATCTGTAGATTCAAAGTGGTTTCATTTCTGCCAAAACAAAATTGCTATGGAACACATTTAGTTAATTTAGGAAACTGTTTTGTTAGGCGGATTCTCAGGTTGGTAACCTGGGAGCCATGCCAATTACAGACACTTATCTCCGTAAAGAATTTGGGTCACTGTTTCATAGTGGAAGAATTTGAATATCTATCAAGGAACCAGCTCTTTAGTGCAGATGTAAAATACTTTGATACATAATTTTTTGCAAACAGCTTTTCCAGAAATATTCCTGTGATCTACAGAGTGTGTAGATTCAACACTTTCCACATCTGAACGCAAACCTACCTAAGAGCATGTTTCTAGACATGTCTGGTAGAATCAGATAAAAATCCCTTTTGCTGTGGAAGGTATAAAATCGGGCTCCGGCTGTGTTTGTCTGCCCAGCCCTCTTTCACATTCTCTTCTGCTAAGAAAACAGTTTCCCTCGCTAGTCAACACCAGGGTTGACCAACTGTTGTACCCATGTCACAGAGAGTAGTGATTGGCTTAGAGATGGACACGTGACACACACTAGGCTAATCAGAGTCCCTCGTCACTTCTCTTGTGAAAGGAACTGTCAGGAAGAGTCTTTTTCTTCTCTGTCTGATTAAGATACACTCTCACGTGAGGGAGCTTGTCCATACACTGAGAGAGTAAAGCTAGCAAGCTGAAAGAGATAAATAGATGATAAGAAAGGGTGCCAACTGCAGTTCAGTCCTTGTTTTCATCCCTTATCCTTCTAGAGCTTTGGAAGTAGAAACCAACAAATTATCATATCTTACGCTATTTAGCCTTGAGTTTTTGTCACTTGACTATACATTAGAGTTCTGACTGATACAGCTAATACAGCAGATGAGATTAAAAATATGAATTTATGTTTTCATCTTGATTACAGTCATCACTAACAGTTTTTAAATAATTTTTACACAGAAGAAAAACCATTCATTACTCAAATGTAAGAGATTTGGTATTTTAAACAAGGGAGATGGTTAAACAGTTTTAGAATTTTATTGCAAAAAATAAATAAATGAAACACATGAAAAATGAATAAAAGCCAAATATAATCTTTTGCTTATTTGTATTTTATCTTTTATTAATATAAAAAAATTCTTATGGTATAATGTTGTGTCTGCCATTTTATCTTCTTCTGGTAAAGGGCCTAAAATGGCATAAAATTTTAGAGAACAAAAATTGCTAAGAGAAGTTCTGTTTGCCTGAGGTATAAATAAAAATAAAATGACGAGCCATGCAATGTCAAAGCTCAAAGGAGAAGAAACACACCCTCTGGGCAGTTGAAGTTCATGCCTGAGATGTCTTCGTGATTTTCAAGGCTGCATTTCCAATTTTTCTCCCTCTTTCATTGCAAAGCCCCTTCACTCCTGCCGTCTATTCTAGCTGCCAGGATCAATCAGACAGAGGCTTCGCAGACCACCAAGGCAGTTGTTTCTTTAACTCAGAGGAATTATTGATGCTAACTTGGTGCTCATTCTTAGCTTTAAAGTAAGAATATGTATTGAGCTTTCCCATTATGAAAGAATGCCAAAAGCACTCTGAAAAGAAGCAGGAAAAAATAATCATCCACAGTCTCATATCCTAGGGAAAACTGTTAAGAGTTTGGTGTATTTCCTTGCATGGATTTTGTTACTATTTAATGTAGTGGTAATCTTACGACTTACAAGTCTGCTTCCCCCTTTTCCTCTGAACTTTGAAGCAAAAGTATTTCCTTATGTTATCCTTAGCTCTTCATGCCCAGATTTTATTTCCTGGCTGAAGAAAAACGTTGAATCATATTTCCCCTTTTGTATGAGTATAGATAATATCATAGCTAGATAGTCATCTATGTGCAAAAATTTCTGTTAATATTAACGCCTGAAAGTATTTACGCAGACTTTTAGAAATAGAACTGACATGGAAGAAAGCGTCATAACATCAAATTTCTTCTATATGATAGAAAGTATAAAGAGAACAGAGTATATGAAAGAACTATTTTTTTAAAAAGTAGTAAATAATATGTCTGGTTTACAAAAAGTACAAGAAGCTTTATTTTTTAAATGTTGATCAAGCTTTCCAAGCACTAAATAAATGAAGGTATCCTAATTCTAGTAGAATTCCTGAATTCTAAGATTTTTTTTTTAATGTTTATTCAGGCAAGGGAAACAATTGAGTGGCATCAGCATTCTAGCATTTAGTGTTTCAGGTAAGGCAGTATTAGGAGATTGTTCAGTAAATAATGTTTAGAAAAGTAGTTTTTTATTTTAAAAATACAGTTGACCCTTGAACAAAGTGGGTTTCACCTGCATGGGTCCACTAAATATGCAAATATTTTTCAGTAGTACATAGTACACTACTACAGCGTACGTGGATTGTCGAATCTGCCGATGAGCAGGAATCAAGGATACAGGGTGCTGACTATAAATTATACCTGAATTATCCCCCTTGCTGTTCGAGGGTCAGCTGCATGTACCAGAAAAGAGCTTAGGTTGGTTAAGAAATTTAAGTAGCAAAAGATAATCTAAAGAAATATTTTTAATAGTGGGTGGGCAGGGGGGCTGAGAGAGTCAAGAAGGCTGAATGATTTGACTACATAAAAACTATAAACTTGCGCATGGTGAAAACCCCACCACATAAGCACCTAAAGTAAAAGTCTGTACTTGTAAGATATAGTACTAAGAGAAAGTTAATGTCCTTAATACATAATAAGGTTATATGTCAGTCAATAAAAATGAAACTCCATCCCAGATGAAAAATGATCAAAATAGATACGCTGACAGTTGAGACAGAGGGAGAAATAACCAATAAATATATGAAAAGATATACAGATAAATGTCTTTTAGAAGATGAGAAAAATCTTTAACCATTCTGTTTAATAAATACCTTTATAATTATATGGCCAGGATAATGTTTCTCAAACATAAAAATAGAGATTCTTAGACTCAACTCATTTCAGTTACTATCTAGTTGGCTGGCTATACCTGTATCACTGTCTAAGGCAGGTGGTTCTTAAACTGTACTTTGAGAAACACTGGCCTATGGGTTTTAATAGTAAGAGAACAGGTCATCTTCTGTGATCTTGGTGAGTGTGTAATTTTTTATGACCTTGGAGGTCCTATCTGTTAATATGTGTTAAAATTTTAAATGTGCATACCCTTTAAGAAGTTGCTTCTTATAATTTCACAATGGTATTTGTTTAATATTTAAGGAAATTTTCTAATAATTGTGTTAAGATATATATAATGTGGTGATTGTCAATGCATTGTTTATAATAGCACAAACTAGAAACAACACAGATGCCCTTTAGAAGAGGACTGTTTATTTTAAGTTACATTGATCCAAAAGGATACTAAGCTACCATATAAGGCATGAGGTAAATCTGCATGAAATAATATTGCAGAAATAACCACGATGTGTTATATGTGTATGTTGGTGAGGGGAAGGCAATACGAAATGGTATGTATGGTTTGATTCAAATTATGTTTATATGTTTAAATATACATAAAAGTCTGGAAAGCTATACACAAAAATTGCTAATGGTTCTTCCTTGGGATTTTTTATATCTATTTTACACACTTGAATATTATATGATTTTTTAGAAGTTTGTATGTGTGAATAAGCAATAAAATATTTAATTTGTTTCGAGTAGTTCCATTCCAAGAAAAAGTAACCCCAGACTTGATTCAGAGTTGAAAAGAAGCATTTGGGCAATTGACAAGTTTGGATAAACTTGTCTCATGTGGACCAAGTCGAATGGAATTTATGAGGAATGACTCAAGCTTGCATCAGTGGGTAGAGTGGACCAACTATATTACAAAGTGGGTGCCTCGCAAATTAATATGATTTTTCTAGAGATAGGCTTCAATCATAGTTTTTTTTTTTTTTTTACTGAATTTAGAGGTTCTCAGAGGAGGAAAATATTCAGTTAACTAGAATTGTAAAGCTTAAATCAAAGTTTGTCAGAGATGAAATTAGAACATAGGTTACCAGGAAATACCTAAGCAGAAGAGAAGTTTCTCTATGACTCTCATAAAAAGAACATCATAATAAAGCAAAATTAAACATTGATCATCTTTTTCAAAAAAAAGATAGGCTGCATGGTGAGATGCAGAAAATTTATTAAAATTTTTAAAGTACAGCAGATTTCTTTACAAGCTACATCTCTAAGTTCAAGAGCAGAAAATGTCTTCAGCTTTTAAAATTTAATTCGGTTTATTATTATGAAAAGAAATAATTAAAATGTAATTTGAAATTACTGTTTCATTTTCTTAAAGTCAAATAGAAGCGAGCTGGCTTGAGGGAAATATGAGGGCCAAGAGGCAAATACTAGTATAAGATTATTCCTAAGGGCTTACAAACTCATAAAAATTAACCTTTTTGGGAATTAGGACATAACTCCCATTCCAAAAATGAAGTGTTGAGTTTAAAGTGGCAACTAAATAGGATGATGTGCTTATTTCAATGTATATTACTATCCGTTTCAGTAGAGTTGTGGTAGTGAGGAATCATTTAGTTACAAGTGACAGATACTCAAGTCAAACTAACTTAAAGTAAAAAGGAGGAGAGGAGAACTTACTGTGTCATATAAGAGGAGCAGAGCTTGTGCCTTGTAATAGTTAGATTCAGATACTCAAATGACGTCTTCTGTATTCTTTCTCCCTCCCTTGGCTCTGCTTTCCACCCCGTTGGTTTTATTCTCACTTGGGCTTTGTCCACGGGGTAGAAACCCGACCGTCAGCAGCTCTAAGCTACATTGTGCCCCCGGCTAGTATTCTAACAGAAAGCTTTTGCTCAATAGCATCACCAGAAATCCCAGGAAGAGCTCTTACTGGCCTTTCTGGGTATCATGTTGTGATATGATTTATAATAAGAAATGTATATTTGATCTTTATTTCTGCCTCTCAAACCTTTGGAATCTCTTAAGTGATGAGAGTGATAAAACG
Source organism: Phocoena sinus (assembly GCF_008692025.1). Lineage (NCBI taxonomy): Eukaryota > Metazoa > Chordata > Mammalia > Artiodactyla > Phocoenidae > Phocoena > Phocoena sinus. The sequence continues at coordinate 12,505,040 of NC_045773.1, forward strand.
TGACTTTTGTTACGTTAATGAGGTGTCATTCGGAAAGCACCTAAGGATGGGGATTGGTTGCCAAGGGAACCAACCCTATGATTAGCAGGTTGGAACTTTCAGTCTCCCAGTCCCCCACCTTTGGGGGGGGAGGGGCTGTAGACTAAGTTCAGTCACCAATGACCAGTGGTTTATCAATCATGCCTGTCTACTGAAGCCTCCATAACCCAAAAGGACAGGGTTTGGAGAACTGCCAGGTTGATGGACACATGGAGAGGTAGGTCAGTGGTACACGTGGAGAGCATTTATGCTCCCTGCCCTCCCCCCATACCTTGCCCTATGCATTTCTTGGCTGTTACTGAGTTGTATCCTTTTATAATAAACCGCTAATCTAGTGAGTAAAATGTTTCTCTAAGTTCTGTGAGCTCCTCTAGGAAATTAATCAAACCAAAGGAGGGGCGTCATTGGAACCTCCAATCTGTAGCCAGTCAGTCAGAAGCATCGGAAACAACCTGGGATTTTGACTGGTGTCTGACAAAGTGGGATGGGGAGAAGTTCTGTGTGACTGAGCCATTAACCTGTGGTATCTGACACCATCCCCAGGAAGATAGTGTCAGCACTGGGTTGAATTGTAAGACACAGAGCTGAGGTTGGAGAATTGCTTGATGTGGGGAAAACCACACACAGTAGAATCAGAATTGGAGTTGATACATGTCCAGCCCTAAGTTAGGAAAGCTGGGGCCATATGAATGACTGCTCCCAGCTGGCAGAGAAGGGACAGTTCCTCAAATGAGAACTTGCTAGATATTCCAAAAGTAACAGGAGTCCAACACATCTGTCCATCAACCTTTATGTCTTAAAGAATTTTACTGCATACTGGGCAGTCTGCTAAGCACCAAAAGAAAACGTACAACTGTGTTAGACGAGGTTCAAGCATTTTCTCCCGAACATTAAAGTTCACAAAGATACCTAAAAATGATGCTAAGTGCAAAGTGAGTTGAGAGTTTCGTTGAGGAAACAAGATTTGAACCAGAGCTTAAAGCATGAATAATGCTTGAACAAGTAGAGAAGAGTAAGGAAGTGTCAAGAGCAAAGGTTGAGAGGTTGCAAAAATATTTTTAATAGGTTTGTTCAACAATTTTGACCCTTGAGTTGCTCTTGGGTGACAATGGCCCCGTGACTGCTGATGTCAAGGTCAGTTTTACTGTTGAGGACAATTCAGGGATAAGCACTTTAACATAAAAGCACCCTGCTGCAAAAATCAACTTTCCTTCTGGAAATCGTTAGCCACATGTTTCAAGGCAGAGTTTTGTTTGTTTTTCAATGTTTTTTTCCCCTTTAATCCAGTTATTCCACTTTTAGGAATCCATCCAAAAAAGAATCCAAAATGAGGACAGCTGTTTGCACATTTACTGTAATTTTGTTTGTATTAGAATGCTGTGGGCAGCCAATAAAAGGGAATTATATAGGTTACATTACACTTATATATTAGAGTATGCAATTATTTTAAAATGCCTTTCACCAGAAAAAAAACAAAACACCCTTTGTAATGGTAAATTGCTCATACTATGGTTACCTATAAAAAAAAAGCAGTATGCAAATTTTCATAGGGCTTAGTAAAGTTTTATCAAATGCATTATCATAATTAAGTGGACGTGTGTGAGTGTGTGTATGTGTGGAGAGAGAGGGAGGAGTGGGGAGAGAGGGGGACAGACAGGAAAGAAAATAAGAGTGCCACAGTACTTATTCATCCTTTCCACAACCATTTATCCAGCATCTGTTTGGCAGCCATCGTGGGCACAGTGGTTGACACTAGAGGTCAAAAGCACAGCAGCATCATAAGGGACACAGAAAGGAAAGAAGTAATTAGAAAGCTGACCTGTACAGTCGAGGAGAAATACATGGTGCAAGGAAGTTGCATAAGGTGAAGCCAGTCTAGCCTGGAGATCAGGAATGCCTTCTCTGAGGAAGAGATGATTGAGCTGAGAATTAAAGGTCAAGGAGCAGGAGGTGAGAAAATGTAGGATGGCAGGTGGTAGGACAAAGATTAAGGTACCTAAGGTAGAAACTTGAGGTGGGTAAGAGCAGGGCCCTTGGAAAGAACACAAACCAGGTCCTTATGCCTGAGACCTGAGCAGCGAGCAGTGTGAGATGAAGCAGGAAACAAGGGCAGGGGCAAAGCCTGCAGAGCACCAGGTAGACAGGGTTGTTATCACTACGTAGTGGTGTTATTGGTGTATTCGTGTATTCCTCTCCTTTTTCGCCTTTCTAGTATATTTCACAATTTTTTAAACATCTTTATTGGAGTATAATTGCTTTACAATGGTGTGTTAGTTTCTGCTTTATAACAAAGTGAATCAGTTATATATATATCCCCATATCTCCTCCCTCTTGCATCTCCCTCCCTCCTACCCTCCCTATCCCACCCCTCTAGGTGGACACAAAGCACTGAGCTGATCTCCCTGTGCTATGCAGCTGCTTCCCACTAGCTATCTACTTTACATTTGGTAGTATATATATGTCCATGCCACTCTCTCACTGTGTCCCAGCTTACCCTTCCCCCTCCCCATGTCCTCAAGTCCATTCTCTAGTAGGTCTGTGTCTTTATTCCCTTCTTGCCCCTAGGTTCTTCATGACATTGAGTATGCATGCTTCTATAATTAGGGGGAAAAAAAGTAATTAGAATAGGGCTCTGAGACACAGGAAAGAACACTGAACTGGGAGACAGCACTGCGCCACCTGACCTCACTGGGCCCTGGACTCTTTGTAAAATGTGGGGACTGGATGTTGGTTTCCATAAGTTCCTTTGCCTCTGCAATCTCTGGTCTTGTGGATGCCAGTAAGCACACAGGGGAGCCCACTCCCCAGCTCACCTCTGCCTCTGATGTCATTGCCCCTGGAGATCCTGCTAGAATGGCTGGGTGTTTCCTTCTCACTGTGTGCACTTTACTCCTTCTGTTTGAGACAGGAGCCCCTTAAGTTTTTAAGCCGTTTAAAAACTTAATCAGTGAGGAAAACCTGAAGTAGATGAAAAGGGAACAAAGGGGGGAAAAGGCTCTCAACCAAGCAAACGTTATTGAGTAGTTCCTATTTAGAAGACACTCTAGGGGCTCTGAATGATAAATGTTTGGAAAGATGGGGTCCTTGCTCCAAAGAGGTTGATAATCAGAATAGAAAGAAAAGTCAGAGACTTAACAAACATTAAGTAAAAATACCTACCACCTAGGGGTAAGAAGTTGCAAATGAGAAACAGACAAGTATAGATGTGAAAGGTCACGGGCTTTAGAATCAGAAGGAAGCCGCTAAACCACTCCCAGCTATATTAGAAGAAGGACACTAGGGCTTTCTGAGCGCTCTTTTATCTTCATTTTAAAGAGAATAGTGCCTTCTTCACCTCATGACAAGGATTAAATTAGATAATACATACTAAATACTTGACCCTTAATGGATATTTAGTAGATGTCAGCTCCCTCCCGTGGGACTTCAGAGGGGCCTGGGAGCCAGCTGGAAGGTAAGAAAATTCCATGGAGCTGTTGGGATTTGAACGGACCCTTTAAGGTCAGGGTAATTAGGTGGATCTTGAAGAGGATGGAAGATACTGTCATCAAGGCTGGGGAAGGAGGTGGGAAAGAAAAAGGCAGAGATAGGAGAGGCAGCAAGTATTCAGAGAACATTTATGAAGACAAAGCTTCCAGAGGGAATTTTTAGTTTCTTTGGAGAGTGGTGGCGAATGAGGTGAAAGCTGTGCTTGGACAAGAGGTTTGGAGCCTGTGGTTCTATGCGAGATGGCCCAGTGGTGGGAAATCTGTTCCCTCCCTCTATGCTTAAGTCCTTCCTTTTATGGGCCAAGGGGTGAATCTGTTGATATTCAGGAGAGTCTCCTTTCCTTTTTGTAAGTAGCATGATACCTGACATGTGGAAGGAGGCATTCCCCACAGGTTTGTTAAGCTGAATTGAAACAAAGTTTAACATGTTTGTTGACTGAAAAAGTTGCATTAAAATGCAGTTACATTTTAAAAATTACTTCTTGGTCCTTCCATATTCTTCACTTTCTAGAAGCATATCCGTATTTATGTAAAAGAACGGGACTAAAGATTTGTGTTTAGCCTGTTCCCTTCATACACAGCCTTCCAGAACACTGTAATAATAGAGGGAAATGAATTAGGTCTGCATGCTTTGGGCAGCATTCCTGAGTGTTAGTTTCTTTTCAGGCAGCTTCTCCATGTGGAGAAGAGTTGTAATATGACGTAGCATTTTGTGAAATTGTTTCTTCGTCATCTTGCTTTAGATGACATCTGGTAACTACGGAACATTATGAGTGTTCCCACAGGGTTTCCATGGAATGACAGTCAGTAACTCCCATTGAACATACTAGGAGTGTCACAGTCATAGCTTTGTTTTGTTTTTTTCAATCCACATTTTCAAAAATGACTTTTTAATGAGTCATATATCACATCAACACAGGGATAGTATGGCAGCCAGGCTATGTGTGCAGTGTCCTAAAATGTCGTCAGTGGTCTTAAATTTCAGGATCTTTCGAAAATCCACAAAGCCTGAAATGAATCTCTATTTGTTCTGCTGTGACCGGAGAGGACGTGAAGCAGAACTCTAGATTGCTTTTCTTCTTTTTCTTTTCCCCCATACTAGCATGAACATGCTGGGTTCTGGGGTCTGATAGAAACATATATTAATCTTTTCCCTCTTACTGTGCTGGGGCCAGTGATAGGTTGGGGACAGGAAAGTAACAAAGAAATCTGAAATCCACGAGATAGCTTAGCTCAGGGGTGAGATTCTCTTCAGAGTTTTTTAAGTGGAAAATGTGAAAGGGGGAACAGCAGAAAAGGAGGAGACGGTTTGTATGGTAGGAAATAGGATTAATCATAAGCCCCCCCCCCTCAAAAAAACACGAAAATATAATTAAGCTTGTCGTTAAGTCACTGAATTTATAATTTTAAAAAATCCATTATTAAAGGATCAAAATTATAGTGATGAAGCAGATGCTGGGGTTAAGATTGGGAGGGACCTGTGACTATTAAGGGATAATGTGAAAGAAATTCTTTGTGGTGATGGAACCATTCTGTATCCTGATTTGGGTTATGGTGACTAGAATTGACATATGTGATAAAAATTTCCTAGAGCTATACATCGCGAGTGAAAAAGTGTATGCAAACCTGGTGAAATCTGAATAAGGTGTATATTTAAGTTAATAGTAGTGGACCAGTGTCAGTTTCCTGGTTTTGACCACTTACTATGGTGCGCTGCAAGATGGTATCTTTGGGGAAGCTGAGTGAAGGGTATGCAGGAACTCCTGGTGATTCATACTATCTCAAAATGAAAAGTCTTTTCTAAAAGCCCACTCTTCTCCCATGATAAACTGTAAAGCTCAGCTGTTAGCTCGTATTTCTCACGAGGAAACTGAGCTCAGCTATAGATGTGAGTTGTTCAAAATCCCTTAAACAGAGTGTAAGTCTGTGGCCCCATCGTTATGCTTAGCTTCGTATCTTGAAAGACTGACCTTAACGTCAGTAGCACAGATTCTGATTATGAGATTTCCTCCCCCACCAAGCACTGGGGATGGGATACTAGACAGGAGGTAGTTGCTCTCCTTTAATAAAGAATAAGAATACTTTTTCAGGTATCTTTGCTAGGAGACCTAGAATTGACACATTTAGCTGTTATTTTAGGAACTGTAGGTAATTTAGCCACCGGTCAATAAACTATGCTCATTTTAGTTTGCTCTAGGTTTTCACAAAGCAGTGGGAAATGCTGTTAAGCAAGATTACCAAAGCCCATTTTGAGTTTCTTCTGTTCTGTTCCAGTGTGTGGCATAGTGCCAGGCAAGCAGAAGATGTTGGATAAATATTTGCGAGGGGTATGGAATGGAAGCCCACTGAGGTCAGGGAATTGGTCTTACGTACTCCAGAATCACCAGCACCTAGACATGGGTCTAGCAGACACCTAGACACCTAGACAGAAGGAACTCATAAACGCATTTCATGTGAAGAGTTGCATTCTGTTCTTTAGACTCTATCATCCAGACAGCTTTCATTTTGCCTTTGGAATGGTCCTGAGAGTAACTAGTAATAAGTGCAGGGCACTCAGAAAGAAAAGAACCAGCCAACAATCGATAAGTCATGCCTGTGACTTTTACTCAAGTTTGGGTATAACTATTAACTATGGTAACTACAGTGTAAGGGGGAAGAAAGGACTTGAAGCTGAATGTACAATCTGTTTCTGAAATCTGAGGGACAGCACAAAAGTCTGAGCTTTCCCAGGGGGTCTGCCCATAGTCAGACCTCAGTTCATTTTTATCTTTTTTTTTTTTGAAGTATAGTTGATTTACAATGTTGTTTTAATCACTGTTGTATAGCAAATGACTCAGTAATACATATATATACATTCTTCTTCATATTCTTTTCCATTATGGTTTATCACAAGATGTTGAATATACTTCCCTGTGCTATACAGTAGGACCTTGTTGTTTATCCATTCTATATAAACCAGTTTGCACCTGCTAGTCCCAAACTCCCAATCCATCCCTCTTCCACCCCCCTCCCACTTGGCAACCCTCTTCAACCCCCCTCCCACTTGGCAACCATCAGACTATTCTCTATGTCCGTGATTCTGTTTCATAGATAGGTTCATTTGTGTCATTTTAGATTCCACATATAAGTGATATCGTATGGTATTTCTCTTTCTCTTTCTGACTTACTTCATTTAGTATGATAATGCCTTGTTGAGTCCCTGTTGCTGCAAATGGCATTATTCTGTTCTTTTTTGTGGCTGAGTAAGATTCCATTGTATATATGTACCATATCTTCTTTATCCATTCATCTGTTGATGGACATTTAGGTTTGTTTCTATGTCTTGGCTATTGTGAATAGTGCTGCTATGAACATAGGGGTGCATGTATTTTTTGAATATAGTTTTGACTGAGTGTATGCCCAGGAGTGGGACTGCTGGATCATATGGTAGCTCTATTTTTAGTTTTTTAAGGAAGCTCCATACTGTTTTCTACAGTGGTTTCACCAACTTACATTCCCACCAACAGTGTAATAGGGTTCCCTTTTCTCCACACCCTCTCCATTATTTGTCATTTGTAGACTTTTTGATGATGGCCATTTTGACCGGTGTGAGGTGGTACCTCATTGTAGTTTTTTTTTTTTTTTTATTAATTAATTTATTTAGGCTGTGTTGGGTCTTCATTTCTGTGTGAGGGCTTTCTCTAGTTGCGGCGAGCGGGGGCCACTCTTCATTGCGGTGCGTGGGCCTCTCATTGTCGCGGCCTCTCGTGTTGCGGAACACAAGCTCCAGACGCGCAGGCTCAGTAGCTGTGGCTCACGGGCCCAGTTGCTCCGTGGCGTGTGGGATCTTCCCAGACCAGGGCTCGAACCAGTGTCCCCTGCATTGGCAGGCAGATTCTCAACCACTGCGTCACGAGGGAAGCCCTGTAGTTTTTTTTTAATTGTTGTTTTATATTGGAGTAGAGTTGATTAACAATGTTGTGTTAGTTTCAGGTGTACAGCAAAGTGATTCATTTATACATATGCATGTATCCTTTTTCAAATTATTTTCTCATTTAGGTTATCACAGAGTATTGAGCAGAGGTCCCTTTGCTATATAGTAGGTCCTTGTTGGTCGTCAACTTTAAATGTAGCAGTGTGTATATGTCAATCCCACACTTCCAGTCTATTCCCCCCTTCCCCCCAGTAACCATAAGTTCATTCTCTAAGTCTGTGAGTCTGTTTCTGTCTTGTAAATAAGTTCATTTGTATCTTTTGTTGTTGTTGTTTAGATTCCGCATGTAAGCAATATCATATGATATTTGTCTTTCTCTGTCTGACTTACTTCACTTAGTATGATAATCTCCAGGTCCATCCATGTTGCTGCAAATGGCATTATTTCATTCTTTTTAATGCCTGAGTAATATTCCATTGTATATATGTACCACATCTTCTTTATCCAATCATCTGTTTGTAGACATTTTGGTTGCTTCCATGTCTTGGCTATTGTAAACAGTTCTACAGTGAATATTGGGGTGCATGTATCCTTTCGAACCATGTTTTTCTCCAGATGTATGCCCACGAGTGGGATTGCTGGGTCATATGGTAGCTCTATTTTTAGTTATTTAAGGAACCTCCATACTGTTCTCCATAGTGGATGCACCAACTTACATTCCCACCAACGGTGTAATAGGGTTCCCTTTTCTCCACACCCTCTCCAGCATTTATTGTTTGTAGATACTTTGATGATGGCTCTTTTGACCGGTGTGAGGTGGTATCTCATTGTAGTTTTGATTTGCATTTCTCTAATAGTTAGTGATGATGAGCGTCTTTTCATGTGCCTATTGGCCATCTGTATGTCTTCTTTGGAGAAATGTCTCTTTAGGTCTTCTGCCCATTTTTTAATTGCGTTGTTTGTTTTTTGTTGCTGTTGAGTTATATGAGCTGTGTTTATATTTTGAAGATTAATCTCTTGTCATTCGCATCATTTGCAAATATTTTCTCCCATTCTGTAGGTTGTCTTTTGTTTTGTTTATGGTATTCTTCTCTGTGCAAAAGCTTGTAAGTTTGATTAGGTCCCATTTATTTATTTTTGTTTTTATTTCTATTGCCTTGCAGAACCCTTTCTTGGTCTTATTTCTGGTCTCAAGATCTATCTTGTCTTGATAGTCTTTTCCATTCTCTCCTTTCCCAGAACCTTCAAAATAAAACCTTCAAAAGTCACATCTCTGTGACTTTATTTTTCAGAAAAAGTCAGCTCCTTTTTTTTCCTAACAAATCAACACTGTGTTTAAGAACCTCATCTCACTTGTCTGAAATGGTCACCCAGGTGTTGTGCCGAGCAGGAGAGTTGCCCGCCTCTGGGGTGTGTGCCGCTTCTTCCCTCAAATGCAGAACAAGGTATTTCAGGTGTGGAAGAATGTGGAAAAGACATAGCGGCACAAAGAACATGGTTTGTTTTAGAGACCAGCAGGTAGAATTGATGAAGGGAGAGTGCTTTTTGGGGCAAAAATGGCCAGAGAGGTTGGTCAGGTCGATTTGGGTTAGAATACACATCAAAAGATGCCAAGATCAACCCAGTAATGGTGACCAGCAGTGAACAACAGGAAAGCATACATACCTTATGGGGCACTGTCTGGTCTGAATCCTCTCTTATTTCCAGCTTCATCGCCCACAGCCCCTTGGCTCTCCGCTCAAACAACACCAGGCTTCCTTCATTTCCTCCTACTTGTCAGGCTGTTCCCACTACATTTTTGTTTTGTCCAGTTAGTTCTTTTATTATTGTGATATAATCCACATACCATAAAATTCATCCTCTTAAAGTGCACAATTGAGTGATGTTTAGTATATTTACAAAGTTACACAACCATAACCACTAATTTCAGAGCATTTATCACCCCCAAAATAAACACTGTACCCCTTAGCAGTCACTCTTCACCCTCCTCTCCCCCAGCCCCTGGCAACCACTCATCTACTTCCTATCTCTGTGGATTTACCTATTATGGATTTTTCATAGAATGCAGTCATACGATAGTGGCCTTGTGTGTCTGGCTCCTTTCACTTAGCATCATGTTTTCAAGATTCATCCATATTGTAATATGAATCAGTACTTCATTTCCTTTTATGGCTGAATAATACTCCATTGTATGGATAAACCACACTTGGTTTATTTATTCCTCCGTTGATGGACATTTAGGTTTTCCTCCTTGGGCTAATAGTAATAATGCTGCTATGAACATGTGTGTGCAAGTTTTTGTGCAAACATGTATTTTAAATTATCTTGGGTTTTGTCTAGTTGACTCTTATTCATTCATCAGACCTGGGCCCAAGCCTCGCTTTCCTCAGGGAAATCTTCTCTGATCCAACATATTAAATCACTCCTTCCGATTATGTGCTCTTGAGGTGCCACCTGCCTTTGGTATTTATCATGGCTGTGCTTTACATTATTTAGTGGGTAGATGATCAAAACCAATAAATATTTATTCAGTTAATTTAAATGGTCCAAGACTGAAAACGCAAACACTAGCTTACCCCATTTTATAGCCCCCAGTAACATAAATTCATATGTTTGATGACCTCCCAAAGACATCAGCAGTCCATAAAAATAGCACCAGTGTACAGGACATGCTTGCCTGAGTCCATCTGTAATCTAGAGCTGCTTTAAAGAGTTTACCCCACTTTACCGTGGTGTTAAAACTTTTTTATATAACTAAGAAGAGAAAAGCTTGTAAGTGGGAAAAAATTAACCACCTACATAACTCTTCCCACACTTTTTAATTCATCTGAAAAAAAAAGAATTAAATGCTATTAAAATGTGTTCTTGACAAAGGCATTTGTAATAGCAACACATTGTAACTTTCAACATTTGCATTTCTCTCGGGATTGAAACAAAACCATCAGTGAAAGTTAACCCTAGAAAAAAATATAATAATTTTTTCTATACATTTTATATCTTAAGTTCTGTATCATATAACTAAGTACTCAAAACTTCTCCCTAAATGCTCAGAACATTAAATTAGCTGTAGATGTAACTTACTTTCTAATTTGGATCCTATCATAGCCTAACTTATTGATCATGTGAAGAACTAGTTAAAATTTTTTAAATATTAAAATGTAATCTGTGGACTTCCCTGGTGGCACGGTGGTTGAGAGTCCGCCTGCCGATGCAGGGGGCAGGGGTTCATGCCCTGGTCCGGGCGGATCCCATATGCCGCGGAGCGGCTGGGCCCGTGGGCCATGGCCGCTGAGCCTGCGCATCCGGAGCCTGTGCTCCGCGGCGGGAGAGGCCCCAGCAGTGAGAGGCCCGCGTACCGCAAAAAAAAAAGAAAAAAAAGTAATCTGGTGTACCAACTATAATTGTGTCTGGCAACTTGAGGAATCTGAAGCCATAAAACCTTCTTGGAAATTTTCTTTTCCTATAAATTATTTCATTGTGCATGTGTGTGAGTGTGTGTATACTGAGTTTTATTTTGTTTTTGTCTTTCTTTCTTCTCCTTCAGACCCTTTGCATCTGTCCATCTGTTGTCTTTAGCCAGCCAACCTTGTCCTAAACCACAGATCCTCATGTTTTTCCAGACTTACTACACATGACAGCTAACACTCTCTTTAGAGACATGGGAAAACCTCAGTTTTGCTGAGACGCTGCTTTGTTATTGTTATCTTGAACATCTATTTTCAAATGATTGCAAATTCACAGGAAGTTTCAAAAATAGAAATACAATTTTAAGTCCCAAAATTCGGTTTTGAAATTTAACATTTCATTGAGATAATTTAAAACTATACTTTTCTAAGATATATTCATGGCTTTGCATCCATTTAACCAATATTTATAAAGCACCTACTCTGTACCAGGCACTTTTCTAATCAGTGGGGTTATAAGCAGTGAGCAATTTAACCTCTAACACAAACTCTACGAAATTGCAGTTTCTTCAGGGTATAGTTAACTGGTTCTCCTTAACAATTTGGTGAGCTACCCTGGTAATACTGTGTTCTTTCTAAAGATAAACAAAATAAGGCTCTGGGAGGTTAAGGAGGTTGTCTGTGTTGAATACCTGATTTGGGACAGATCCAGAAACAGGACCCAGAGGTTCTAACTTCTAGACCAAAGTTCCTACTGTTACTGAGTCTAAGCTCGTACTGCTGGCTACACAACAGGTCAGTAAATCTAGAGATGAGGTGTTGGGGCAAGGAACAGTGACTTTATTCAGAAAGCTAGCAGACCAAGGAGATGGTGGACTAGTGTCCCAAATGAACCACCCAAGTTAGAATTCAGGCTTTATTTAGTATATACTAAAAGGGGAGGGGGTGTGGTTGATAGTTGCAAACTTCCTGGTGTCAGAGTCCTTTGTTCTTGCGTCTGTCCACATAGGTCAGTTCATGCTGATCCTGTAAACTGCCAACAAGACTAATGTTATTCTCTGTTCTGCAACTTTTTATCTCTATATGAATGGAAAAGTGTTACACCCTTAAAGGTCAGAGCCTTGAGAATGGGCTGTCCTGTATATTTCAGGCTGTAGGCAACATCCTTAACTTGTAGCAAAAGCAATAAAATACAAGGGTTAAAGTAAAGTGGAGTCAGATATGAAGGCAGATTTGTTCTTCGCTATTACACCACCACAGCTGAGGCCTGCCTTCATCTGTGCAAACACTGTTTACACAGCAAATGAAGCATCCAAGAAGATTTAAAGGTAAACATTTCCCTGATTCTGAGAAAGAAACAACAACAAATTCCTTAGAAACATTATTTAAATAAAACAACTAGAAGACCATTTAAAAACAATGTTGCTCCATTTGTTAAAGAAGCACCCATTTGAGAAAATATTTTCCTTGACCCACTCCCAGGTGGATATATACTTAGCGTATGAGTATACCCACAGGGATTGGAATCCAGTTCAAACTTTCTGTACATTTATTTTTCCAAAATTTTTTCTCACACCGACTGGCCTACCTCCCAGTGACTTGGGAAATAGTAATGCTTTGTACCTTTCAGAAAAATTGAACACCTCACTTGGCTTGCCCTTTTATTTGACATTAAGAAATCAGTGGATATAAGAATAAGGTAAGCCAAATGAATTCATCTGGTCATAGGGCAAACTAGTGGACTGCAAAATAAGAATGTCTTAGCAAAAAGGATGAATTACAGCCTGGTCACTGGAGTGAGACACTTTCTGTTCAACTTGGGAGATTTAATAATCGCTTTGTGATAGTCACTACCTGAGTCATGGCCGAAATACTCTGGCCTGGGAGCTTTCAGGGAGTTTACAGAATCATGCACTTCATGGTTAAGATTTTTAATAGAAATTGAAAATGGATTCTGTTAGAGTTGAATTGTGCCCCTCCCCTCAGAAAGTTACATTGGAGTCCTAATCCCCGGTACCTCAGAATGTGACATCATTGACAGGTAGTCAAGTTAAATGACATCATTCAGGTGGGTCCTAGCTCGATAGGACTGGTGTCCTTATAAAAAGGGGAAATTTAGACATAGAGACACATATACATATATAGGGAAAATGCCATGTGAGCATGAAGATGACTGTCTACAAGCCCAGGAGAGAGGCCTAGAACAGATGCTTCCCTCACAGCCCTCAAAAGAAAGCAACCCTACCAACACCTTGATTTCAGACTTAGAGCCTCCAAAATTATGAGACAATAAATTTCTGTTATTTAAGCCACCCAGTTTGTTACAGCAGCCCTGGAAAACCAACACAGACTCCACGGTCCTTGTTGCCTTCCATAAAGTGACCCATCAGTCAGCATAATTTAATGAGACCCTATTGTGTGCATACCCCTGGGATAGTAGAAATACTAAAGAAATGAAAAGCACGATCCCTACTGCCCCGAGCTTGATGGTCTAGTTTGGGTCAGAAGAGGTAGGAAATAGAAAGTAACAGCACAGTGCAAGCCATATGCAAACAATATTTGATTAATTAAATGAAGTTGAACTGTACACTTGTGTCCCTTAAACCCAAGTGATATAGAGACTTTTTTTGCTGAATTTTTAAAATAGCCTTATTGAGATATAATTCATATAGTACCATAAAATTCACCCATTTAAAGGGTACAGTGGTTTTTAGTTGTGCAGAGTTGTGAAACCATCACCATTACCTAATTTTAGAATTTTATTTATTTATTTATTTATTTTTGCGGTACGCAGGCCTCTCACTGTTGTGGCCTCTCCCGTTGCGGAGCACAGGCTCCTGATGCGCAGGCTCAGCGGCCATGGCTCACAGGCCCAGCCGCGCCGCGGCACGTGGGATCTTCCCGGATCGGAGCACGAACCCCTGCCCCCTGCATCGGCAGGCGGACCCTCAACCACTGCACCACCAGGGAAGCCCTAGAATGTTTTTAACACCCCAGAAGACACCCCCTGTGTACCCATAAGCAGTAACTCCCTACACCCCACTTCTCCAGCCCCAGGCACCCATTAACCACCTTTCTATCTCTATGGAATTGCTTATTCTGAACATTTCACATAAATGGGATCATGCAACATACGACATTTTGTGACTGGCTTCTTTCACTTAGAGTAATGTTTTCAAGGTTCCTGTTATCACATATATACTTCGTTCCTTTTTACAGTCAAGTAATATTCCATTGTTTGGCTATACTTATCCATTCATCAGTTTGTGGCATTTGGCTTGTTTCTACTTTGTGGCTATTATGAATTGTGCAGCTATGAACATTCATGTACATGTTTTTGTGTGGACACACGTTTTCATGTCTCTTGGTTATATACCAAAGAGTGGCATTGCTGGGTCATAGGGTAACTCTGTTTAGCATGTTGGAGACAACTTATAAAGGAAAAGTATTACTTGTTTCTAGTGTCGTCATGTTATTTTTGTTGTGCTCTCTACTTAAATATGTTCAGGTATATGTTCAGACGGGCCCACCCTGTCTGAAACAGCTCCCTCTAACCAAAATCACTGTAACACAACATCCTGGTTCCCTCCTCACAGCATTTGTCACTCTCTGAAATTTGCTTACTTATTTATTTCTATCACTAGATTTTTATCTGTTGCCCATTACTCATCCCTCACTAGAATCTGAACTACATCAAAAACCTTGAATATTTTGTTCATTTCTCTATTCTCAGGATGTATCCTTGAGTCTGGCTCAAAGCAAGTGCTCACTAAAGTGGTTAATACCGAATAACAAGTTAGAATATAAACCTTCCCAGATAATTTGGGGACCCTAAGGATTCTTAAATTCCAGTTTGAGAAATTCTTTTATGTATAATGTGTCCTATGTAAGAGGTTCCCCAAAATGGAGGAAACACGCTCATGGAAGAAACAGAACTTGGGTTGAAGCATAAGAATTCAATGGACAGAAAAGGATTTCAAACGGAGAGCAGCATGACCAAATGTGTAGATGCGAGAGTCCACCTGAAGCATTCAGAGCCTCACTGTTGCATAGTTTTCATGAAACAGGTAAACTATGGATCATTGATTAAACCTCTTTGTGTTGCATGTCACAGGATCCAAAGTCAAATTCACTAAAAAAAAAAAAAAGCTCATTTGTTTGTTCACTTGCCTATGAAGTTCAGATTAACTAAATCTCAAGCCCCACTGGACACAGAGACCTATATGACAGCTTCAGAACCTCGACTCTTCCTCTGTCTCTCAACTCTGCCCACCTCTACGCATTGACTTCATTCTCTGGCAGGTTATTTCCGTATCAGGTGATACGGCACCTGATAACCCCAAGTCTATATCACTAGGGCTGATGACTAAAAGGCAGAGATAGTCTCTTTCTCCAAGTGCCCATGTTGCAAATCTCTGGGAAGCTTATTATTAACACTGTTAAGTCATGTGCCCATCCTAGCAACCCATGGGATGGAGTGCTGCGGGCTGAGCCTGGGTCAGGTTGGAGACTGAGCATCTCTTGCCTGTCACTTGGCGGAAAGAGTTTAGCCTCACTCAAACCAGATGGAATAGATTCCTATTCAAAAGATGCATGTTGTTCTCAGAAGAAGGGTGGATGGTTATGGAAAGACTAGTAATAACAAAAATAACAATGACAGGATAACAGAACAGTTATGTGGTGAGGTAGGCAAATAAAACTTTTCTGGGCTGGAGAAACTGTGTTTTTAAGAGTGTATGACTACGCTAGGAAACCATTCCTTAAGATTTTTCTTTAAAAACAGATATTCCTAAAATCCGGCAGCAAGGTTTATTTTTAAAGATGAAAGGAACTGCACGTGTGCTGCAAATTTCTGATTAACGGAGCACAGGATTTGGTAAAGAGTTCTGTATTCATTTTGTCTACACATTTTAAAAAATGCGAGTCTCGGGCTTCCCTGGTGGTACAGTGGTTGGAAGTCCACCTGCCGATGCAGGAGACACGGGTTCGTGCCCCGGTCCGGGAGGATCCCACGTGCCGCGGAACGGCTGGGCTCGTGAGCCATGGCCGCTGAGCCTGCGCGTCCGGAGCCTGTGCTCCGCAACGGGAGAGGCCACAACAGTGAGAGGCCCACATACCGAAAAAAAAAAAAAGCGAGTCACCCTAAAAGAACTCATTTTTAATCTCTCTGGGCCTTGAACATAGGAACATCCATTTCTCACGGGAAAAGTTCACAATTGCTTTTCCATCTGAGCATCGCTCCCTGGAGGAAGCTGGTGTTTGAGAATCTAAACAGTTTTCCACCGTGTTGCTTTTAGGTTGTTTGCTTTTCTTTGAGAACCCAAACAAGAAACACCATTAGTGGGAGCACCAATTAGGAAGCTCCAGTGAACAAAAAGAGATTAAAAAAGTAATACCCATTCTCAGTATTAACTTCACTCTCCAAACTCTGTTCTCAGCTGGAGGTTAAATAAAAGGCCTGTTCTTTTAGTTAGCCCAATGAGCAGATATTTTCTTACAAAACTAAAAATTAAACAAACAAAACCTAAATACTTTTTCTAAACCTTGGGTGGCTGGTCCTAAGAATTCAATCCCTTTAGTAGTAGGCAAGTAAGAACGCTCTCAAGGAATAACTGATCACAGAGGAAACCAACAAGAAAATAATTAACACAAGTGCAAAATAGAATTTATCAGTAAAGCAGTGTCGAGACTTCTGGTGAGGGGAGATTCAGGCCCAGGTCCCCCAACTTCCCCTGAGTGGTTTATTCAGAGATGCAGCCTTGTGGTGGAGAGTGATGTGCATCAGAGAACTTTTCGGCCCAACAGTGTAGTCAGCCTGGGACACATTTTAGTGTCATTAATGATGTTTTTCCAAAAGTTAGGTACAGTAGCCTACAAAGTAACAAAATTTAAAATCTTCCATCTCTGCCATTCATGGGCTTGTCACTGCTCCTCTGCGGAGGTCTGTCTACACTTACAATTTTTCTCCTGGTTGTTTGGAGTGACTTAAGATGCTTAGACACAGCGGGTCTTCTGTTCGTGCTAATGTATTCTTGCTTTCCTGGCGATTAAGCTGCTTGCATATGCCCGACAGAAGGTCGAAGGTCACCGTAATTGGCAGATGGAAGAAGTTCCACCCTATCAACTTTGAGGAAGTCTCTGGCTGCCTTCACTGCTTGACAAAGCAGTGAGTGATGAATTCTGCTTAAAACGACAGGGGGCTGCATAACAAACAGCACAAGCCATCAAGCGGTATTTTTAACCAACATGCACTATTCCCTTTGAAAAGCCAAATCTCCTCTCGATGTTTTCCCTCCTTCAAAGAGCGCACTTTGCTCTCCCTGGAAGTGGCTTCTCTTCCTCTCCTAGATGCTCATCCTGGACGGTTATTGCCCTAGATGATGGATGAACTCACTCCCCAGCAGGTGTTCTCAGCCCCTTGTCAGCAGCCCTGGACAGTCTGGCAAATCTCTTCTGGTGTGTGGGGTTGTTGGAGACCTGCCGCTGGCTCCTCTCAGCTGAGCTGGAGTTAGAACCCTTGCACCTACTGGCCTGGCTTCAGCCCTGCTCCCTCCCTGTCCGTCATTTCTCCTTAGCCTCCCTGATTTCCCTGCAGAATCAATTTCTTCAGAAAGCACTGGGTACTGCTTTGGGGCAGCTGCTATCTCTACATGGCTGCTCGCCAGCACAGCACGTTTCTATAGCTGGCGCTACCAAGATGCACAGTCTATTCCTCAGTCGAGCTTCGTTCTAGAAAGGGATTGTGTTCTCAGTCCTGTAAAGAACAGGTACCATTTAGACTCAAACTGAACTATGAAAATCTCAAGCTGGAGACCACATAGCACTCTCAGTAGGTCCAACGCAACCAGATTTTCCTCCAGGCTTGCAACACATTGCTTTCTGCTCATTTGGACATGAGAGGAATTAATTTGTTTTTTTCTTTTAGTAGCCATCACGTAAAAGCGCACCTAGCGTGCCAAGAAGCTCACACTGTATAAGAAGCAAGAGGCAACGAAACTCAGCTGCGGTGCCAGCCTGTGGGCGCTTCACCCTCGTGCTCACCTAGGACTCATGCTCACACCGTCGGGTGGCCACTGGATTATGTACACTGCCTGACCTCTCTCTTCCCCTCTCTCTCATTCTTCCTCCTCTCCTTCCCTTCTTACTGGCTCCATGTCACCATCTTTTCTTTCTTTCCTCTCTTTCTCTCTGTCTTCTCCATTTTATCCTCCTCCTCCCCCTCCTCCCTCCCTCTGTTCTCTGACACACACACACAGGAATCATTGAATTTAATGTAGGATGTCTTTTTCTTTTAATTAATTAATTAATTTATTTATTTATTTTTGGCTGCGTTGGGTCTTCGTTGCTGTGCGCAGGCTTGCTTTAGTTGCAGCGAGCGGGGGCTACTCTTCGTTGTGTTGCACAGACTTCTCCTTGCGGTGGCTTCTCTTGTTGCGGAGCACGGGCTCTAGGTGCGTGGGCTTCAGTAGTTGTGGCTCACGTGCTCAGTAGTTGTGGCTCATGGGCTCCAGAGCACAGGCTCAGTAGTTGTGGCGCATGGGCCTAGTTGCTCCGCCGCGTGTGGGCTCTTCCCGGACCGGGGCTCAAACCCGTGTCCCCTGCATTGGCAGGCGGATTCTTAACCACTGCTCCAGCAGGTAACCGCTAATGTAGGATGTCTTCACGTACATGCATTAACAAGTCAAATCATCCTGTTCTGTCCTTCCTCGAGTTCCTAGGGCTCATCACAAAAAGCCCCACCTGAACTTGCTCCACTATTTCCCTGCTTTCATTGCCGCAGTCCCTCCCTCCTCCCTCTTCCATGTGGTCCACCCACATCATTCTTACTTTCCATCTTTACACTCTCAGAGGTCTGGATCTCCTTTCCCGTTGTTTTAGCTACTACAACACTTGACTAACACACCTGAAGTAGATTAGTAAGTGATTCTGGGGGACAATTTGTCTTCTATGCCCCACTACCCTGGGGTTAAATTCTATGTGACAGATATTGACCGAGCATCTGGAGTGGAGGAGGCCTTCCCTTCCAGCAGAGCCTACTTCCTGCTCCCCTGCTCTGGCAGAACAACTCCTTTCTCCATTCGGCACCTCCGTCAGCTTCGGAGGTACCTCACCCTCCATCCCTTAGAACTTAGCCCCCGTGAGGTGCTTCACAGACTGTCGGTTCCAAAGATGATCATCTAGGGGCTACAGTGACACTGTCTTCCTGAATTTTCCCCAACTTGATCCATCTGGCCGTATTTCCTTCATCACCAGGAAGATGTCGTGCTCGTTCCTGCTAGTCAAGAGCTTCATCTCACACATCTTTCCTCTCGCCTCGAAGGCCCCCTTCCCCTCTGCCTGTCACTCCTTGATCATGAGTGACGTTGAGCAACTTCTCATATACTTGTTGTCATTATGTATGTCTTCTTTGGAAAAATGTCTGTTTATCCGTGGCTTTTGAACTAGTGTGTGGCCCATATATTTTGCCCACCATGTTCTCTTTCTTTCCTGGGAGGAAACAAAATGTGATGGGAAAAGTACCAGGTTTTAGAGAGAAACAGACCTGGATTGAAAATCTAACTGTTCTATTTATTAGTAATAGTTGAGATGATACCTGAAAGTGAAGGAGGAATTGGCTGAATGGGGATGGGGAGAGGCATCAATAATGAAAGGGTCAGGATGTGCAAAGGCACAGAGGTGAGTGGAAGCAAAGCTCCTTCAGGAAACCTAGCGGAGGTCACAGTGGTTGGAGCACAGAGAGTAAGTATGAAAGTGGCACAGGGTAAAGCCAGAAGAGTAGGTAAGGGCCAGAACATGCTGGGCCTGATGTGGTATCGTGTGGATATTTGTGGTCCTAAGAGCAATGGCAGAAGATTTTACATTGTCAGGCTTTGAACAGATACGGGGGGTGCGAGGGGAAGGGGTCAGTAAAGACAGGCAAAAAAGATCTGATTTACCACTTAAACTTATCACTTCTGCTTCAGTGAGGAGAACAGGTACAGAGGCCAAGAGTGAATGTGGAGACACCATTTAGGAGACAAAGGCAGAGGAAGATGGTGGCTTGATATTGGGTGATGGTGATGATGGCAGAAAGAAGTGGGTTGATGGGAAAGATGTTTGAGAACTTAAACCAACAGGACTCGTTCATTGATTGGGCAAAGTCGGCTGCTAGGTTCATGGTGGTGTAACTCTATCGCCTGTTGTGTTCGGTCCTGTGTTGCACACGTGGTCAGTGCTTACTGAATATTTGCTGTTTGATGGAGAAGAGAGAGTGATGAATAAGGAGCTGGAACCTTTCATCCCACCAGCTCCAGAAAGAAGAGCATTTCTAATTCACCTCACCTCTCAGAGCTGGCAGACAAAGAAGAAGCAGGTGTGTGCTCCAGGGCAGAAGCAATCTTTTTGGCAAGGGAAGACATTATGCTGGGGCTCCAGATCCATCTTACTGACCTTATACAATATGTTCTCCTGAGCAGAGGGGAAGAAATAAGGTCATGGGATAAAGGCCAGAAATGATGTAATGACAAAACCTCTTCAGACACCAGTTCTACTCTGGCTAAATGGCAATGATCAGAAAGTAAATTTAAAAGTCAAAGAACAGTCTCTCTTATCCCATTCTTATGTCTAAAACCTGGCTTAACCGCAGCCAAGCTCTCTTATTCAGCTGTATTTATTGGGTGACTCCTCTATGTGCCAGGTACTATGAATTTATGGAGCTGAGCTCTTCTTGGAACAGAGAGGCATTAATCAAGTCTTCCCACAAATAATATATAATTGCAAATTTTGAAGTGCTAGAAGGAAAGGTGTACGGTACTGTAAGAACATCTAGGGGGAGTTCTTGATCTGGACTGGAGGGTCAGGGGTCTGAACTCCACAGAATAAGATCGTATGTTTCACTTGATTAGGTGTGGGTGAGAACACAGAATGCTGTAAGTGAGTAGCATTGTAGGATCAAGGCTGTGAATGAGTAACAGCTTTACGTTCTGCACATGTTTCTGTGACTGCTGAGAATGACCTCATGCTTCATTCCATTGGGTAGTAACTCAGCAAGGACTGAAATTATGGCTTATTTTCTTAGGAGGGCACAACATGGGTGACATGAATGTTAATAACGAAGAGAGGCAAAGGTCAGCAGCCTTCCTTCTGTTGCCCTCAGTAACACACCTATTCTCCCCGATCCCCAAAATGTAAGCTTCCTGAGGAGGGACACAAACGTTTGTGTCCTTGATTTCTGATTCTTCATTACCTAGCATAAATGTTAGACCCATAGTTTCTATTTAATAAAAATCTATTAGTAAATATTGATAGTTTGAATTTTTATTACGATTTTAGTGCATATGAAATCAAATGAAAATAGGATAACTAGAAGTCACTTTGCAAGTTCATTCTCTCTGTGAGAATGAACAGTTTCAGTTTGCACTGTCATTTTTACATTCCTACACATAGCACAAAGCAAGGAATACCTGTATTTTATTTGTTTTACAATAAACTTTTTATTTACCTACAGATTATGAATGTAAGCCTAACCCCACCCAAATCAAGAAGTAGCACGTTATCTGTGTCCCAGAAGTCTGCCTTGTGGCCCCTCCCTAGCGGTCATCCCTGTCCTGATTTCTACCATCACAGGTGAGTTTGGTCTGGTTTTTTTGTTGTTGTTGTTGCTGTTTTATTGGGAAACAGTTCTCCATGAGTCTCCCTCTTTCTGGAAGGCTTGCAAACAAGGGCACTGACAGCTTTTGGTCTGGATTATCTTTTCCAGAATGTATGAACAGCCCTGGATGGTAGAGATGGTGTTTCCCTCTGGAGCAGAAGGCAGATTTAGTTGCTGTTTATTATACCGTATAGTATAATAAATATTTGTCCTTCCCGTGCAAAGGTCAGACAGGTTTGCTTGCAGCCCATTATAAAAGATTAGGGTTTCCTAAACTTGAGGATCTTCAGCTGGGATGCAAATCCACTCCGTGCACAGCATCCACCTAGGCTGCCTTGCATTGCCCTTGTGCATCTTGGGGTAGGGGGCAGGGCAAAGGGAACTGATGTGAAAACGAGCTGAGCTGCTGGCTGTGTCAGCTGTATTAAAGCTGCTTTGTCTCTGACCCAGAATTCTCATACCTGCCCGTATCTGTGAACCGCAGTAAGCTAATTTACCACCTAGCAAGGAGGGATCCTAAGTTTCTGAATTTAGTCTGTTTTTCAACTTTGTATAAAGGAATCACTCAGCAGGTACTACTGTTCTGTCTTTCTGTCATTCAGCATTATATTCGTGAGACTCATCCATGTTGTTTTGTTTGGTAGTAACTCATTGATTTTACCTGGTGGTTAGAATCCCATCGCACAGATATGCCAAATCCATTCTCCCGTTGATGACCACTTGTGATGTTTCCAGTTTGGGCTATTTTAAATAATGGTGCAGTGGATATTTCAGTACACTTGTCTTGGTGCACATATAGACACATTTCTTGTGTGTATATACCTAGATGTGAAATATATAGATCAGAGGTTTTGCACACGTTCAGCGTTTAGCAAATTTTGCCAATTCGTTTTCCAAAGTGGTTGTACCAATTTTCACCCCCATTTAAAATATACAATTGCTCCAAATCCTCTTCAACATTTGATATGGTCAGATGGCACTCTTGGTCACTTTGTTTTGTTTTTGAAGGTTATGCTGGTGGATCTAGAGTGATACGTCATGGTGATTTTATTTGCATTTTTCATTGACTATTGAAATCAAATACTCCTATTTGTTTATTGGCCATTTGAATATATTCCTCTGTGAAATATTTTTCACATATTTTGTGTATTTTTTATTGGGTTATCTATCTTTTTCTTAAATATTTATTAGATTTTCTTATATTTTATGGTCATAAGTCCTTTGTTGGCTATTTGATCTTCATCAGTTTACTAAGACTGTCAATTTTATTAAGGCTTTTCAAAGAACCATTTTTGGGTTTGTTGATTCCAACAAATTAATTAACTAATTAATTAATTATATTAATAACTTCTTGTACTCATATTTATAATTTCCCTCCTTTCCTCATTTTTGCAGAGTATTAATTTGCTGTTCCTTGGACAGTTGCTTAAGATGTTTATTTATATAATAGATTTTCCTTCTTCACTTCTGTTATAAATAGTCCAGGCTATATATTTCCCTGTGAGATTTTATTTGCATCTCACAATTTTTATATTTTGTTATTTATTCAAATCAACATAGTTCCTAATTTATATGATTCCTTGTTTTACTCACTGGTGTAGTTTAAGACTTAATTTCCAAACATTTAGGGAACTCCTCATTATCTTTATTATTCACTCCTAGTTTAATTCTACTGCAGTCAGGGAAAATATGCTGTAGGTTTCTGTCCTTTGAAATGTGTTGATTCTTGCTGTATAGCCCAGCATATGCTCAGTTTGGGTGTGTTTTGCGCATGCTTTAAAATAGGGCATATTCTGCAGTTTTTGGAGAAACAGTCTCTATATGACAATTAGATCAGTTTGTCAATTGTGTTACTTAAATAGTTTATATCAATACTTTACTCATTTGGGGATTGTCCTGTTATATACTGACAGAGGTGTGTTAGTCTCTCACCGTGACTGGGTTTTTTTTTTTTTTCTCCTTTTGTTCTGTCAATTTTGGATAGTTTAAGACTTTTATTAGGTACCTAAAAATCTAGAATTCCTATAATTTCCTAGTGGATGGACTCTCTTATGATTATGAAATACCCCTCTTTATTTCCACTAATGCTTCTTCCCTTGAAGACTATTTTGTAATCAGTAACACTGTAATGCTTATTGTTAGATATAGCTCTTTCTAAATTGCATGGTATTTTGTTTTGCCATTCTTTTACTTTCAGCCTTTCAAAATCTTTGTATTTAAGGCATGTTCTTGTAAGCAACATAGAACTGGACTTGTAAAAATTCGATTTGACAGTCTTGTCTCTAAAACAGTTGTTATTTTATTTACCTTTAATGTAACTACTGATATACTTGAGTTTAAATGTACCTTCTTACTATTTGTTTTCTATTTGTCACATTAGTTATGCTGCTTTTTCTCTTCTTTCTTGCCTCTTATGTTAATTACTATCCCATATTCCCCTCTATTGGCTTTTTAGTCATACATCTTATTATTCTGCTTTTAGAGACAGCAACAAATATTACTATACTTATATTGACTTACTAGAATCAAATATAGATTGGAAATTTTGCCATATACCGGACAACACAATGGCCTTTTTACCCCTCTTAAACATCTGTTTTCATGGACTTATTTCTAGAAATATTCTAAATCCCATAAAACATTGTGCTTATGTTTTATTATACAGTCCACATACCTACATATTTATCCTTCCTGTTTCTCCTCATTCCCTCCTGTTTCTTTGTACTTGCCTCTGAGATAATTTTCCTTCTGTTTTGAAGATCTCCCTTTAGTGTTTCCTTCAGTGAAAGCCTGATAGTGAGAAATTCTTCCAAGTGTTGTTTGTCTAAAAATGTCTCTTTCTTTCACTTTGACTTTTGGGTATAGATTTTTATGTTGAGAGTTCTTTCATTTCAGCATTTTGAAAATGTCAGTCCATTGTCTTCTAGCTTCTATTTTTTCTGTTGAGAAGTCAAATATCAGTCTTACTCCTTCTTTGCAGGTTATGTTTTGTTTTTCTTTGCTCTCAAGATTTTGTCCTGCTCTTCGGTTTTTAGCAGTTTTATTATGCTATGACTAGGTATTTCTTCTACTTTGGGTCCCCAGCACCTCTTCACCCTATAGGGTTCCTGGAGATTCTTTGTGTATTTTTTCTATTTCAAAAAGTTATCAGTAATTATTCTTTTAAAATATTGTTTCTATCCTCATGTCCTCTCCTTTCTATTAGAATTCTAAAAACACATATTAGATCTTCTCATTGTGTTCCATATATGTTTCATGCTTTTTTGCTACATTTTCTATCCTTTATTCTCACTGTGTTTCATCCTAGACATTTTCTCCTTACTTACCTTCTAGTTCACTAATCCTGATTCTTCTGTGTCTAATGTGCTGTTAAACTCATACTTTGAGTTCTAAATTTCTGTAGTTTTAGTTGTGGAATTTTTGTTTGACTGTCTTTTATAGTTTTTAGTTCTCACTGTTCATAAACAGGTCTTTCCCTCTGTTTCTGTTTCTGAATAAGTGTTGAACAGTGCATATGAAAAGTGATAAAGATAATTTGAGGCTTTGGGTGATTGTTAAAATCTTCCAGAAAGGGAATAAGAAAGGGCCATGGGACAAATATCAAAGCCAGAGAACTTTCAGTACAATGTCTAAGTAAAATTAAGTGTGTGATTAAAACAATTTCTTAAAAATATGGAAAGGTTTAAGGTATTACCTCATAGACCCTTTTAAATGAAACTTCCTAAGGGTCTTAAGAAAAAACCTCACAAACCCTTTCTGCAAACAATAGGTCTCCTAAAAATATTAATTGTGTTTTTCCATGGCAGTCCCAAAGGGAACCAAAGGTAGGGAGAAATATTTACTTCAAAGAGATGTGTGTGTGTGTGGCTTTTGTTAAATGGAATGGTTTATAAATGCACAGGCAGGAAGGCCATCATACTTTTAAAGTCATTATAATGGCTTGTGTAAACACAGACCATTTATAATAGAAGGAGAAGGATTACTAGAAAGATGAATCAAAATCCAGAAGGAGAGTAAAGATCCCTGGAAAATAGTTGAGTCTAATTCTAGGAACTGGAAATACATACCTGATTGGACTTCAGAATTGCTGTGGACCAGAGACTGCTTCTATCTACTGTTTTTCCCCTTTTTAAAATGGGAATACATACAGTAGATATCCTATGCCTATATACAATTGTATGTTATATTAGTGGGAGGCAAATAACTTATTTCTTTCGCTGGTAGGTTTTTTGATCAAGAGGACCCATACTCAAGGAATCCTACCTAAGGACCCTTACCCACAGTAGACCTGACTTAGACGACAGGGTCCTGGACTTGAAGTTGATGTCATAATAAGAGGAAACTTTGGGGGTCTAAGTGAAGAGAGAAGTATATTTTGCAAGTGAGAGGAATGTGTACAATTTGTAATCTCAGAGGGAAGATTATTTTTAAAAAATAGTAAAAATTCTTTGATAATTCTATTGAGTGGTAGGCTCTATGTATCCTCCTCTTAAGTCTGAGCAGAGCTGTGACTATGTCAGCTAACAGATTAGAGCAGAAGTGACACTGTGTGACCGCTATGGCTGAGCCAAAAAAGGCATTGCTGCTCCCACTTGGTTCCACTGGGACACTCGCTGTGGGAGAAGCTAGTTGCCATGTAAGAAGTCTGACTACTGTGACACCATTGTGCTGGTAAGGCCCATAAACGGGCTCTTTTTAACAGCCCCAGCTAAGCTCCTGCCAACACTCAGCATTACCTGCTATCTATATGTGTGAGCCATATTGAATGTCTAGACCAGTTGATCCTTCAGCTGAGTGTAGTTTCAGCCAACACTCGATTCCAACCATGCCAGATACTCCAATTGAGGGCATCCTATCTGAGCCCTTGCTAAATTCCTGATGCACAAAACAGTAAGCAAAATAAAAATGGTTGTTTTCAGGCCACTAAGTTTTGTGAGAGTTTACGTAGCTGTAGTAACCATTACACTAGGTGTAGGTCCTGGGAATCTACATTTTAATAAGCGTATGTAAGTGATGCTTTTGCATACCGCAGTCTATAATTTGTACCACAGATGATTATGTGCCCTGCCTTGCGTTTCTTTCTCTTCTCCTTAACACCTAGCCGAAGAGGCCAGAGAGCAAAGACATCATCCCAACCTTAGCCTCTGGAGGTGAAGCACAAACCATCCAGTACCTGGCTACAGAATAATCTCATGACTAATGGAGAAGGCAACTCTCCATAGTGTTCTGGGAATAGATGGTTTTCTCTCACAGCCTGCATCCCCTGATGTTACCTTGAAATATCTAGAGGGGAAAAAATCTTACTCCTTTCCTTTTCACCCCTGCTGCTTCCTGGGCCAATGAGAGAGCAGGAAACAGGCTTTGAGTCATTCATTATGCAAAGCGGTGCTGTGTCTCTTTCTGAGGAAAAGGCATTCGTGAATGGAGTTATAACATTAAAATAGTCTTCCAGGTACATGAGAAGTTGAGTTATATATTAGCATTTGCGTGCAGAAAACTCAGTATTTTTCTAATGTTTTATAATCATATGTTGCTTCTTTACAATCATGTGGATTGTGTGTTACATTCATTCATTAGTTCTTTTTAATGAACTAGCACATCTGGTACCTTTCAGCCCCAAACCTCATTGCTTTATTTGCTTTTTGCCAGTCATTGGAGGTGATAGGGAAACTCAGGAGAAAGAACATGTATGTCAGATAAAGAGAGACCAAATGCAGGTGGTGATGAGATATGAATTACACACCTGGGCTCGTTCATCTCCCTCTCTTCTGACTTTAAGGGGAAAATAAAATTTTAAATTTCAAAGGTAGTGCTCCTTTTCAAAATCTCTAGTTCTCCGACCTGGTGCTAATTTTCCTGAATGACAGTAGAGGAAAAAGATGGGGAATTGAGTGTGTTAACAATATCCACTGTCTTCAGTGTTATGCCCTTATTAGTGAGTAATTTACTATATTTAACTTTCCACCTCTGGAGACTTCAGTATGTATAAATCTGCCAAACTACTTACGTGCACAGCAAACAATTTAGGTTCTTTTAATAGCATTGAACATTTAGTTTAACAGCTCATGTGTAGCTGCATTTGTTTCCTTCTTTTTTCTTTTCCTCCCAAGATATTTAGGCTTGTCATAATCATACAGGAATAAAGAATATGGAATTGGACATAGAAAGAAGAATTCTGCATTGGTAGAACAGTAAACCTTTTAATCAGTCCAATTTTTAGGAATAACCCTCCACTATCTACTTTATTCGCCTTGAAAATACTTGAACATAATTCTAGAAGTAAAATGATTTCTTTAAAACTGCTTCTCATATTTACATTCAAAACTTAAAGTATGACAGATCAGAAGCAAAGTTTGGAAAAGAATGCCAACTTTAGAACGTCTTTGAAAAATTATTGTTTTTCATTATTTTAAATATATATTATGAAATATATAAAATAAAATGATATCAATATTATGAAGTATGTTCTACGGAGTTAAAACATCAAGTCAAGAAATAGATGGGTTTGCTAATTATTTATTCAGCAATAAGAAGAGGAGCATTTCAACTTTGGGGATTTTTTTCTACTTTTCCATAACTTGGCATTTTCCTATTTTTAAAGATATTTGTCTAGGATTTTCCAGATCACAGAACTACTTAGTTTACTTAATGAACTCCAAGCAACATTACAAATCTGCCTACAAGTGCGAAGGTATAGGAAAAAATGATTTGCTCTCTTCTCAGCGAGCTTTCTGGTTTGCACCTATAAATATCCATTCAGACCCTGCAAATATATAGAAAGAGAAAATGAGAGTAATTATATTTTGCATAGATTAATTTAAAAAATTACAAGAGAATTCCACATCCACGGAAAGGGTGTAATATGTAAGAAATGCCGCTATGAAGACTATAGAGAAAAGGGAATTGAATCATGATAAGTAGTAACACCACCTGATTCTACACCAGTTGCACAGGGTTGCATATTACAGGAGGAACACCACTGGACTAGGGGTCAGGACACCTAGCTCTTCCAGGTCTAGCTGAGTCAGTGACCTTGGACATACCACTTCAACCTCCTGCAGTCTTTATTATGAAACTACCAAGTTGAATGACATAATCTAATCTTTTCAGTAGATTTGTGTATATTGATCCTAAAAAAACACAAAAGATTAACTGTATAATTATTTAGTTTGCAGGACATTTTGTAAATAATTCTAGAAAGCCAAGTAACAGGTCCAATTTGGATATATAGATTGAGGCCAGCTTCAAATGAGACCCTGAGGGTGCGACTAAACAGTGGATTGTAATGGGCAGTCATTTTCTATTCATCTCTTGATTAGTCTTGGATGGAGGTAGAAGCCAAGCTCACTGCCAAGATTAGGATAGGGACAGTTGGCAAGCAGGTTGTAGAGGATGCTGTAGTTTTAGAGTGTGTGTTAAGTTGAGTTTTCTAGAACACTTTATTTCAAAAGGGATAAGTGAGATGGTATCAATACTTTTGTACTTTCCCTTCATTGGAATAACCGAGGTATGACCAATACTGTCTCCAGAGGTCCTCTGCCATGTGCCCATGTTTCCCACTTATGAGACTCTACTGGATTTCACCCCATGTTTTACCTCCCCTTGCCCATCCTGCTTCTCTACCACCCTATGGGGTTTTACCTCATTAAATGTCCTGATCCCTCACAAATTCTCACCTTAAGTTCTGCTTCTAGAAAACTCCATTTATCCACATAGTAAAACTGCATATACAGGCTCCCCAAAGTTTAGAACTTTAGATAATAGATATATAGAATGTGATTTATACTTGACACCTGATGAAAAAAATCCTACCGTAGGAGTAAATAGTACAAGAAAATACATTTATAGAAGGGAATATTTACATAAAGGAAACAAATTTTTTATATACTTTAAAACCATATATTTGTTTAGCCATAATGGTAAATCATTCTTAACCATAATTTTATTCAATTTGTTCAAATACAGTGGAAGGTCTTCTGGGACAGGCACCATGATTGTTTCATTTGTTGGTATATTTTCAGCAGCAATAAGTTGCTAGCAAAATGCTTGACATGAACAGATTTTCACCAGCTGAGCAGCATATCCTGAGTTAAAACTCATGCATGTCAGCTGTTCCTCTACAGAATCTCAGTTTTATTTTTCAATGATAATAGTTTACAGTTCTAAGTTGTTTGAAGGCAAAAAAAACACATATCATTGGCCACAGGGCAGGTCTGGAGATTGTATTTAGCAGAGCTTTGGACAGTTGTTTCAGAGAGGCCTACTTGACATCAGCTTCATCCTTCCAGAGCTCTCAAGAGAATAGAAAATTAATCTGACACCCTGAATCCTATTAATCTCTAATTTCTAGACCCACTACCAATTCTTCTCACTTAGTCCTCAGACTGTTAACTCCCGCACTAGTATGTTGAGACACAGAAAATTGGAAGAAAGGAAAATAACTTCCCATTTTAAAAAAAAATATTTATTTATTTGGCCCTGTCGGCTCTTAGTTGCAGCACACGGGATGTTTGTTGCGGCATGCAGGATCTTTCATTGTGACACACGAACTCTTTGTTGCAGTGCACGGACTTCTCTCTAGTTGTGGCGTGCATGCTCCAGAGCACGCGGGGTCAGTAGTTGTGGCGTGCAGACTTAGTTGCCTCACGGCCTGTGAGATCTCACTTCCCCAGTCAGGGATCGAACTTGGGTCCCCTGCATTGGAAGGCGGATTTTTAACTATTGGACCACCAGGGAAGTCCCTAAATTCCCATTTTTCTACTACCCACAGATAATAATTTCAACATTTTAAAGATTTAATTAATATAATATGCATAATATTCCTAATGAAGAGGAAAATTCTCTTAAAAAGTCATTGTCTCTCTATATTTTCATATCCGGTTGTCTTTTTCCTCTGGATCCTTACAGTGACCATCTTTTCAGTGAGAAAAATAAATTACTATCAATATTTTCTCTTTCCTGGGACTTTAAAACAAGATTAAATTAATGCCTTCATATTCTGTAGGCAAATGGTAAAAAGCAGATCTTTCCTTTTTGATCAGTAGCTCCATGCCCTGTGCCGACTTCATGGGGCCTTTGGAAGGGAGAAGTCAGAGGACACAGAAGCAGATCAGGAAACATTAAAGGACTGAAATATTTTCACTGAGTTTCTTTCACTTGAAATAATGGTCATTTTGATATTTTTATCCAAGCTCTGAAATCTCTTCTGACACTACTAAAATAGATTACAAAATGAGAAGCAAGTTTTAGTAACTAAGGCTATTGAGCAATGTTTCTGCACAGCCAGAAGGGTACATTTGGAAATATTCCACAGTGACCAAATGTTCCAGAAGCAGTGTGTGATTTCTCAGAAGTCAGGGTCAAATCACAGGAAAACTGTTCTGTACCAAGGTAAGTCCTAACAAGACTTCATCTTCTGTATCCAGACTGCTGGTATCTGCTTAATATAGCCATAAATTTTGATCAGCTTAGGTTGGCAAAAAGTGGGGGAAAAATTGGCTTGGTTGGCCTTGTATTTGATCAACTGTAGAATGAAACAATAAGGCTGTTTGTAGAAAAGGAACAGATTACTTAACATTGGTTGGTATTTAGTAGAGTTGTGTCCATCACCAGAAACAATCATAGACTATTTTCTGGACGCTGGATGATTTAAATAGGTAAAGCCCACTTTGTATACTTAACTCCACTCTTCGAAGGGGAGCAGAACCTGTTGGAGAGGAGAAGAGTGACAGTGATCACGGTAATCCTTGTGATAGCTCACCTTTACCGTGCTTTTATTATATGATGGGTATTATGCTAAGATTTTCATGTTAAATATCTCATTTAACTGCACAGTACTACGTATGTTCTCCCTGGGGTGCAAAAGGGATGCTCTATATTTCAATATCACACAGCAGAAATGTGTAAAATATTGAATAGATACAACAGATCATTATTCTCTGAAATATAAACTCGAACAAAGGCACTATGCCTTCAGCATTGCGTCTTCTGTATGGTGTTAGCACATTTGGACCCACCAAGCACACAGTCTTTGTCAAACTGTGTTAACCTCGGTCCTATGAGAAACATACATCATGATCTAGGTCTGGCCCTTGTGAAGGACAGAGGGAAGGAAGGTGGTATGGTAGAATTTGGCAAGAACCTTGGGGAGTCCTACAGTCACTGCCTCCTATCAGAAGATCCTTGCATCTCCCAGGAATGAGACTGCCTTAGTACCCCTGTCATGATCATCCATTGGCTGAGAACCACCCAGGAGAGGCACGACCTGGATGCAAACACAGTGAAGGGTTTCAGAGCCCAGCAGCTGGGACTTTCCATCAATTATGCCACCTACTAATTATAGTCAAGGGGTTCATTTTCATGGCAACTACAGAGACCAAACACAGATATCAGTTTCAGCTTGGTATTTACCACAGAATTAAAGATAGCACAATTCATGTATTCTCATTTATTCAACAAATATTCATTGTGTATGTATGTGGAAGAGACCGTGCCAATTTAATAGTAAAGTCAAACATAAATCAAATAATGGCACAAGTAAATGTAAAATTAGAGCTGTGATAAGTGCTATGAAGAAGTTTCACAGAGATATCACCATATAGGATAGTATAAATACTACGTATTTATACTATATGAATAATATAAATCTAACCTAGTCATGGATTGGGAAGGGCTTCTCTGAGGAAATAACATTTGAGCTGAGGTCTGAAACATAAGTAGGCAGTAACTAATAAGTGAAGAAGGAACATGCCGAGGGCAACATGTGCAAAGGTTCTGTGGCAGGAAAAAGAAAGACAAATATGATAGGTGAGGGAGACTTTGAGTTCACTCTTTTTTTTTTTTTTTTTTGCGGTACGCGAGCCTTTCACTGTTGTGGCCTCTCCCGTTGCGGAGCACAGGCTCCAGACGCACAGCCTCAGCAGCCATGGCTCACGGGCCCAGCCGCTCCGCAGCATATGGGATCTTCCCGGGTCGGGGCACGAACCCATGTCCCCTGCATCGGCAGGCGGACTCTCAACCACTGCGCCACCAGGGAAACCCTGAGATCACTCTTAAACAAGTCGAGTTGGAGGCATCTTTGAGACAACCCAAGAGGAGATGCAGAGTAGAATCTTGTTGTTAGAAGAGCACAGAGCCTGTACATATAAATTCACAAGTCACCTGAATATTGGTAGTAACTAAAACTGATGGCATAAAACAAAGTGATTACAGTTCACTGCATATATACATATTTTCAACTGTATGTTGTAAAACCTCTTATCCTGTCTTTGGGTGGTAGCAACGCCAAACTTTCCTACTGTTTTCAACTTAGATATGAAAATAATATGGAATTATTTTTTAAGCTACTACTTTCTGGAGCTCAAGGCATCAGATACTTCTTTGCAGACATTTTATGAATATGTTTCATGGTGAAAAAGTATTCTTAATTCTTAAAAAAATAGTTCTTTGTCAGTTTGTAATAGGGAAGAACAAATCTGACTCCATATTGCATCTGTTTGTTTGTTTTTGTTTTACTTTAACCTTTGTATTCTCGTGCTTTGGCTATAATTTAATCACTGAAAGAATATTGCCTATAGCTTGAAATGTATAGGATAGCCCATTCTCAAGGCTCTGACCTTTAAAGGTATAACATTCTTCCATTTATTTTATTTTATAACATTCTTCCTTTTTTTAGAGAAAAAAGTTGCAGAACAGAGAATAACATTTGCCTTATTGGAGGTTTATAGGAACAGCAAACCACACCTGCTCCCCTTTCAGTATAAAAGAAGCCTGAATTCTAACTCGGGTAAGATGGTTCTTTGGGACATTAGTCCACCATCTCTTCTGTCTGCTGGCTTTCTGAATAAAGTCACTATTCCTTGTCCCAACACCTCATCTCTCAATTTATTTTCCTTTTGTGCGGTGAGCAGTATGAGCTTGGACTCAGTAACAAGCTTTACCATTCTATTTATAACATATAATTTGTAATAACCTTTCAGAAATTTCCTCTATGGAGTCAGCACAATGTGAATAAATAAAGAATAGCCAAATGAGAAATATTATACTAAAAATGTTAGTCGCAAACTTCTCATTTTTAGAGCCTGTGTTCTCCCAAATTTAGGTTTTGTTTTGAAATTTCCTGATTTCAATGAGTACTGAGTTCAAATGTGGAGTCTCATTCTGGTAGCTGAATCAAATGTGAATGATGACCGCTTGCACTTTCATACATTGTGTATATCTTGGGATTTCATAATGAAAGCTACTGTCACCATTTCAAAGTATTAAGGGACAGTTATGTGCAGATGGTATGCATAGTCATTCCTTGAGTGTACAGGAGCCTGGGGTAAGTTATTCGTGATTTAATGATTTTTATCAGAATGAACTAAGCATTTGAACTTTGGATTTGATCAGCTGCTATCTGCAGCTGTGCCCCAACTAGCAATTACTTCCTCCCTGGGCTCTTTACCCAGACAAAT
The DNA here is from genome assembly GCF_008692025.1 of Phocoena sinus. Taxonomy (NCBI): domain Eukaryota; kingdom Metazoa; phylum Chordata; class Mammalia; order Artiodactyla; family Phocoenidae; genus Phocoena; species Phocoena sinus. The sequence continues at coordinate 12,538,966 of NC_045773.1, forward strand.
GGGGTTCATCCTCGTTTCATGTGTCAGTGACTTCCCTGATAACAGACATAGTGACTGCTTGAGCTATTGCTGCCTCTGAACTGCAAAACTCCAAAAACTCAAAGACGGGTTTTCTCCTATCAGGATATTTCTTTCCCCCAGCACAATAAAATGCTTCCTTTAATCATACACTTTGAGGGCCAGTTAATTTTCTACCCATCAAAACTTAAAAGCAGAGTTTTGAGAAGTGTCCTTTATCATGAGATACAACCTAGTATAAGCATTTTATTTTTAAAAAAAGATTCAAAATCACGATGGTGGGAGTTACATTCAAATCTGCTTATTTGCCTCCGTTTTCCTGAGATTACTTCAGTAGTCATGGTTGGCATCCAACGTCTTCTACAGCTGCCAAGCATGTTTGACTTAAGGCAGACACCGAAATAATTTTCCTACTCTTTTCTTATTCCTTCCATGATTCCTTCTTGTTATTTACTGCTCAGTGATGAAGAACACCATTTCTGTTTTAGTGTACCATTTTGCCCTTCTGTTATTATTTTAATGGAAATGTGAATGAAACAGGGCCTATGACTCAGCATTTTTCATGTGCATGTGGTGGTTTCTGATTTCAAATGGGACGAATTACATAGATTTAACTTTACTGATGGAAAAGTTAATAAGGTACATGCAGTATTTTCCTTTTCCATGTTTGCTAAAACCCATCTATATTCTGAATGACAAAATTTCATAACCTTCCTCATTAAAAAAAACCCAGCATAAATAAAACGGTAACTACCCAGTCACAACAGATAAATTTGTTGCCAGCCGAAATCTTGTATGTAGTTAGTTGATAAAATGATTCTACTCACCAAATCTTATTAGTTATCTGGTAAAATGACTGTAACTGCTCTCCTTGTTTCTATGTAGTTAGCAGATTAAGGCCTGGAATCTTTAATCTCAGAAAATTAAATCTGCACCTGATTGTCACATTGATGGAGCATCTGTTGTTCCAGGTGTTTGCCTAGTTTTTAAGAGCTGTGAAGTGAGCTATCTCACAACTCGCCTGCATAGGTGAGAGTCTTCCCAGAGATGCTATGCTTCAGGCTCCAATTTGATGTATTTGCAAGACTTGCAGAGAGATAGTGAGCCATGTAGGTATGCCACATGTATAGACTACGGGTGTTTTAAATGCATGCACGGGGGGATAGAGTTGTAGCCAACCCAAGCAAGATAGTCATTTTAATATCCCAGCAGGCTGACAGAAAAGCACAATAGGAGAACCAAAGAAGAGCTTCATAAGTCTAGAAAGTTAGATCTCTGGTCAATAAATATTTGATTATCACTGATAATGTTTTAGCATAGCAAAAGGCTAACTGGGGAATATTTTATTATATAATAAAATTTAAAAAATAAATTAAGGTCTGATAGGTTGCATTTTTTGTAGGGTATTATTCAAGAATAAAGTTTGAAATTTCAGAATTAAGTATTTCATTACTTTAGTATAAAATTTGTTGAATTATATATGTGCACACATATCATATGTATACATGCACACATATCATAATTGCACAGGTCAATGACTGTTCACAAAGGAAACACATCCACAAAAACTCGCGAGCCCCTTCAGGCCACCTTCTAGTTACTACCCCCAGCCATAAGATTAACCCTTATTTGAACTTCTAATAGTTAATCTACTTTGGCAGGGGCAGGAGTAGGAAAGCATTTTTGAACATTTTATTGAATTATTATATATTTATATAAAGTATGCAAATGAGAAACGTATAACTCACATTTTCAGAAAGTAAACATACCCACAAGTCCAAGTCAAGAAACAGAATGTTACCTCCCAGAAACCGTTTTATACCCCTAGTAACCCCACTCCCCCCCGAAGGTCACCCCTTTCCTGATGTCCACCAGTATCACTTAGTTTTTCCAATTTTTGCACTTTACATAAACTGAACCACGTGGTATGCACACTTGTGTCTGACATCCTTCACTTAACATTGCACTCGTGAGATTCATCTGTAGTGTTGCACATAGTTGTATGATCCGTGGTATATATTCTGATTCCATAGTGTGTCTGTGCCACAATTTGTGGACGCATTTACTGTTGGTGGATATTTGGGTGATTACAAACAGTGGAAACTCCACTTTTAGCCTTTCTCTAAAGTCAGTATGAATTTTATTTCTGTGCATTTTCTGATAACAGAGGAAAAAAGATCTTTTATTTGCCCGTAAAATTCTCCTATCGTACTGGGAGCTGCTGTTTGTCCTCTATAAAGTGTATTGAGCCTTTGCTCCCCAGTTAAAAGAAGGTCTAGTCCTCTGATACTGGGATCTGAGAGGTATTAAGTATTTCTCTGGACATTTAATTGATGAATCATCAAAGAATTGTAACATTTTATAGCAATTAACTATCACCCATTTGCTGAGTCAGTTCCATTTATTAGGATAAAATCAGGGAGCATCTTTAACTTCTCCATTATTGCCTTCAATAATTGGATCTTTCTTTCCCACTCTTAGACCCCATAGTTTTCTCACATATAGATATTAAAAAGCCTGGGCCAGTCTAAATCAAAACTTCAATCTCTTGGTCAATTAAAGCTTCTCTCCTCCCCCAGCACAGGCTTAACTCCCTTGCTCAGAGATGAAATTGGAGGAAGAAGGGCAGTGTCTGCCACTGCTCCCTCTCTCTCCCTCTCTCTCTCTCTCCCTCCCTCCCTCCCTCCCTACCCGCCCCCCCACTCGGCGGTGGGGGGCGGGGGGGTATCTGAATCTTCAAAGGTTGGTTTAGTGGAGTATTTGGGAAAGGGAAAGAAGGAGACAAAGAGTGAAAGAACAGGTCACTAGACTGGTTTTGCTCTCTTTTGTTAATATCTCACAGGGGAGCACCAAGCACCTCTCTTTAGAATGTGTGCTTATTACCAGTTGAGCTTGGGTTTCAGACCTTGGCCAAAATTGTAATAGGAAAAGATCTAGGTAACATCTTGTTATCTAAGAACAGAGACAGGTTTAAGTTGGTCTTATTCATGGAATGTCTACACTGCCTGGAGCCACCTCAAATACGTTTGGAAAATAAGGTGGGTCTAGCTAGCTGGAAAGAGAGGTAAAATTTCTTTATACCCAACACTGTTCTAGGCCATATGGAGAATGTAAGACACTTGGACTCTCAAGGAGCTCCTCATCAAGTTTGAAAGGCAAGATTTGCATTCTCCGAACATTAAGCTCACCATCATTGTGCTCTGTAAAAGGCAACGTGCAATGGTAACAGATAAACCATTATCCAGAAGTTAAGCTGAGCACAGGGGAGCATTAGCCATCTTGCCAACTCATTACTGAGAAGCTGCTGCTTTGTACCCTTGGGTGTTGTTTCAGACGGCCAGAACAGCTGACTGGGAGCAATCCCCCATCAGGGCAACACTATTTCCTGTATTGAAACATCAGGAAGCAAACAATCAACACCACAGGAGAGCCACAATATTGATTTGATGGAGGAGAACCTTCCTGGGTTTCTGATTTAATCTTTACCACGTAGGATTGTACCTTTTGATCACTTATCTGATCTACCTCAAACTTTTTCACCCAATAATCTGTAAGCGCAAAATAGTACAATCGATTGATTACCTCCCCCCCCCGACACAGTTCTGGGGACCTAGCTTATAGCAGGCTATGACCAGTTTGAAACATCTTTGACAGATTTTATTTTATTTTTAAAAAGTCATTTGAACTTTATATTCAACCTGTAATGTGTTTTTGATTGTTTTAATTTTAAAGCAGTGACACATTTCCATGAAATAAGGCTGTATCTCTGTATACCCTCAGGCACATTCCCATACACAGAAACACCTCGTTTTATGACACTTCACTTTTTTCTGCTTTGCAGATATTGTGTTTTTTATAAGTTGAAAGTTTGTGGCAACCCTGTGTTGTCAGATAATGGTTAGCATTTTTTTAGCAGTGAAGTATTTTTTAATTAAGGTATGTACGTTGTTTTTTTTAGACATAACACTATTGCGCACTTAATAGACTACAGTATAGAATAAACATTTACATGCGTTGAGAAACCAAAACATTGATGACTCATCTTATTGAGACATTTGTTTTATTGTGGTGTTCTGGAACCGAACCTGTCGTATCTCTGAGGTATGCCTGTATCCTAAGGATTGTGCTTAGTCCAGTTCAAGAAGATAAATGCTATTCTCTTGGGTGAAGGATAAGTTTCCCGGCTTCTTTTACATCTAAATAATTCACTTCATGATAGTTATGAAACTTTATTGCTTTTAAAAGTGAGCAAAGAAGCCTCAATCCCTATAATCTGGAAGCACATTTTAATTATAAGGAATGTAAATATGAGTATCTCATGAATAATAGTATAATATTACCTGACATTTTAAAATGTTGTTTACCTTTATTGAGGTATGAGTGACTAGTAGAATTGTAAGGTATTTGAAGTGTACATCGTGATGATTTGATATAGGTATACATCGTGAAAGGAGTCCTCTTATCTAGTTAATTAGTACACATGTGACCTCACGTATTTATCTTATTTATTTATCATTTTGGTGAGAACATACAAGTTCTCATCTTTTAGCAAATTTCAGTTATGTGATACTGTTATCAACTGCAGTCACCATGTTATACATTAGATCCTCAGACCTTATTCACCTTATAGGTAAAAGTTCGTAACCTTTTACCAACCTCTATTTCCCCCACCTACCAGCGCCTAGCAACTATCTTCTACTCTCTCTCTGAGTTTCACTTTTGTTTTGGATTCCACATGTAACTCATAGCATGCCATATTTGTCCTTTTCTGTCTGGTTTATTACACTTAGCATAATACCTTCAAGGTCCATCTGTGTTGTCACAAATGGCAGGACTTCCTACTTTCTTATGCCTGAATATTATTCCATTGTGTGTGTATATAGACAGAGATATCACATGCGTATCTATAAATATCACACATACACACATATATATGTATACATACATACATATCACATCTTCCTTATTCATTCATCCACTGACAGACACTCAGGTTGCTTCCATATCTTGGCTAATGAGAATAATAATGCAACGAACATGGGAATGCAGCTTTCTCTTCAAGATCCTGTTTTCATTTTCTTTGGATATATTATACCCAGAAGTGAAATTGTTGGATCACATGGCAGTTCTAGTTTGAATTTTTTGAGGAACCTCTCTGTACTGTTTTCCATATGGAGTATACAAATTTACATTCCCACATGTGTACAAGGATTCCCTTTTCTCCACACGCTTGCCAACACTTGTTATCTCTTGTCTTTTTGATGATAGTCATTGTAACAGGTGTAAGGTGATAGCTCATTGTGGTTTTGATTTACATTTTTCTGATGATTAGTGATGTTGAGCAACTTTTCATGTACCTGTTGGCCGTCTGTATCTCCACTTTGGAGGAATGTCTCTTCAGGTCTTCTGCCCATTTTTTAATTGCATATTTTTGTTTCAGGGTTGTTGTTGCTTTTGTTTTTTGTTTTTGCTGTTGAGTTCTTTATGCATTTTGGATATTAACTCCTTATCAGATATATAATTTGCAAGTCTTTTCTCCCATTCTGTAGATTGCCTTTTCATTTTGTTGATGGTTTCCTTTGCTGTGCAGAAAATTTTGATGTAGTCCCACCTATTTATTTTTTCTTTTGTTACCTTTGCTTTTGGTGTCAAATTCAAAAGGTCATTATCAAGACCATCATCAAGGAGCTTACCCCCTATGTTTTCTTATAGGAGTTTTGTGATTTTACGTGTCAAATTTATGTCTCTAATACATTTTGAGTTGATTTTTCAATATGGTATAAGATAGGGTTACAGTTTTATCTTACGCATCTGCTGTCCAGTAATGCCAGCACTATCCATTGAAGAGACTATCCTTTTCCTATTGTATATTCTTGGCTGCATTGTTGTAAATTAATTGACCATGTATGCAGGGATTTATTTCTGGGCTCTCTATTCTGTTCCAATGATTCATGTATCTGTTTTTGTACAAGTATCATATTGTTTTGACTACTGTAGCTTTGTGATATAGTTTAAAATCAGGATGCTTGATGCCTCTAGCTTTGTTCTTCTTTCTCAAAATTGCTTTGGCTATTTGAGGTCTTTGTGGTTCCAAACAAATTTTAAGATTCTTTGTCCACTTCTTTGAAAAATTCCAATGGAATTTTGATAGGTATTGCATTGAATCTGCAGATTGCTTTCAGTTGTATGGACATTTTAACAGTTTGGGTGGTTCAAATCCATGAGCATGATAAATTTTTCCATTTATTTGCACCTTCTTCACTTTCTTTCACTGATATCTTACTGTTTTCACTGCATAAAACTTTGGAGGCTGATGTAAGGAGATTGTTTTCTTAACTTCTCTGATAGTTCATTGTTAGTGTATAGGAAAGCAACTAATTTTTGTGTATTGGTTTTGTATCCTACAGCTTTAGAGAATTTGTTCTTAAGGTTTTAACAATTTTTTGGTATTCTTTGGGGTTTTCTACATATAATACCATGTCATCTATAAATAGTAACAGTTCACTTCTTTTCCAATTAGGATGCCTTTCATTGCTTTTTCTTGCCTAATTGCTCTGGCTAGGACTCCCAATAGGAGTTGAATAAAAGTGGTGATAGTGGGCAACCTTGCCTTGTTCCTGATCTTGGAGAAAAATCTTTCAGATTTTTGTCCTGAATGTGATGTTAGCTTTGGGCTTGTCATATATGACCTTTATTATGTTGAGGTATGTTCCATCTAAACCCACTTTGTTGACAATTTTTATGATTGGATGTTGAATTTTGTCAAAAATTGTTCTCCATCTATTGAAATGATCGTGTAACTTTTATCCTTCATTTTGTTAATGTGGTGTATCACACTGAGTGATTTGTGTGCATTGACCCATCCTTGCATCCCTGGAATAAACCCCATTTGATCATGGTGTGTAATCCTTTTAATGTACAGTTGAATTTGGTTTGCTCATATTTTGTTGAGGATTTGGGATCTATGTTTATCAGGGATATTGGCCTGTAATTTCTTTTCTTGTGGTGTCCTTGCCTGGTTTTGATATCAGGGCAATGCTGGCCTTGTAAAAGGAATTTGGAAGTGTTTCCTCTACTTTTATTTTTTAGAAGCAGTCGTTAATCGTAGTCTCTTATGATCCTTTGAATATCTTTGATATTAGTTGTAATTTCTCCTCTTTTCTTTCTAACTTTACTTGAGCCCTCTCTCTTTTTTTCTTGGTAAGGCAAGGTAAAGTTTTGGTTTTTATGCTTATTTTTCAAAAAATCAACTCTTAGTTTCATTGATATTTTTCTGCTGTCTTCTTAGTTTCTGTTTTATTTATTTCTAGTAAGATATTTGTATTTCCTTCCTTCTGTTAACTCCCAGCAGGAAAGAGAGAGAAAAGGGCAGAAATATCACTTGAAGAAATAATGGCTGAAAACTTCTGTAACCTGGGTAAGGACATCCAGATCCAGAAAATTCAGAGTTCCAAATTAGATGGTCCTTAAGAGACCACCCCCCCACCAAGACACATTTTAATTAAAATGTCAAACCTTAAAGACAAGGAGAGAATATTAAAAGGAGCAAGGGAAAATCAATTTGTTACATGCATGGGAACCCCCATCAGACTAACAGCAGATTTTCCAGTTAATGTCTAGATGTAGGCTGATTAGAAGCTGGATCCAGAGGCAGCAGCTGGGAAAGTATGTAGTTAGGGCACTTCCAAGGAGAAGCTGGGAGATGAGCTTTTATGCTTGCCCCTCTGTACTGGACCTGGGTGTATAGCTGCAAGGGGTGCTCCTGTACCCATTAATAACTTCTTTATTTGCTACAATCCTGTGAGACCCATGGATTCAGGCCTCTGTGGCTATCAAGCTAGGTGATCTAGGGGCCCATCCCTTGGGCAGCAGCTGAAAAGCTGAGGTGCCAGGCATGCATACAATCTCTTACCAGGGAGATATTGGCAATTGGTACCAGGCTCAAATGAGAAGGTGGAGGTAGTGTCTGCTGGCTTTCTAAGTCTTTGGGGAGGATTGCAGTGAGCCCCTAGATGCCTGCTAAAGTACCTTTTAAAGTGTGCAAATAGACACCTCCCAGGGAAAGATTGGAAGATGTGCATTTTTTGCCTGTTCCCTTTCAGAGCTGTGTTTAGGGAGCCCATCACTCAGATGGGTGTCTTAAAATTAGGGATGCTAGATGTGGGGTCTGAAGCCTTCACTTCTCAGAGAGAAGCTTGGAATTGGGAGTTCCATCCTGACTCTGTGGTGCTGTGTCAAGGATGGGGTTTATGGCCTTTCCTCCCTGTTTCAATGTGGGTGATACGGGTATTTTCTCATTGGCCTGATGTGTAGGAGTTGATCAGCTAGTTTGTGGATTTCTTTCAGAGGGAATTGCTCCATGTATTACTATAGATTCATTGTGTCCATGGGAGGAGGTGGATTCAGGAAACTTTTATGGTGCCATCTTGGACCAGAACTCACCTGACACTTTTCTTTTTTTTTTTTTTTTTTTTGGTACGCGGGCCTCTCACTGCTGTGGCCCCTCCCGTTGCGGAGCACAGGCTCCGGACGCGCAGGCTCAGCGGCCATGGCTCACGTGCCCAGCCGCTCCGCGGCATTTGGGATCTTCCCGGACCGGGGCACGAACCCGTATCCCCTGCATCAGCAGGCAGACTCTCAACCACTGCGCCACCAGGGAAGCCCAACCTGACATTTTTAATGGACTTAGATTTTCACGACACAGCCTCATCCTGGTCCTCATGAATCTATCTCATATTTATCATCATAGTGCTGTTAAATAGAGCAGGAATTATCCCCATTTGAGAGGTAAGCAAAACGATGCTTAGAGTGGTTAAGTGACTTGCCTGTGATTACGGTTGATAACTCACTAGCCTGTAAGCTCTGTGAGGGCCAGGACTTCATTTATTTTGTTTACCACTTTGTCTTCAGTCTCTAGCACAATGTCTGGAAAACAGTGGGCACCCAATAAAAGTTTCATAAATTAATTTACATCTAGACTTCTAGTTCTAGCTTTCTTTCCCTGTACAGAGTAGTGAGTAATTCTCACCAGAATAAAGAATGGCAGAAAGAAGCCAATTGAGAAACAAACAAACCAAAATCAGTCCTGTTTTCCAATTTTCTAAAGACGTGTCCTGAAATCTTTTATAAAAAAAGGAAACAAAAGTGTAACATTGATTGTCTCTTCGGGCTAAGCTTTTTCAGCTGAGTTTGTCTCAAGTCTTTTTTTTTTTTTTTTTTTTTTGTGGTTTCCCATATCAATGACACAATAGTTAGGACTAAAGGTACATGTGCCAATGTGGGCATGAAAAAGAATGACTATGTAGGATTTTGAGTGTTTCTTAACACTTGGATTTCAAGGAGGGCATTCTATATAATGAACTCAAATACATCTGTATGATGGTCAGCCTTGAGAGTAAACATTCCAAGGTCTGAATTGCCTATGAAAACTGAACTGATATTGTATAGCACAGAGAACTATATTCAACATTTTGTTATAACCTATAATGGAAAAGAATCTGAAAAATTATATATATATATATATATATATATATGAATCACTTTGCTATATACCTGAAACTATTACAAGATTGTAAATCAACTACAATTAAAGAGGGTAATGAGGGGCTTCCCTGGGGGTGCAGTGGTTGAGAGTCCGCCTGCCGATGCAGGGGACACAGGTTCGTGCCCTGGTCCAGGAGGATCCCACATGCCGTGGAGCAGCTGGGCCCGTGAGCCATGGCCGCTGAGCCTGCGCGTCCGGAGCCTGTGCTCTGCAACGGGAGAGGCCACAACGGTGAGAGGCCCGCGTACCGCAAAAAAAAAAAAAAAAAAGGAAATGAAAAAAACCTGAACTGAGCAGCAAACTCCTAGAGACTTTGACAGAAAATCAGCATAGATTGTGCTTCCATGTCCCAGATTTGTCACTGCCATCCAGTGCCATAACTGTAGCATAATGGCAAATGTTGAGGTGGAGTTTTAAGGAAGAGAACAAAAGAGCATATGAAGAAAAGAATGATTTTTAAAAGATCAGAAAGCAGAAGGGAATGAATTTATTGGGTTGTCTATCATTTTATGATTGAGAGTTTTTGTATGTTCTGTAAATGAGTCCTTTTCTGTTGTATATTTAACAAAGATCTTCTACCACTCTGTGGTAGTTTCCTTCTCCAAAGTCATGAGGATAGTTGCCTAAATTATCTTCTAATTATTCTGCAGAGTAATGAGGAAAGGTGTTCTTTTCAATAGTAGGACAACTGGATGCAGTGTGGGGTAAAAAAACCTTGACCTCGATCTCATATCGTACACAAAAAACAATTATAGTGGATTGCTGATATAAACATGAAAGTTAAAACAATAAAGATCTTAGAAGAGGTTGTAGATGACATCTTCATGACTTCAGAAAAGGGAACTAATTTTTAATAAGGAGACAAAAAGCCCTAAGCAACAAGAAAAATGTTGACAAATTGTGCTATTCAATACATTAAAATTAAGAAATTCCATTCCTCAAAAGACACTAATTCTCTCTCTAACTGGGTCTAATCTGCTGTTAAGTGTTTCTCCGAAATTCTTAATTTTAGTGGTTTATGTTTTTCATTCTAGCATTTCTATTTGTTACTTTTGAGATCATCTCTGTAATTTATATAGTATTATATCGTCTGTCTATATAGTCTATCTTTTAGGTCCTTGAAATAGTAAGCATGTTTGTTTTAAAGTCTAGCTCCAGTGTCTGAAGACTCTGTGGATTGCTTTCTCTTTTCTTTTTTGCTTTTTCCCCTGGTGATCGTCTTTCATGTTATCTCAATAACTTGTGAGTCTTATTTGATTGTATGCCAGCCATTGTTTCTAAGAATTACAGAAATAATGTGTGGTCCATGGTGGTGTTATCTTCCTCCACAAAAGATTTTTGTTTGTTTCTGCCATATGTATGGAGGCTCTAGTGATCTGAGATTACTTTAATTCAGTTCTAGGGGTGGTTAATTTTCTAGATTATCCATATATCTCCTAGCTCAGATCAGTTTATGTGAGAAACGTTTTACTTGCAATTTATTCTTCCTCCTAAGATACACACATTCAGGGCCCCATCATAAATTGCATTTATCATGACCCCCCTCCATAGAAAGCCCTGGGCTTTTATCCCTCCCCATAAGCTTTCAGATACATGGCTCAGACTCTTAGCTTCCTCCTCCAGAATAGCAAATTCTGAACACTACATCTCTCGAGTACTGTCTTCTCCTATCTATCTTAGCCCAATAATTCTTCCTTATTTTATTAGCATAGCAATACCTTTATTTTGTTTTTCTATTTTTTCCAGCCTTAAGAGTTATCCTTATCAAAGGTTTGGTCCATATTACCCTGTCAAAAATTACCAGAAGTGGAGGGGCTTCCCTGGTGGTGCAGTGGTTGAGAGTCCCCCTGCTGATGCAGGGGGCGCGGGTTCGTGCCCCAGTCGGGGAAGATCCCACATGCCACGGAGCGGCTGGGCCCGTGAGCCATGGCCGCTGAGCCTGCGTGTCCGGAGCCTGTGCTCCGCGGCGGGAGAGGCCCCAGCAGTGAGGGCCGCGTACCGCAAAAAAAAAAAAAAATTACCAGAAGTGGAAAGTCCTGTTCTTTACTTCTCATAGCATTGGGTAGAACTCATTTTATAGAGGAATTCTAGCTATTTTAGCTCTTTAGCTAAACCATGGTATTTTCATGTTTTCTGATTTCCAAGTTAAAAAGCTATTTGGGTCTGTCCGAAACTCTTGGAATCCTTTCAGAGTTTTAGAATTCAGGGCACTAAAGTCAATAAACCCAATTAATAGATTTTTGCCTGTATTAATTAAGATCCTTTTTACTGTAACAGAAACCCAATTCACACTGGCCATTTTTTCAAGTGGGAAGATTCTATTAGTTTCTTTAATTCAAAGGGGTATAAGCTTCAAGAAGGTTTCTTCCAGCAGCTCAAATAATACCATCAGGACTGATTTCAGACTCTCTCTCATTTCACTTTTCTGCCATGTTGGCAGAAGTTCTCAGCTTCTCTGTAGTGGCCCATGGTGACTCTACATTTATATTCTTACCCTCTTGAGGCCAGCAAAATATGTCTAAGTATCCTGGAAATCTAATTATATCTCACTGGCTCTGTTGTGTCATGGGTCCATTCATGAAGCAATGGCTGTGACCTGGGGAATGGGATGTTATGATGGGCCTCACCTCAGTCACATGCTCTGACTATGAAAACAGGTGTGGAGCCCAACCGGAAGCACAAGAACTGAAAGTGGTGGAGGATATGATTTGCTGAAAAAAACAAAACAAAACAGAAAGCTGTCTTTGGTAGAAGGGGATTGGAGTCTAAAAAAAGTAGTACTGATGAACCTAGTGGCAGGGCAGGAATAAAGACACAGACATAGAGAATGGACTTGAGGACATGGCGGTGGGGGGTGGGGAAGCTGGGATGAAGTGAGAGAGTGGCATGGACATATATACGCTACCAAATGTAAAATGCATGGCTAGTGGGAAGCTGCTGCTTAGCACAGAGAGATCAGCTCGGTGCTTTGTGACCACCTAGAGGGGTGGGATAGGGAGGGTGGGAAGGAGACTCAAGAGGGAGGGGATATGAGGGTATGTGTATACATATAGCTGATTCAACTTGTTGTACAGCAGAAACTAACACACCATTGTAAAGCAATTATACTCCAATAAAGTTGTGGGGAAAAAAAAGAATTATGGATAAAAGAGAACAACAAAATGTCCACTATACCAGCCCACTGGAAATCAATGTTGTAGTTTTCCTCTGTGGACTGCAGGTCTCCCATTATCTTAGAAAGCACTTTATTGTTTAATTTATTATGCTGTCACAGTGCACAAAGGTCTGACTTTGCATCTCAGATGTGCTTGATGCTAATCTCTTTTGCCCATTGGTTTCTTAAGGCTGTTGTGCACTTGGGCAATGGAAAGGAGCAGTGGTCTGCCATGAGTTGATTTCCAGAGAAGGAGCTTAATCAAAACACAATATGCCACCTTGATGAGTGTCCTATGGGATTAAAAGAGTGGAATGGAAAGCAAGCATAGGCGGGCAGTTTAGGATCATGCCTCAGAAAAAGGCCTGGTGTTATCTGTTCTGAAACTCAATGAAAATGAATTGATGAGCAAACAATAGCCCGGGTGTCCAGCTGATTGATTTGTGTAGCCCCAAGCGTCCCCAAGCTGTTTGGCAGCAAGCCGTCTTTCTTCTGTTCTTTCCTTATTAATTCCGGCTATGATAAATGGCTATGCTGACAGCCCACTACAATGAAAATAAAATCCTTGTCAGGGAGTCTTCCATCTTCCAAGAAGCAAAGAAAATCTTGTCCATAGCCCTCTTGTGGAGGAATTTTCTCACATAATCTTACTGGTGATGTGTGAGTGTGACAGTGTATGTGTCCGTGTATATGCATATCCTGCTGAATGCTGTGAGTTCACTTCTAGGTAAAAAACACTAAGGTTTAATAAAAATAGACCCCTGCAAACAGAAGCCAACAAGCTATACTTTAGGTATGTCATAAGCAAACCTGAGGAGAGGTAGAGCTCTCAGAAATACCTTGAGCTCAACAACACAGGGGAGAAGAAAATTAATACTTTTTTTCCCCCTTGCAGTCTTATAAAAGTAGGTAGCAGTTGCCTAGTGTAGAAAGAAGGGATGTTACAACACTGATCGACCATTGCTGGGGATACTTTACCCTATTCAGTTTACCTCCCCTAACCTCTCAAACCCCTCTCTTTCCTGATCAGCCTTGTGTGGTACATCACAGCACACTGCAGAAGCTGGCATGCATTAACTGAGATGTTTTCTTAATCAACCAAGGTTTACATATTCTAATGTTGTTGGAACAGGATGCTCTATGAAGAGAGCTAAGATTCATAGAGTAATAATGGTCCCCGGAAATCATCAGATGAGGGAACCAAGACAAACCTGGGTGGTAGGTGTTGTTTTCAGGGGTCTGTCCTACAGCTATATTTGCACACATATCCGAAGATAAGCATATTTTTTTACAGCACTGCTTGTAATAGCAAAAACTCAGGAGCAGTCTATATGGCCAGCAGTAGGTGAAGTAAAATAAGATAGATAAACTCAAAGGAATGACCATTAGAGAGAACAAGGAACCTCTGTATGTGTCAATAGCAACAGTTTTCAGGGGAAAAAAGTGTCACAGAAGAGTAATATGATATAATTTATTTTCTGTTAAAGCAGGAGAGAGTAAAAAACATGTATATATGTTTGCATATGCAAAGAAAATTTCTGGAGCAAATAACTGAGAAATATAAAATGTTGTTTCCTCTAGGGAAAGGCAATGGGAACTTTGGAATAAGTGGAAAATTCTTGTAGATATTTTTTGCAGTTTGAATCTCATTTTTACCAATGTGTGTACTGTGTTTTCATAAAAATGTAATACCATTTCTAAAATTTTTTTTCTGGTTCCCAGTCCAGTGTTTCAGTTTGTTAATCTACCTTCTGAAGGTGTATACAAACATTGCCTGGTTACAGGCTAAGATCCCTTGGGACAGTCACTTCCAGATACTTCTCTCCGTGCTGTAAATTGTTCCAGGGCCACTGGGGCAGGAAGCTTACACTTCTCAACAGGGATACTCTGAGAATAGGCTGCAGTGTAGCCCCCTAGTTCTCCAGTTCTGACATGATGAGCAGCACCTAGAGATCGCTACTAAACAGATTCCTAAGCACTTCCTTCAGAATCCAGAAGTTCCAATTCAGTAGATCTGGGTGCAGCCTGTGAATCTTCATTTCTCACAAGCTCCCAGGCTGTGCTGATGCTGCTGAACTTCATACTGAAGTTCACATGTATGGAGCATAGGTATAATTTGATTTCAAAAGACTGTCCCTCCCTCAAAAAAATGTTTATTATTTAATGAATCGTCCTCATCAATGCTTTGAATACCACTGGGCTGGAGGAGAAGCAGTGGAGATGGGCTTGAGATCCATTCTGGAGGCAGTGCTTCTTAGACTTGCATAGGTTTCTGTTATCAGCAATTGCGTGGATAATGATGGTGATGCCATTTATCAAAATGCTTGAAACAAGTGAGGAAAGAGAGTAAGGAGAACAGGTTAGGCTGCAAGTCAAGGGTTCCGTTTGAGACTTACTTTGAGATGCCAGAAATTGCCAAGAGAAGATATTATCTAAGCAATTGGCGATGAGTATCTGAAGCTCAGGAAGGAGGTCTGGGATTAGGGATATAAATGTGGGAATGGCCATAATGTAGACACATTTAAAGCTATGGGGAAGAATTGAATCACATTAAAAATGTAGAGACAAGGCAGAGGAATCTGAGCAGAACCGTGAGAAAGTCCAACATTTAGGGGTCTTAGAGAGGAGAAGCAGCCCTAAGGAGAATAAAAAGGAGCATCCAGTGGGGCAAGGTGAAAACCGAAAGAGTACAGGATCACAAAAGCCATGAGAGGAGATGTGTGAAGACAGAGGGTCCACCTGGTTCAGTTGTGCTGAGGGACTGAGTAAGAGGAAGATAGTTACACTTAGCAACGTGGTTCCCATGCCCTTGGTTCCCATGCCCTTGGCAAGGGTATTTTCTTTAGAGAAGTTAAGGGAGAGCCCAGATTGGAGTAGGTTGAAGAAAGAATGGAGATGTGGAAGTGGAGCTCTGTGAACAGAGAACTCTTGATAAGTTTGATGCTGAAGGGATGTGAAGCAGTGGGACACGAGCTGGAGGAAGACATGGATTCAAGGAAGGGTGTTTTAAAGATGGGAGATAGCAGCGCCTGTTGATGTACTCACAGGAAGGATGCAGTAGAAAGGGAGCCATAGATGGGGTCATAGAGTAAGGATA
Organism: Phocoena sinus; assembly: GCF_008692025.1. Classification (NCBI taxonomy): domain Eukaryota; kingdom Metazoa; phylum Chordata; class Mammalia; order Artiodactyla; family Phocoenidae; genus Phocoena; species Phocoena sinus. The sequence goes on from NC_045773.1 coordinate 12,554,779, forward strand.
AACGAAGGAATGAAATACTAAGAAAGCAAAGGGGTGGGATCCAGGGCCAGTATAAGGGCATTGGATTTTGATGGGAAGAGCCACACTCCCTTTATCCGGAGCATCCAGACATAGGCAGGTGTGGGAGTGTGGTGTGGGGGGGGGTGATAAATGCTTCCATCAGTGAGTGTGGCGTGACGTACCAGTGGAGAACAAATGGGAAAATGGGAGTTTTGCAGAGAAAGAAGAAAAAATGGGGAGAGTTAGAGTAGTTGTTTTGGTGAAGAGGCAGCTGATATCATGAAAAAGCAAAGGATTTAAGTCCTGGCTCTAGCCCCGTTTGATATAGTGGCCAGGGATGAATCTCTTAACTTGCTCTGGGCCTTGGTTTCTTCATCTGTAGACTGAGAAGAATACCCATCTTATTTTCATGAGGCTCAAATAAAATAAATGTGTAGAGATAAATTTTAAAGCCCTATACAAACATTTGTGACTTCATTTTTATATTTTCAAAATGGAGATAGCACTCATACATACCCAACAGGGTTGTCCTATGATCAAATGAAATAATATTGTATAAAGAAAGCCTTCTCCCTGGTTCATATTAAGTTCTCATAAAGGGTAGCTATCTATTTTGTATACGCTTTTACTTCACTTGTCTATTTGGTGTCGATATCTGTTATTCCCATATCGATTCTATCATCTGTGAAAGGGGAACAGTCTGCCCTTTGTTGTAAGAGTTGTCAATAGAACCTGAAAATGGATGAGAAAGTCACATTTGCCACGTTCAATCATTCACTTGCTTTCAATCAACTTGACATTGTGCCCAAAAGATCACAGAACTTCAGAGCTGGAAGAGCACTTAATCATAGCAGCCAAATTCTACCCTTTAAAAACAAATTAATAGGGAGCCCAAAGCTCAGAGAAGCTCTCAGGGTTTCAGAAAGTCACTCAAAGCAGGACTAGACTCCGTCTGGCGCTCTCTCCACTTTCCCCACGATCCCTCCCACTTTGCTTTGTCATGTCCACAATGCAATGCTCATTCAAAATTTGACTTAGACTTCTTGGGAAGAGTTGACACATTTTGTCTTCAAAAAGAGCAAAACTATTCAAGGTAAACAGCCTAATAGCAACCCAATATGAACAGTGTAGAAGATTCTAATTGTGCAAATGGCATGTTAGAAAAGCTTTGATCAGCTAACTCCTGGGGAACTAACTCTGGCATTTACTGTAATCTAGCTAGATGGGCAGTATTCATCATGACCAGCCTTATTTGATACCTGAGCAGATCAAGTGCTAATCACAGAACTAAGGCCACCCTTGCTGTTGGGGATCTGTGCATCCTGCCCTCGGTTCCTGTCCTGTCTCTTCCCGTCAGTGTGAACTTAGACAGCATTCACTCGCCACTACTGTTTACTGAGCAATTACTCTGTGCCAGATGCTATGCTGTGTTTGAAATATGTTCTCTTTGATTCTCACAGATACCCTAGAGGTAGCTATTATGGTGTTCCCAGTTTAGGAAAAAAGGACACTAAGGCTCAGAGAGGTTAAGTAACTTTCCCATGGGTCACGCAGCCAGGAAATGGCAGCAGCAGAGTTTAGGTGGAGGTCTCTCGGATTCCAAGTCTAGCTCTTGGTCACTGTGCTTTTCTACCTCTCCAAGTGGCTTAATATTTTCTTGCCCTGTCTTCGTCAAATGCAAAATGAGGATGTTGGTATAATTTCTGAATAGGCTTCCAACTCTCCCTTCTCCGAGTCTATGAGATGAGATTTAACCAAGTTTGAAAGAGGGCCACAGGTTTGCTCACACTACCGGTGGAATGTGCAGAGAAAATATTTCCTCATTTTTGTCTGCAACGGATTTATCTTCCTCTCGTGCTCCACTTAAACTTGTAGTCCAATCTATGACCTAGTCCAATGTAATATCAGGAAGTCCTTTATAATCTCTGAGTCCTCTCTTCTCCCTTTGCTTCTCTCTAAAATGGTATCTGGGGGAGTCAGATAGCAAAACTTACTTGACCTTGAGGATTTATGGAAAAAGGGTTCTCTGCCCTTACGCGTTTCCGCGGTCGTGTCCCCTCTGCTGCCCAAGCTGTTGGCATTGGAAGACTGGTACACTCTGTCAGCTTGGTCAGGGTCCAGTAGTCCCTTGACGATGAGACATCTCCCCCATTCCCACTGCCATCATCTGGCCATGACTCTAGTTTGGCACAGGCTGGGGCAGCCGCTCTGCAATGACTATTGATTGCAGGGTCTCCCTGATCCCATTACAGTGAATTCCCAACAAGTGTCCCAGCCAGATTCCTGTTTATTTCTGGGTCCCCTTGATATGAGCTTAGTGTAGCCAGGAGAGCTGAACATCATGACCCTTCTCCTAATAAGGAGTCTGGTGGGGTTTACTCTGATGTGGCTTCTTCCAGACCCCTGTGGGAGGATCCCTCGAGGTTCCTCAATCATCTGTTTCTTATGCACCTAAACTATCCTTATGCATCTAACAAATTAAATGTACAAGTGTGGTGAACTTTGTCACCTTAAGTGTTCCCAGTGCCATGTAAAAATGTATAAGATTTGAATCTGAAATCCCAATTCTATATCAACTGCTGAACTGCACATTTTACAGTGGAATTTTAAGGCTAACTTAATAGGACAAACTCTCCTAAACATTACAGTTACATAAAATCCCCAATTATATCAAATGCACAGACTTCTTAACTCAAAAATATTAATACTTTGGGTCGTATAAACATTTCTACATTTAATTTGAAATCTTCTAAGGGTTAACATAAGTCTGCCCTCTAAGGAAACTATAATTTTATCCCATGCCTTTGAGAAATTATTTGAGGTAGAGAAATGATTGGTAATTTCACCTTAGCCTCCTGACTGAGATCTGTGGGCAACCCTGATGGGAAACACCAAACACTGTTGGTAATTGTGCATCAGTGACCCTGTAAGTCACAAGGGAGTATGGACATATAGCCTGTGGTCTGGATCCAAGTGATACCCTACCTGATACTTTGACAGAGAAGTGCGCAGCCCACCCAAGCTCGTCACTTTATTCGTTGGTTTGAGCATATCTCTAGTCTTCTTTTGACTGATTTTTCCATCCAAGTCAGTAGTCTGTGTGCCAGATAGAATAGTGCATTTTCTCGTATTCTTAGAACCTTAAAATTCTTTGGGATATCATCATGTAATGATGCCTAGATGGCTTGGGCTGTCTTGTGGGGCTCCACCTGACCATTTGGTCACAATATCCAAGGACCCTACACAGGTGCCCTCTGCTCCAAGCCATACGTCTCCGGCACTTCCTCCAAATGCCATTACACCTTCTTATATCTGTACCCTCCTCACACTGTCCTTCCTCACCTAGAAGGCTCCTGTCACTCTTTCTGATTGATAGTTCATGGAGGGGTTTCATGAGAATCACTTGGGAAACTTTTAAAAAACATAAATTGTGATCTGAGGGGTCTAAACTCAAACCCCAATTTTTTAAAATTTTATTTATTTATTTATGGCTGTGTTGGGTCTTCGTTTCTGTGCGAGGGCTTTCTCTAGTTGCGGCAAGTGGGGGCCACTCTTCATCGTGGCGCGCGGGCCTCTCACTATCGCAGCCTCTCTTTTTGCGGAGCACAAGCTCCAGACATGCAGGCTCAGTAATTGTGGCTCACGGGCCTAGTTGCTCCGTGGAATGTGGGATCTTCCCAGACGAGGGCTCGAACCCGTGTCCCCTGCATTGGCAGGCAGTTTCTCAACCACTGTGCCACCAGGGAAGCCCTCAAACCCAAACTTTATGTATCTATCTGTCTGTACACACACACAAACACACACACACACACACACACACACACACACACACACATACATACATAATTTTTTAAAGGTTCATAGTTGTGTTTTGGGAACCAGTGGTCTAGAAGGGCCCAATTCATGTCCAACCTCCATCTTTCATAATAACAGAAAATGGACGTACTCTAGGAATTAAGAGATTTGATTTCTAGTACAAAGTCTCCCAACTAATTAGCTCTGTAACCTTGGATAGGTTACTTCACCTTTGCAGGCATATATTTCTGCAAGAAATTTATTATTTTGTTTACTGCAACAATTCTTACTTGCATTTATTGAGCATTTACTATGTGCCAGGCACTATACTAAGATAAATACATTGTCTCATGTAGTCATCATAGTCATACTATCAGCACTCTGGTTTTTAAACCCATTTTACAGGTGAGGAAATTGAAGCTTAGAGAAGTTAACTAAATTGTCCTAGGTTAGCTCTCTAGCTAGTAAATGGTCTAGACTAAATTCAAACCCAGATCTGCTGACTCTGCAGCCCTTGACCTAGACTAGTTATCAACTGCCTCCCTTGAGTCTATGAAATAAAATTTACTGGTCCATTTCAGGAGAAATACCTTAGTATCTGTTGAAATATTAGGGCCCATTGCAACTGAACTACATTTTTTTAAATACAGTCCTGCTCAGGATTTGGAATTGCTATGGAAGCTATAGCTAGAAGACTGTAGGATTTTTGTTGCCTTTTGTTTAAAGGGGATTGGATCATCTTTCATTTATGGCTCCAAAAGGCTCAGAAGGTAAAGGAGGTAGTCACTTTAAGCTTTTGAGTTCAGTAATGTATAAGAAGGCCCATAGGGAGTCATGTTAACAAGCAAATCCCAACCGCTGCCCCCCCAGCCCCACCCCAGAACATCATAGTACATGGTATTGCACACTGTGCTCTCAAGAGCATAGAACATGCAGAGAGAGAGAGTTGAGGATAACAAGAGACTCATTTGGTAAGATGCCCCAACAATTTTCCAGCTGAGCTGCAGTGACATTTTTCCTTTTGCCCTCCTTTGGGTGCACCACAAACTGATGGGCATGGGATAGCTTAATTCCTGCCTGCCCTCAGATGAATTTTAATCACATTTCTCTGTTTACTTACTGTTCATTTTGCAATAAAATAAGGTGTTCCTCTTCATACTTCAGCACCTGAAAGGGAAGAAATTGTTTGGTGAGGACAGAGCTGTACTTTAGTTTGCAGAAAATGTTTGCAGTCTTAGGAATGGTTCAGCCTCATTTACAGACAAGGGTGAGAAATTCCACAGGGTTTATATTGTGGCTTCAGGGGCTGTGTTTGGAGGGATAAAACAAGACCGTACATTGCCCCAGAACTCAGCACTTAGCACAGCCGCCCACCTGCACCCCTAGGATTTCCAAGTGCAAAGCAAGACAATCCATTAGAAGCAAGGTGAAGGGGGCTTTGGTTGTTCTTCCCACTTAGAAAGTAGTTCAAGTCATGGGCAGTCCGATGCTTAGACTGCCCACATAAAAATAAAAGCAAAAACTCGAGTCAGAGTAGTATAAGAGCCTGGTGTTGTCTCTTGCCACAAGATTAATGCACACGGATAACGCCCGTCTCCTGCTCATGTTAGAAAGGTGGGGGAAATTTCAACTCAGACTGTGTCTTGCATCCACTGATGCTAATTCCTACGCAGGCAGAAGAAGCCAGGACAGTGGTTGGGGGGGTCTATAAAAGAGAGAGAATTAGTGCAAAACTGTACCTATGAAAACACCCCAGTAGAAGAAAAGTCATACCATTAAAATGTTTTAGAGGAACTGCCCCCTCTAACCACCAAGAATTACGTCTTATGCAGGGGAATCTTCAAAGCATTCATTGTTACTTGGGTTACAGAATCAGCTTCCAAGCCCCTGTGTTCCCCGTTTGTCATAGGAGGAAGTGCTGAGGACTAAGGAGAAGCTGGCCTTACAGAGCGAGCCCAAGGACAAAGGTGCGGGCAACTGTGTATCTCACAAGTAGCGGCATGAGGACATGTCATCAACCACAGTGACTATGGGGTAGGGGCACCAGTCACTGAGTAAAACCTTCTTTTGAGAGTCAGGCCTAGAAGGGGGCAACAGACCCAAGTCCTCTACTTGGGCTACTCTTGTGGTGGTGGCACGAGGCCCTTTCACGAAGCTCTGTCACCTCCATCAGCTCCATCGACCCAGTCAACGTGGACATAGACAGCTGTGCAAAACTACGAGTCAGCCCCAGAGCTCTGGGTTGAGATGATTTCAGGCATCTGATTCTGTAGAACCTATGGCTCTTGTCCTCATTCTGGCCCTGATTTCCTTTTCTTCTCCTAGGAATTAGGTAGCTCTTCTTTTAAGCCTTCAAAGTTCAAAGGGTCGCCAACTATTTTCTTTTCGTATAAAACAGGACTAGCCCTTCTGTCTCTATCCTTCAGAGGGAGGCTACTTCTAAGTAGCTTTCTGCCTTTCTAAGGGTTATCATAGTCGGTAACACCAGGAGGAGGTTGATGCTACTGACTTCCATGTGGTTTTCTGGTTCCTTCTTTACTGAAGTACTTAAGAAAAAATAAAAAAGAAAGTCCGGTCTCTAGCAGGGCACCCCCCCCCCCCATTAAACCAGGCTCTAGTTAGGTTCTAGGTAACAGTTAAGAAAGGGGAAAACACAGTGAGAGTTGTGTGCGAAAGACCTGGGTTCATTTGCAGCTCTCCCTCTGATTTGCTGGGGTAATTTGGACAAGCCACCTCGTTTCCCTGAGTCTGAGTTTCCTTCTCTATGAAACAAGATAAAAATAATACTCTCTATATGCCTCAGAGCAATAATAGAAGAGTAGGATGGAATTAATTATTGCTTTCTGTCTTTTTCTCTCTCACGTTAAGACTCAGAATACATTGGCCAGGAGAAAGGGGAATATATTACATTTTTGATTCAATTAAGGAAGGGCTTTGATGTGTGGGCAGGATTTAGAGAGGGGTCTTTTTTAGTATTTATGTTTGGAGGTAGGGGTTAATCTCCTACAAGGATGTATTGTCTGCTAATAGTCACAATTACTACAGCACTAAAGTCTTTGGTAAATTGATGAGAATAATAATATTGGCAGTAATAATAATAATAAGTAGGCACTTAAGCTGTCATAATGAACAAAGCATGAAGATATCACTTAGGCTTAGCCACTAACTAATTGAGCCCTTTCCTGTATCAGGGTCTAGGTTAAGTGGTTTGTGTGCAGTATCTTATTTAACTCTTATTATAACAGCAAGATAAACTGTTACTTTAGCTAGCCTCCAAGAGTCCAGAATGATTTTTACCTCTAGGTATGTATGTCCTTGTATAGTCCCCTCTCATAGTGTATCAGGATTGGTTGTGTGACCAATAGAAAGTGAAAGAGACGATGGTATGTGACTTCCAAGGCTAGACCATAAAAGACATTCTGGCTTTCATCTTGTTCTTTCTGGGATCACTTACTCTGGGGAAAGCCAGCTGCCATGTCATGAGGATACTCAAGCAGCCCACTGGAGAGGTTCTCATGGTGAGGAACTGAAGCCTCTAACCAACAGCCATGTGAGACATCCATTGTGGAAGTGGATCCTCCAGCCCCTGTCAAACATTCAAATCACTGCATCCCCAGTCTACACCTTGACTACAGCCTCATTAGAGACCATGAGCCAATAGCACCCAGCTAAGCTGCTCCAGAATTCCTGAGTCTCTGAACCTGCCTAAGATAATACATATCTGTTGTTTTTAGCCACCAGGGTTTGATCATGTTTACGTAGCACTAAATAACTAAGACACAGAATTTTACAGAAATGGAAACAGAAGCTCAGAGAGGTAAATTAAGTTGTCTGAAACCATAATCATAGTAAATAGCAAGCCAAATACAAACCTGGGCCATTGGGCCCCAGGGCCCATGGTCTCAGTCACTGTACTTTGTTCACTTTTCACAGGGGAGAAAATGATCATAAGGGCCTCTTGCTTATACTTTACACACGTACCAGGAACTTACAAAAAAAAAAAAATCATGAATAATACTAAGTCATTGCCATTTTAAAATAACTCTTCTAAGTATTTTTACTGACAATAAATATACTTAGGCTTTTGAAGTATTTATAAACTGGAACTATTTTCAAAATTTGGAGAGGGCTCACTCAACACATACTTCTATCACTTATTTCTCATCTTGAGACTGCATCATTTTTCCAAATTCACTGACAACTGCACTTTCAGTCTCCTCTGTAATCCTTTCTCCTAAGGGCTCACTCCATTCTAAATATCCAATGTAAACCTTTAATAAATTCAGAAATAAGTCTTGAACAAGTTTGAAGAAGGTCAGAAGTAATAGGTAATTCACATTCTTGCTCACAGTCACTTCTCGCCTCTCCTTTCTGTGCCCATTTCTTGTCATTTTATCCTAGCAATTTACTCAAACATGTCTAAGCTCTAGTGAAGTCATCGATACTAACCGGAAAATCAGAGATTGGTCTATGAACTGTAATGCTTCTGTTTTAACTTACAATAGAGACCCAATAAATAAAATATTGTATTCTAGTGTCTATGGCACACCCTTATCTTTATGAACTTAACTAGTAAACCAAGTTAGTTTTCAGAAACCTTCAAAGAAAAAAGCAAAAGATTTTGTTTGTTTGTTAATGATCTGAAGGAATATTTCACTGGGCCATGTAAAACCTCTGCAGTTATTATAATCCTCTTATCTTTTACCTTTGGACAGATCTTAATATCTTACACATTTTAACTCTGTTAGTCAAGTCACAACAACTGAGTATAGCACAGCTTTCTGTGAGGCACTTGGAAACCAGTCAACACAATGTGATAATCTGCCTTTGTTATCTTGATTAGATTTCAGAGACCCTGAAGGCTCCTCAGGACCCAATTTACAAATGATCTGCACACTTCTACAGTCAGCTAATCTCATTCCTTTTGTGTTGATTCTAATTAGTTGCAATTGCAAAAGGAACCCATTTTATGGTCTGTTTCCCAAAATCAGGACTTAGAAGGGATCTTTAGGGCACCCCATTTTCTTTTTTTATTAGGGTATAGTTGCTTTACAATGTAGTGTTAGTTTCTGCTGTACAATGAAGTGAATCAGCTATATGTATACACGTATCCCCTCCCTTTTGGACCTCCCTCCCACCCCACCCCATCCCACCCATTTAAGTCACCACAGAACACCTAGAGCTGAGCTCCCTGTGCTCTACAGCAGGTTCCTACTAGCTCTCTATTTTACGCATGGGAGTCCCTTTGGATTATTGTTGAGATGAGTGAGTAGAAGACAAGATGGTCCTTCATGTAATCAGTTGAAAATGGGGTGCTTTCAACTGATTACATGAAGGACCATCTTGTCTTCTACCCACTCATCTCAGCAGTAGTCCAAAGGCACTCAACTGTGTACCAGCTTCCATGAGAACCCCAACATTTTAAGAAGCTGAACTTCCATGTAGATGGGGAAAGCAGCAGGAACCTATATTAGCAGAATTACTCTAAGACCCTATACTGCCCAACCTACACCTTGTCTGAAATCCATTTCTTTGTAATGGCGGTTTTTATTGACTGAATTTGTACCAGATACTCTGCTAGTTGTGTTACATACATATAACATTTGATCTTCACAAAATCTGTAAGATGAGTGGGAAAGCCTTTTTTTAAGTGAGAAAATTGAAGGTCAGAAAGATAAAGAAATACGTCCACAGTCACAGTGATGGAAAGTGATGGAATTTACGATAAGGTTCTCCGTCAGCCTGACTTCAAGACCTGGGTTTTTTCTACCACATCACAAACCTACCTTATTTTCACTGGGATTTCTTGAGCGTTTTTACCAGGCCAAGACACTGGTCCACCTCAACGGTAATTAACTGCTAGTTGACAGTACTTTCCCACATGGAATGATGTATCATCTAAACAGAAGCCCTATGAGAGAGGTAAAATTATTACCATTTTGCAAATGAGACTCCAGCTGAGTGTGAGGCATCAAGTGGCTTGTCCAAAATAGATGGGTTGTGGAGCGCTGGCAGACAAGGTAACTAGCTCTTCTGTTCCTGGCCGCATACCACCCTGCATCTTTTTGAGTGTCTTAACTTCCCATTTTCAGTGTTGTTTGTTTTCTGCCTTGTCCAGTGCTGCTTATTGGAGTCCATCATCAGAGGCAAGAACAGACTTGCCATTTACCAGAGGGTCGAGCTGAGCTCTTCCATGGTGGAGGGAGGTTGTGGGCTGGGGTTGGGGAGGAGGGAATCGTGAAGAGGGCAGGCCAGCCCTTCATCCTGGACACACTCGATCCCACTTGCATTTAAAATGAAATACATCATAAGTAAATTTTGATTGAGAAAAAGATAGAGGGACATTTAATGTATAGTGCAAGCTATTTCCTTTAGCATTGTGAAAGGGCATATTAAGAAGTAACCACGTGAGGGCTTCCCTGGTGGCACAGTGGTTAAGAATCCGCCTGCCAATGCAGGGGACATGGGTTCGAGCCCTGCTCCGGGAAGATACCACATGCCGCGGAGCAACTAAGCCCGTGTGCCACAGCTACTGAGCCTGCGCTCTAGAGCCCGTGCTCCACAACAAGAGAAGCCACCGCCATGAGAAACCCACGCACCGCAACGAAGTGTAGCCCCTGCTCGCTGCAACTGGGGAAAGCCCACACACAGCAACAAACACCCAATGCAGCCAAAAATAAAATAAATAAGTAACCACGTGAGAATACAGGGCTCTTTGCTTACACTTTTTTCTATAATTCTCTTACAGTTGTTTGAAGTAGATTAAATGATTCTCTTTTTGGAAATATGGAAATGGAGGTTCAGAGAGTTTAAGCAGTGTGTCCTTGCCCGTTTGTAGACATTTAAGACCAAAAGCAGGATTTCAACCCAGGTCTCTGTGTCTAGAACCCATGATCCCTCCACCACCCTCTGGGAATGAGAGGACGGCTGCACAGACCACGAGGTTCTCAGTTTCAGCATAAATTATCTCTAGGTAGAAACACTTTTTCCCTTCTTGAAAGGACATAGTCAAAGTGAGAGTTTTTCCCCTTCAACTGTGAGCTACTTTCAGAAGGTCTGTTTTAAAAGGTAAGGAACAAAGAAGAAGAAAAGTTGCGAAACTTTGTTGTGACAGAACAGTTGCAACAGAAGTACTATTTCCTGTTCTTTCAAGGGAAAATCAATTATTTTGTTCAGTACATTTGAAGCTACTTTTGTACATCAAGAGCCCCTTCCCGCTCTGCTTCAAACAGAGGATACCTTTTTTTTCACATTACTAGAAACAGGTGCCGATCACAGATCTTTAGTTTTTACTTCCTGAACCATGCACAAGCCGAGTTGAAATTCTCATGGTATTCCAAGTAGTATAGGTCTCCCTTGCACATAAAATACGAGGGGAGCAGGTTTGGGTTCTCATTCAATTAATCTATCGAGACTAGATGATGAGGGCCTCTTGCTGTAAAACAAGGCCTGCCTATGCATCAGTAACTGTTGTTTTGTTGTTCTCTCATCTATCAAATTTTGTTACATGCCAGTGTAAGTTAGCATTAATTGTGATATACACCAGATTTCATAAGTAATACTTAAATATATTAATATTCTATGTTATTATGTACAACATAAACTCTTTCTCTTGCATACAACTGGAGGAGTAGAAATATTTTGCTAAGTTATTTTGTCATTGGAAGTGTAAAAAGAAATGTGTTTGAGTGATTTTTATTTGTATTGGCACATTTAGGGCCTGAATTCATGATGGGTGGGTGTATGGATGGATGGATGAGAGGGGAGGGAATGAGCATATTTGAGCGTGTTTTATGTCTCAAACACAGTTATTGGCATTTTACATTTTTTCTTATTGAATTACTGTTCTTATTGATAACCAGAACCCTAGGTTTTAGCCCATAGGTAAGGCTCTGTTTAAGCCTTTCACATCCACTCAGGTTGTGAAATAAGGCATTCTTGTGGTGCTTTGCCACTGCAATTTTCAAGCATGTTAATTGCATTCCCAAAGGAATGATTGTTAAGAGGTGGCATTTTGAAAGTTTATTTAAGTTATATTTTTGCAATGCTTGAGGAAATATACTTTTAGATCATAGCAAGCATGATGAATTCCCGTTACTATTAGGAAAGAAGACGCCAGTGCTTGTGTGTGTGTGTATGTATATTCATGTTAAGTGAACCCCACTCTATGTGGTTTCCAGCAAATTAGGATACCTATTTTCTTGTACAGTTGGTGAAAATAACCCTATCTTTGGGCTTTCTGGGAGGCAACTGATAGTATCAAAGTCATGTTGTCAAAATTAGGATACTCTTGTCAAGGTTGCCAGTAGTTTGGGGAAGAGAAGGTACCTTACTATTATGACTGCTGTTGCTGCAACTATTGTTATAAATGACAACAATAATAATAGTAGCTAGCATTTATTGAACACAATATGTGCTAAAAATAGTGCTAAGTATTTTGCATCATTATTTCTTGTTCTACAAAAACAAAAGCTAAGGCTAAGAGATTAAGTGATTCATCTAAAGTTGCACATCTAAGAAAAAGGGAGAAAAAGCAAAGAATAATCCCAACATATTCTGTGTCCTAGTCTTGGGCTTTGAAGTCAGGAATCTTTTAAGTGAAAGCAATACAACTCAAACTGATTTATGCCAAAAGGAGGATTTATTGACTCATGTAATTGAAAAATCACAGATAACTATATCTTCAGGTAAGGCTGTATCCAGGAGCTCAAATTCTGTCTCATTCCCCTCTCTTCTCTCTCTCCCTCTCTATTGTTCCCCCCAATTTCTCCACCTTTCGTTTCTGCTTCTTTATTGTCTTTCTTCTCCAACAGAAGTCTAGCCACCAACAACTCTTAAGCTTATATTTTAGTAGCTAAGTCAACCAGTAGAAACAGCATTTTACCTCAGTGGTTCCTGGAAAAAGTCCCAGAACTGAATTTTATTGGCCTGCCATAGTTCACATGCCCATCCCTCAACCACCAACTGTACCGGAGGTGGAGTGCTGTGATTGGCCAGGCTTCGGTCATGAACCCATCCCATGGGGTGGGGCCAGCACTACCCAAGCTAAATGGACTAAGAGTGGGAGAGGATTGTTTCTCCAAAGAAGAACAATGTTTTTCTTTTTTAATTAGAAGGGTAAATGGATGTTGCCAAACGAGGACCACAGATGCCTACTACAGCCACTTAGACACAGAAACTGAGGTTAAAGTATTGATAGTTCCCACCAGTGAACAAACCTAAGATTGTAATTACAATGGGTATTTGGCCACTTCTGAAACGTTTAACAGTAAAGATTCAAGTCACATTCAAATCTAAACCAGAATAAGGACAGGACTTTTTAAAGGGTCAGATTAGGAGCTGGTGATGAAAAGATAATGTAAACAATGATTTTAAACAAAAGTTAATCTACTTTCATATCATTTGTTTTTCTGTATATTTTTTCTCCCTGACCTGGCTCACTCCTGAAACAGCTGCTTCTGGAGTTTATAACAGCGCATGGTTGAGGAGGGAGAGGACTGGCAGCTATACAAACGGCAGAATAATGACTAAATGGAAAAACAGCCGAGTGCTATAATTTACAGATGATATGATCGCATCAAAACCAGGGAAATGAGGTCTCTCCACTTAGTCGTCTCCAGGCTGCCGTCTCTGGCGGTGCATTCTTCTGACTTTACAAGCCAGCTCTGCTGCATTCAAATCCAGCCAGAAAGAAATGAAGGGAGAAGAGACCTCGCTGTCCTTTTTCATAAACTGCATTGAGGTGTCTCTGGCCTCCCCATTTGGGAGCAAAGGCAATGCCAGTATATCCATAGAGAGACTAGCTTTGCGGCTAAAACCCTTAGCCAGAAATAATTTAGTAGATGGTTAATGGACAAGAATCTAACTTCTGGAGTAGTGAACATTAATAACGAGAGACTCTGACATCGTGCGAAAAATCAGACATGAGGCATCATTTCGTTTGTTTGTTTTTTGCGGTACGCGGGCCTCTCCCGTTGCGGAGCACAGGCTCCGGACGCGCAGGCTCAGCGGCCATGGCTCACGGGCCCAGTCGCTCCGCGGCATGTGGGAATCTTCCCGGACCGGGACACGAACCCGTTTCCCCTGCATCGGCAGGCGGACTCTCAACCACAGTGCCACCTGGGAAGCCCAGGCATCTTTTTTTTAAAACAGCCGTGTGTCATTGTGGTTTTCAGATTGAAAGCCCTTGCTTTGTCACTATTTCTTCATCTACTCCAGGGACACTTAAGGCCATAGCATAATTTTTTGGTGTTTAAAATGCAGGAGTTACTTGCTACTTAATGCTACTAGAGCAAATGTAGCTGCCTCAAATTCCATTTTTATTCATCAGGATGCTTTCTTTTTTGTGTCCCTCCTAGCAATTTCCAATCATACACAATTTTAATATTTCATGGCTGTGTCATTATGAAACTAGCAGACCCAGCTGCCGTTTCTTGGTGAGATAACTAGTTGTATGTATGCTTGAGTTGTATTTTATGCTTGTCATAAAAGACACTCTAATTTCTTGCAAATTTCCAAGAACTCTGTTAAGGCACAATTGTATACTTGCCACTCATAATTTCATTTAATTTAATCCCCATAGAATCCTTAAGAGGCAGGCACTATTTCCTATCTCTCAATTCCACAGATACGGAAGGAAAAAAGTGAGACTCCCAGAGGTTAAGTAACACGGCCAAGGTTATGTAGCAGTAACAGAGACAGAATTCAACTCACTCCCTTCTCAAAACAAAGCCTATACTTTTCGCAGTCAGATTCCCAGCAACCTCCCCTCTTTTCGCTGACATTCAGAATGCCTTCAAATTATCTTCATCCATCCCCGGATTGAAACCTGCTGTCTGGGCCCTTGCATACTGAGATGCCAATTACTACTAGCATAGTCTTTATGTGGGACTCATCTTGTTTATTCCAGGCATAGTCACATTTTAATATTGCTCAGATGTCCCAACATTGCCTTTCAAGGAAGAGGGAGTGCCCTGCCATCACAGTGGACCATAGATCAAGTAAATGAGGGCTGAGAATGGACCCCTGGGTTTGGTGAGTGTAAGGCATTGGCGACTTGGACAGAAGGTGTTTGAGTGGTGAGTTGTATGTGGGTCTGTTTACTGCCTTGCTCACTAACGCTATTCATGTGATCAGTTTCACAAGCACCTGAATGCAGTAAAGTTGTTTATTCCTTGTAAGCAGTATCTTCCGTGCTTAAAGAGCCTTATTTCCACCATCCTATTTTTCTTTTCCTCTCCTAGCAACATTTCTTTATAACACTGTCTTTGCTTCCTGGCTTCTTACTCTCTCTGGCACCCATTTCACTAAAGCTTTTGTCCCCACCTCTCCACCAAAACAAGTGTCTAAGAGTGGAAGATTGGCTAAGGGCTGCTAGGGGTTTGTTAAGAAGCACCCTGTGGCAAATAAAAACCAGGCTGCGCCTAAGGTGGAAAACCCAAGTTGTAAAGGAAAGAGTGATTCGTCCTCTCGTAACAGCACAAGGTGGAAAGTTCTATCCTGATTGCGAAAAAGGAAACAAAAGAAATGTAGTTCTGAGGCCTTGGCACTTCTACATCTTCCTGCTTTGTAGTTGTTATCCCCATTGTCTTGCTTGTTAAAGCTGTGCTGAAGGAGGGAAGCAGATATTCTGATTCCTTGTGACTTGTGTCACAACAGCTTCTCTGTGATTAACTTGGAAGGAGTAAGGAAGGGCACTCTTGCTGGAGTAGCTTAAACTGTTGAGTGCTGAGATGTAGGCAGGCTGGGAAGGGCTTTGATGCCAGGGGCCTAGGTCCTGGACCGTGTGCCAGACTCCCGGCATCTGAATTCCAGTGTGTGTTGTGATCTGTTTGGCAGAGTTCTGTCATATTCACAATACATTTAAAACGCTCAGAAGCAAAGTTCAGGGCAAAGCTCTTTCAGTAGCATTGCTACCTCAAATAATATTTACATTAACTGCTTTACAGGGTACCAAGAAATTTTGCAAGGAGTAGAAAAATCACTATATGTCAATAAAAGAACTTTTATTGACGTATAGTTGACTTACATTATTATATTAGTTTCCAGCATATAACAT
Source organism: Phocoena sinus (assembly GCF_008692025.1). Classification (NCBI taxonomy): domain Eukaryota; kingdom Metazoa; phylum Chordata; class Mammalia; order Artiodactyla; family Phocoenidae; genus Phocoena; species Phocoena sinus. The sequence goes on from NC_045773.1 coordinate 12,570,632, forward strand.
AGTGATTTGATATTTTTATAGATTATACTCCATATAAAGTTATTATAACATCTTGGCTATATTCCCTGTGCTTTACATTACTTCCTTGTAACTTATTTGTTTTATACCTACTAGTTTGTATCTCTTAATCCCACTCAGCTATTTTGCCCCTCCTCCACCTTTCTGTCTGTAACCAGTATTTTAATGCCCATTTAGAAATGAGGAGACAGAATTTTTACCCAAGATTTCACAGCTATCAAGTGACTCTCTTGGACAGGTACGCAAAGCTTCTCCGAAGCTTGAAACTAAAATTGAAAAGGGAAATAGTAATTGTTCAGCGATCTAATTCAGTGGCATAAAGCTTAGGAGTCGAGATGACATTAAACGTACTATTAGAGAAAAATAATTAACAATAATTTAACTGGGAGAATATGGCAGCCATAGGTTGGTATGGAACTGAAAAACAACTTTCTCAGATTTGGAGAAAATCATCATATAGGGTAATATTTGATATATGGCTGGCTACCATATTTGCATTCTGGGTCTTTTAATACCAAAACTCAGAAGACCTTGACCCTTACCTCATACTATGTTAAAAAAAAAAAAATACTTCAGATTGGATCACAGACCCAAATGTAAGGTAAAGCCATAGCATATCTAGAAAAACAAAATAGGAGAAAAATCTTTGTAACTTTGGGTTAGGCAAAAAAATTTTTATTAAGACTGCAAATATAAATCCTAAAGAAAAATATTTAAAACTTCTGCTCTTAAAGCATTGAACAGATACGTCACAGACTGATAGAAAACACTGGCAAAATACCTATTTGGTAAAGAAATTGTATGTGGAACAAATAAAGAATTCCTAATCTCAAGAAAAAGACAGAGAAGCCAGTAAAAATGTCAGAAGATTTAAATGAATACCTGTCGAAAAGAGATATGAGTTGCAAATGAGCCGATGAAAAGAACCGGAATATCATTAATTATTAGAGAGATGCAGATTAAAACTACAATGAGGTACCACTGTACGACATGGAGTAACTGGAACTCCATATGTAGCTGGTGGGAATGCAAGATGGTACAGTCACTTTCGAAGAGTTAGCAGTTTTCTTATCAAGTGAAACATATACAACATATGACCCAACAATTTTCCTCCTAGGTATTTGCCCAAGAGGAATGAAAGCATATGTCCACAAGATAACCTGTACACTAGTGTTTACAACGGCTTTGTTCATAAGAGCCAAAAATTAGAAAAAGTAACAAATGCCCATCAGCAAGTAAACGGCTTAATAAATTGTGGTACATCTGTACAACAGAATATTACTCAGCAATAAAAAAGAAAAAGTTAATAATACATTCAACAACATTCTGGAAAAGGCAAAACTATGGTGATCAAAAGTAGATCAAGGTTGCCAGAGGCTAAGGGTCTGCAGAAGGGCACCAGGAAACTTTTGGGGGCAAAGGAAATGTTCTGTGTTTTAATTGTAGTAGTGGTTACATGACTGTACATTTTTGCCAAAACTCATCAAACTGTACACTTGAAAAGGGTGATTTTTGATGTGTGTAAATTGTACTTCAGTAGACCTAACTTAAACGAGTCAGAGGGAAGACTGAATGTAAAGTAAAAGAAACTTAACTCAGGGAGACAGAAATGGGTAGGTTGTATTCTAGCTAAGATAAATAAAGAACAAGAAGTCGTTTTTCTTTTCTTTTTTTTTTAAGGAATTTTCCAAATAGCCATCCATGGATTGTAATTCATCCCATTGTCATCTTTTTGGTGAGCACTGTATTGGCTCACAGTGTGTATAAGTGCATGTTTTTAATGACTTAGCAACACCTAAAACACACAGATTTCATATAAAAACCTACTTTTTTTACTCTTTTTGTAAAAATGAACTGAAGACCTGGTCACATTGAAATGAGATTCCAATTCGGAGAAACCTGGCTGAGCCAGCGGAGAGACGGAGGAGGTGGGGACAGCTTCTCTCCTGTTTGCAAATGTAGCTTTACATCCCTAACAGTGCAACTAATGCCGGTCTCTAAAGGCCACCCTGTTGAGTAAGTGTAGGTAGTAGATTTGGCATGTGCAGGCCAAATGCCAAGCCTTTACACCACCGGGAATCTTGAATATATTGTAGATTTTCATTTTTAAAAATCCACCTTAGTTATAAAGTACTCAGTTGTATTTAAATAGCTGTTCTTATTTAAAACATGTTTTGAATGGTATTTTAATGTCAGGCTTTAATCAGTGTCATTGCTGATCTCTTAAGAATTATTATGGGGGAAGGGGAAAACCTTTCCAGGATATCAATGCTTAGAGCAATTCTAGCTATAGAAAAAGCCCTCATTGGCAATTTCACCTCCTAGAAGTACCTAAAGAAATCCCAGACCTAGGGCCTAAGAATATTTTAGCAGAATTTAGCGTATACCTTGCAAAGTCAATATTTTTCAACGATATTCCAAGTCACAACTAGGAGTCGTAATTAGAAAGGAACATTTAATTAAAAACTGTTAACTGTAAATAACTAATACCAGTTCAAAGATGTATAAAAAAGGAAATTTTTATCTAACTTTTTTCCTTTTTTCCTTCATATCTTCCACAGTAAAAATTATCTTCTTACTGGTTACATATGGTTAGAGTTCAGATGTTTTAATACAGACGTGTAGATGAGATTAGTATAACAGGTTACACAGAAAGGATCAATCTGTTACCTTACAGTGACTAATCATAGGCAAAGTTTCTAACATGGAAAAAAATAGCGCTTTGAGGAAGGAATCTCCTTTCCCCTCATCCCCTGTCACAATAGAGAATATTTTCCTGCAGAGCTAGAATGTTCTTTTGTGGGTGGAAAGTTTGAGGGTTACTCCTACTTTTCTTAACCATGATCCCAAGCATGCCTAGGCCTATTGTCACTCTCTAATGAGAGGGCCATACATAAAAAGGAAGAACATGGTGGAGGAAGGGATAGAGGCTTCTGACATACTTGATTCGGAAAGCCAGAGTTTAATGTTTTGACTCTTCTTATAGGAAAAAAAAAATTGTTTGTGGTCTGTGGACCCACCCTCATATGACACAGCTTTAAAGCAAGTGATCAAATAAACTCTGGAAAGATTTAATGTAAAGAAGGAAATGTCAGGCTACTAACGCAAATTCCGCTTTCTGGTTTAAATCCTGCTCTTTGCCCCACGGAAAACACGCGCCTGTGAGTGTCATGAGCAATGTTATTTTCAATAGCCGAGTAATTTTCAGTAGCTAAACATACACGCTCATAATTCAGGCTGTCTGCTTTTTTGTTATCTTTGACATAGTACAGAGTTACTAGGCTTCATACAAAGATAAATGCATATATGAGGCTTGCAGTTATTCCTCCATCTACCGGCATTGTATTTATGCTTGTGTACCAGAGCACAGTATAATTCATGTCTGTCACACGTGGCCGAGAGTCATTTTAAACCCATGAGGTAGATGAAAACAGGAGGATACCAAGATTTGTTACCGAGACCCCGTCTGGTTCACAGAAGTCATTGCCCTTGCTAGTGGATAGAGAGCTGCAAACGTTAAGAATAATAACTCATAAAAAAGGTCAGAGTCCAAAGCTGCTCCCTTTGGAATCTGTTTGAGCAGTTTAATAAACTGCTCAAAATGAAAAAGTACACAGGACTTTCTCTCAGAGTGTGAAAGATTTAGGAAATGGAAAATATCACTTAAAAGAGCAAATCCTAGCAAATTAGCACTCTCCTCGGGGAATGCTTGGGTTTTGTGCGGATCTGCTTCTTGACCTGCTCACCAAGAGTGCTCGTATAATTAGTTTTCCAGACAAGTGAATGCAGGCAAAATTGGCCTTTCCTTATGACCGATAGTAGCAGGTTAAGTTTAACAGTGATTCCAAATAACCAGATTTACCAGCGTAAACTGTCAAGAAGGACTATTGATTTCTTTTTAAACTCCACTTCATTGTGTGAGCTGAATTGTTTTCTCTTCCTTCTTTCTGTCACCCTCGCTTGCCTCTGTGAGCTTGGCTTCACTTGAAATGCGTTTCTCATTCCATAATCTAGAAACTTCCAGGAAGCCTTCCCTGACCCCTGAGTCTGAATTATGCTCCATGTCTGGGCTCCCGTAGCAGCCTGCAGTCATTGATTACCTTAGCTGTCTCCACCAAAATACTCCTACTTTAGAATGGTAACCACGGCATTTGATGCGTGGTTTGTACTTGATACAATGTACAGAGCACGCAGTCTGGAGAATGGAAGAATACAGCAGAAGCCACTTCAGGAAGACACCACATAGGTTTTAAGTTTGTTTGTTTGTTATCCTTTATGCAAGGATCTCTCAAACTGCAGTAAATGTCTGTACTTTTAACAGAGTGGTTATGTCTACACCACATACACACTGACAACTCTTGCAGAAGTATGTTGATATCAGAATAGCCTGCCTACCTTAATGTTCTCATCTGTAAAAAAAAAAAAAATCATTCAGACACAAATGAAAGTAGTTCACAGGAGCTAGGTATTTGCAACACGTTTTGATGTTTGAGAAGACGTGGCATGTAACCGTTGGGAATCTCTCATTTTCCATTAAGTTGAAAAAGTAATCATATTCCTGAATAGCAGATCAGTAGTTCTGGGATAAAAGAAAAGGAGATGAAAACATTCGTTTGTTTTTATGTTCTCCCCATCCAGTCTGGTAATCCAAAGTACTATTGAGACACAGAGAGAGAAAAAGGGATTTCTGTGGTTTTTATGCTTATTTTTGCCCAATTATTTAGGAAAAGAAGAAATGAGAGGTGAGCTCTCAGTAATCTGTTTCTATCCTCTACTCCTGAGATGAAAGAGCAATGCACAATGGCACAAAACTTTGCATTTAAAAACTAAATGTGACCATCAGCTAATTGTCCTCATAAATGAGTTTCAGACAGTTTTAGAATATTCCACCAATGCTCAGAGCCTAAAGTAGAGATTGACAGGAAAGGTAGGAAGGAGGCAGGTGGTGTAGGTCCCATGAATGATGGGGGTGGGGCATCTGAATTAATGAGTTGAGCAGTTTCTTCAGCTCTAAAATGAGGTTGAACAAAATTATCTTTAAAGGATTCTTTTAGCTATAAAATTATTTAGTGTTATGATCCTAAATCAGCCATGCTCTTCAGTAAGAAATGAAAATCATCATGCCTAACCTTTGCACAGTGACTTACAAAGGATTTTCACATTCTTTACCAAATGCAATCAATACTTAGGTTGAAAAGGCCTATAGTTATTTTCTTGAATGATTATTTACTTATTTTATAAACTTATTTATTTATTTTTGGCTGCATTGTGTCTTTGTTGCTGCATGCACGCTTTCTCTAGTTGTGGTGAGCAGGGGCTACTCTTTACTGCGATGTGCGGGCTTCTCATTGCGGTGGCTTCTCTTGTTGCAGAGCACAGGCTCTAGGCATGCGGGCTTCAGTAGTTGCAGCACGTGAGTTCTGTAGTTGTAGCTCGTGGGCTCTAGAACGCAGGCTCAGTAGTTGTGGCGCACAGGCTTAGTTGCTCCGCAGCGTGTGGCCTCTTCTCGGACCAGGGATCGAACCTGTGTCCCCTGCATTGGGAGGCAGATTCTTAACCACTGCACCACCAGGGAAGCCCTTGAATGATATTTAGATGCAACCCATTCGTTCACTTATATATTCCACAAATGGGTCATTGGTTTCTACTCTGTCCTATCCAGTTTGCTAAGAGCTTGGGAAACAAAAGTGAACATAATTTACACCTTGTTTTTATGAAGTGTACAGTCTACACTTCATAGGACAAACAGATATTAAATATACATATAAAAATATATACATATTGATATATATCTAGAAATATATTTTATATAATTGTATATAATTATATATACAATTTTATTTATACATATATAATTATAAGTTGGGAAAATCACATAAGAGGAAGAGTTAAATGAGTGAAAACACCAAGTTGAAATATTTTAGATAGGGCTGTCCAGGACGGTCTGAGGGGCTCACATGTAAACTAAGACCAGAATCTTGTAAAGGAGGCAGCCTTTCAAAGAACAGGGAAGGAATGCTCCAGGCAGGAGGAATGGCACGACAAAGGCCTTAAGGAGGAAAGAGGGGAGCGTGTTGATGTCACTGAGCACAGGGCAGTGTGGCTGCAGCAGGATGAGCAAGGGACGGGGTGGGGGGCAGAAGGTGGGGTAAAAGGGGTTTACAGGGGTCATGTCTCCTAGGCCGCAGGAAGGAGTTTAGATTTTCTTTAGAGTGCAAGGGGAAAACAGGAACGCATTTTCCATAGGGAATGCTACGGTCTTATTTATTTAACAGACTTCTCTGGTGTCTGGGTGGAGAGCGGTTTACAGAGAGCAAGAGAGGACCTTAGCACTTGTCCAGCTGAGGGAAGATGGCGGCATGGGCTGGGCAGAGGGGTGGGGGAGGGGCATATTTGGGGGGCAGGTTAGAGGATGTACCAACAGGGCCTGCTGTTGGGACACAGGAGAGGAGGTGACACCCCGGTTTCTCTCTTAAGCGTCTGAGTTGCTTATAGTGTCATTTGCTCCGACAGGAGTGATTGAGAGAGAAATAGGTGGAGGAGGGAGAGTAGAAAGGTGTGCTTTGGGTCCTGTTAACTGGGCGGTACCTGTGAGACCTCCATATGGACACCTCCAGAAGGTGATGGGACACATGTGTCCAGGAGTCCCTAACAGAAGTCACTCTCAGAGATAGAGCTTGCAGGTCATCTGCATGTAAAGAGGATTTAAAGTCCTGAGGTGAAGGGATATAGAAAGCTCTCATGAGGCAAATGGTTCTGTTCTTTGTTGGGAAACTAGATAAATCAAGATTCTCACTCCATCTTTTTTTTTTCTTCAGCTTTTTAAATTGTAAAATTTTATAACAAAATGCATCATCTTAACCAACTTTTATAGGAATATCTGAGAAAATTCTTTAATAAACTATATCACTTCACGTTATAGCCATGAGTACATTTTTTCCCATTTTTAAAACTGTAGTATAATGCACATAAGATACAGTTTACTATCTTTACCATTTTTAAGTTTACAGTTCAGTGACTCTTTTTTCCCCACATCTTTATTGGAGTATAATTGCTTTACAATGGTGGGTTAGTTTCTGCTGTATAACAAAGTGAATCAGCTATATGTATACATATATCCCCATATCCCCTCCTTCTTGCGTCTCCCTCCCACCCTCCCTGTCCCACCCCTCTAGGTGGTCACAAAGCACTGAGCTGATCTCCCTGTGCTATGTGGCTGCTTCCCACTAGCTATCTATTTTACGTTTGGTAGTGTACATATGTCGATGCCACTCTCTCACTTTGTCCCAGCTTCCACTTCTCGCCTGTGCCCTCAAGTCCGTTCTCTACGTCTGCGTCTTTATTCCTGCCCTGCCACTAGGTTCATCACTACCGCTTTTTTAGATTCCATATGTATGCGTCAGCATACGGTATTTGTTTTTCTCTTTCTGACTCACTTTACTCTGTATGACAGATTCTAGGTCCATCCATCTCACCACAGATAACTCGATTTTGTTCCTTTTTATGGCTGAGTAATATTCCACTGTGGCATTAAAACATTTATATTGCTGGGTAACCACCACTTCCGTTCATCTACAGAACTCTTTTCATCTTGCAAAACTGAAACTACGTGTACATTAAAGACTAACCACCCCCCACCCCCATCCCAGGCCCTGGCAGCCACCATTCTACTGTTTGTCTCTGTGATTTTGGCCACTCTAAATAACTCATGTGAATGGAATCATATCGTATTTGGTTTTTGTAACTGGCTTCTTTCATTTAGTATCATTTCTTCAAGGTTCATCTCTGTTGTAGCATATGTCAGAATGCCCTTTCTTTTTAAGGCTGGACAGTATTCCATTATATGCATGTACCACATTATGCTAATCCATTTATCTGCAGAAGGATACCTGGGTGGCTTCCATGTTTTAGCTGTTGTGAATAATACAGCCCACCTCATTTTTAAACTCCTGAACCCCACATATCCATCAGTCTGCTGAAAGATGTTTAGTAAACACTTATTATGTTCACAGCACTGTGACAAGCAAACCATAAACTGCTGCTCTTAAAATTGGTAGTGATTAATATTCTGATATGCTATACTATAGCAAGTTAAAACTCTTGTATTTGGTGTTGTCTGCGCTGATTTTGCTTTGTGTTTTATATGAATTCATCAGAATCCCTATAACATTTGTGGAACTGAATTAGAGAATACTACTTATAAAGTAAGTTTTCGGGGTTAAAGTCAAATTCTGGTTCCTTTGGTGTGCTTTTATGAAATAGCTAGAGTAATGCAAACATAATTTTAAAAAGAAAAATGTATATATATAGTGCCTATTACATTTAAGGTGACTCATTTACATTTATTCTCCCTTTTTTGTGTGTGTGTGCGGTACACGGGCCTCTCACTGCTGTGGCCTCTCCCGTTGCGGAGCACAGGCTCCGGACGCGCAGGCTTAGCGGCCATGGCTCACGGGCCCAGCTGCTCCGCGGCATGTGGGCTCTTCCCGGACCAGGGCACGAACCCGTGTCCCCTGCATCGGCAGGTGGACTCTCAACCACTGCGCCACCAGGGAAGCCCTCTTCTCCCTTTTTATAGCAAGACAAAGAGGAAAGAATGTGTACAATCAGCAAATTTTCTCTGAAAGAAATAGGTCTATTACCCACAAATAAGATTTACTGCAGAATTATACATGAGAAATTGTAAAGAAAGTGTTCACAATTGAAACTTCACTGTAGGCATCTATTAGGGAGAAATGTTAGCTAGAAACCCAATTTCCTTATAAAATAACAGCAAAAACAACTGACATTTCTAGTAAGCAAAGTCTTAGAGTTACCACAAGCCAAATTTTGGTTCATGAATGCAAATTTAGTACATGTTTTTGCCTTCAGGGAATGTTTACAGAACAGAAGGGACAATGCTTTAAGCAATTCAGTGCATAGGGAGAGATTGTGTTTGTGAAAAGGAATATATAAACCTTGATATATGAAGGCTTTAAAATATATTAAATGATTGTGGTGACTCTGGAGAATTGTATTTATTATGCAGTTTTTCCTCTTTCTTTCTTGAAAATTGATACTCACAGTGTCTTTTGCTGAGACACTGCTTTATACTAGAAAATCCGTACTTACTCCGTACTAGAATGAGTGAGCACTTTATGGCAGTATTTGTATAAAAATGAGTGTTTTCTATGTCAAAAGGTTGTTCCTCTTGGCCACAAGTCATGAACCCTTTAATCCCAGAACTGGAATCTCTGTAATGAAAAAAAGTTCCATGGCTTCATTTATTGATGACATCATCTCAGTGTTTTCTCCACAAGATCATAAACACATAAATGCACTGCTGATGGGCTGTTGAATCAAAATATGATAATGTTGTGCTCTCCCCTCCTTGGGATTTCAAGACGCTTCCAATCAAAGCATCGGCTAGGTCAGCTGTATTGGACTGGTCTTTGGTTTTCCTTCCTCTCACAGATTTAGTGGAACAGATTCTCACCTTTCCAAGTAGTCACACCAAAAATCACTTTAGAGGGGGCACCAGAGTAGGGAAAGAAACACCTTCCATAATGAATAATATTGTTGATACCAGTGTTAATCATTTGAATGAGATCATTAATTTTTTAACACTGAACAGGCCATCAATGTGTACTTCAGTTTTAAGTTTATAACTAATGGAACCCAGAAAAATCTGGAGATGGTCTGATAGGAGCGTTGCAGGATAGGAAGTTGCATTGGGCCTACAGGTCAAGTCAGCTCCATGAATCACCTTCTCAGTCCACAAGCTTTAGGTAAGCCAGCCTCACACCTGCTCAACTCCTTGATTAGTATGTCATCTCATTGCCCAGAGAGAGCATCTCTGAGAAGCTGGAGCTGGGATACAGTTTACTGGATTTTTACGAGAATAAGTATAACACAGCTATAGGGAGCCCCTTTCCTTTCTAACTTGTTTCCTCTCTGTCTTAGTTTATGTAATTCCAGGCAATAAAAAAATCATACATCTTGGTAATCACAGACTAGGTCTCTATTTTCCCAGGTAGGTGTGATTTCCACCAAATCCCCTAAGGATTTGTTTTCTCTGTTTTGGCAGTCTCTATCCGCCCCCGCTTCTCCCAATCCTCTTGACAATTCCTCTAACGTTTACTGCAACTCTGATCCATTTACTCAATGTTACATCAACATGTAAAGTTTCGCATATCTATTACGCAGAGAGATTTCACTAAAAGGAGAAAAATTCACACCCTGAATAGGATGGAAGGGTAAGGTTACTATGGTTACTTCAGATACCAGGCTTCTACTTATGTAAATTGTCTTCTGTGGAAAAATACGAAAGAAACTGGCCTCTGAGAACACTTAAACCAAAGTCCTCACAAGACTTCATTCAGAGCCTCATTTGCAGTTGAATAAAACCTTGCCTCTTTTCTCTGCTTCCCCAGTTATCTTTTTAAGTCACTTTGTTTGTATTTGAATATTCTCCTTCTCTTATTCCTTTTCCCTTTGTCCCCTTTGTGAACTTGTGAGATGGACGGGATTGAATCCTAACTAGAAATCTTTTTGTATCTAACAGAATGTTACCAAAGTCGACTGACAGTTAACCATTTTGAAGAGATTGTAATGGGCAGGGTACATTTATGAAGTGACTACCCAGAAGCCCAAGCATATAAATTAGTGAAGAATAATGTGGCCATGATTTCTGATCAGTGAATTAGGGGTATTAATTAATTTCATGACTCAGACTGTCACAAGTCATACCATTCAAGTTGTTAATTTCTATTAAGTCAGTGTGTTTCCGTGTTGGCCAGAATTGTAGAAGGAAAACTATATGGGGGTTAGAAGCCAAAACACCCTTTAAAAATATAAAGACTATTCATGGAAAAAAAAACACTGAAAGAGAGAGGAAGCTAACCACAGTCCAGAAGAAGGTACTAAATAGATAAGATAACCTGACAAAGAGTTCATATTCAATATAAACAATTCCTAAAAATAAATAAGTCAGGCAACACATTTGAAAAATGGGGAAAAGACTTGAACTAGATATATAAAAGAGAGATTGCCAAATGGCAATAAATAGACTACAACATCATTAGTCAGCAAAGAAATACAATGTAAAACCACAGTGATATACCATTACACACACACCAGCATGGTTTAAGTGAAAGACAACACCAGGTATTAGCCTGAATGTGAAATGACTACAATACTTAGGCACTGTTACTGGTAGTAAAACTTGATATATTGTTGGAAAACCATCTGGCAGTATCCATTAAAGCTAAACATAAGTATGTCCCATAACCCAGAAATTCCTAGGTATATACTGAACAGAATTGTCTGCGATGGTCACCAAAGTACTTGCACAAGAATAATTATAACTGTGTTATTTCTAATAGCCCTGAACTAGGAATTACCCAACTACCCACAGTTGATTAGATAAATAAATTGAGTCATACATTGGAATACTATAGAACATTGAAAACAAACTCCTGATGCTTTTATGAATTAATTTCACAAACATAATATTGAGTGAAAGAAGCCAGGCACAAATGAATATACATTGCATGATTCCAGTAATATAAAGAAAGTTCAAACATAGACAAAACTAATCTGCAGTGTAAGAAGTTAGGTTATGCTTACCTGTGGTTAGGCTTAATCCCTAGAAGAAGATAGAATGTAGGCTTCTAGGGTTTGAGTAAGAATAGGGTTTTTTTTAATCTGGGTGCTGGTGAGTTGGGAATTAAACACTTATATTAACTCAGTCCACTAATAAAGAGCCAGTCTTTTAACTCCCAGACCAGAAAATTATACCCAGGGAAAGCTGGTCAGAAACGAGGGTGGACCCTTTAAATTAAGGGAAACAATTATTTAGGGGAGTGGGGTGAGACGGATGTGTAGACCAGACAGAATCAGTTAACACAAACATCAGATGCTCTCACCACCCCTCAGGTTTTCCTGGTTTTGTATGACACACTGGAAGAATGCTCTTCTGTGGTAGCCCTTGAATCCAATCATGATGTTTTTTTGAAGACTTCCTCCGTAGCACCTCAGATCAGAGTTGGCTTTTCCTCCTCGTCACCCCGTTACTTAGTTTCTTGGTCATAAACACAAATCACTTTGGCCATAACATAGTGGGTTTGAGATTCTGCCCAGCCCCAAGTGTGAGAACTTTGCCAAGTGACTATGGGAAAGTAAAGGATCTGATTGGTTTTGGCTACTTTTTGATCTCTAGGATACCGAAATAAACTTGCCTAAGTGACAAATCAGACAAGATCTTTCAGTTCAGCAACAGATTGACTTAACTTCTGAAAAGCAGGAGTTAGAAATGACAGTAAATGGGGATCAGATGAGAAGAGAGCCGTCAATGATACCTTTTGATGCAGAAATTCCACCACTAGGTGTAAACCTTCCTTTGAATATGTTACACTGATAAGGATGACAAAAAATAAGTGTATTCTTTTTCACCACGTTTCCTTTAAACCCTACTTGAAAGTGGTTCTCAAATTGTGGTCCTCAGATCGGCATCACCTGGACACTTGTTAGAAATGCAAATTCTCAGGCCCCAGCCACACCTGAAGCTCTGGGGGTGGGGACCAGCAAATTGTCTTTTAAGAAGCCCTCCAGGTAAGTCTGGCACATGCTAGAATTTGAGTAAGTTATATGTCGCCTTCATACTTCAGTGTCTTTGTTGGAAGGGGAAGGACATATGGCTTACATAGTCTTCACTTTGGGTTTTAGGGGAGCAATATATATTAAACAAAACAATTAAGGCTTTTCGAAGAGTGCTCAAGGCACCGCGGGGTTGAAAGGGGCCTCTACTGGGAAGATCAGCCGTTCTTAATTCAGGCTGCACACTGGACACACCAGAAGAGATTTAAAAAAATACTGTTCAGGGCTTATTCCCAGAGACTGATTTAACTGATCTTGAGTGAAGTCCCATACATCAGTATTTTTTTTTTTAAGTGCCTCTAAAATAGCAAAAAAACAGAGTTGAAAACCAGTGATTTGGTTCACCAAACTCCTATGTCTGAAGATGCACTTATTCTTGTTTTTGAAGAGTCGCTTCCCGCAGGCTCCTGGTCTCACTGTTCAGTTTTCTGTTCGTCTTCATGTCTCATTAAAGTCTCTCTTTCTGTGGTTTGACCCATTTGACTCAGTTGGTTTTAAAATACTTGTTGATTACCTGCAGTGCAGCCAGTAGGACTGTGAAATACAAGTAGCCTTCACCTCCCATCTGGCCCATGTGGTTCTCATCTCTTCTTCAAAAATGTCAAAATGTTTTTGTGTGTAGTTCAGTAGGTGGGGCTCTGGGGTCCAGCAGCTCTGAATGTGAGTGCTAGCCTCAACCCTGAGTTTGAAAGAAGCTCTCTTGAGCAATTAACTTTGCCTTTAAGAGTCTTGGTTTTCTCATCGATAAAGGAGGCTAGTCTAGTGCCAAATCACAGTACATTATTGGGAGGATTAAATGAGGCAGTGTAAAGGAACTCTTAACATGGCACCTGGGGTACTGGTAAGCCCTCAGCGTACAGTCTTCGTTACTGAGGGCCCATTTCTGGCCATCTGTCACATCCTCACCAACTGTTCCAGAACTGAATGTCAGAGTTCAATCCCAGCTCACTCCCCAGAAGCTAATTATCTGACCTTAGGTGTGTCGCTTAACCCCTCTAAGCTTCAGACTCCTCATCCATAAATTGGGGATAATTTTAATACCTCATGTAAAACCTGCATAAAATAAGCACCAGAGATTATTTAGCCCAAGGCAAATCATTGTTTGGTTATTACAATAGCGTAATCTCATAGACTGAAACTGATTTTCAAATCTTTTCAGCACAGTTATTTAAGAGGTTTCAGCATTAGACTACCAGATAATTGGGCTTCCATTGAGTTAATATTTGGGTTGGGACTGGATTTGGGTTAGTGTTGCAGTTAGTATAAGTATTAACTTAAACACAATTAATTATGTGGCCAGGGGGTTATGGTGCAGAAGGAAACCAGCTGGCTTTACCTCTTCCCAGTTTCCAGTCCTCCCTGAAGCCTCCTTCTCTTCCCTCCAGGGCTTCTCACCTCACTTCTCTAAGAGCCCTCCTTCCTTTTATCACCTATGTAGCTCTCACCAGCAGGACTGAGACTCACAGCCTCTCTTCAACAGACAGACCTGATCCACAGTCTAGCTTCAGCCTCTCTTTCTCTTCCCCCCACTGAGGACTAAATCCTCCTGATGCACAGGAAACATACCATGCTCAAATGTGGTTAAATTCTTTCAAACCCGCTAAAAACTTCCCCTTTCTAATGGCTTCTAATTTGAGAACAGTACCAGTCGTTCTTTTGTCTCCCGTGCTTGGAAACTAAAATATCCTTTAAGCCCATCTGTGAAGCAACCAATTCAATTAAATTTTGAGATAAGTGCCCATAAAGCATAATTGAGAAAAGACAAGAGAAGCTTGCCGTAAGAAATGATGAGTTCCCCGTGACTATAGGACTACTTACGTTGTGATTCTCCGCCTTCCAAATGTGCCTGCTATTCATGAGTCATGTAGTCTTGTGCCAGCTTGTGCAAACCATTGTCGGGGCTGCCAGGCTGATTTCCCTGTCTCTGTGCATGAATGGCAGTTCCATGTGTTCACTGATTAGAGAAGCGCTGAGGGAGGAATTAAAGGGATGATCCTAAATGCATCCATTGAGAAGATTTGAAAGAAGTCAAAAGTCTGGTGTGATTCAAACAGGAACCAACTTTGTTTTCCAAAGGATACTAGTGCTGTATTAGGAAACATTTCATTGCTAATCAACTACTAACTAATCCAGGTATGTGTTGTCAACTTCTTGGGTTTCCATCAAAAACTGTTGTGCCTTAAAGTAGCCTCTCCCAGTGGTCCAGACCTTTCTAGGCTTCCTAAATTAGTTGGGTTATCTGAGTTTGTAGCAGCTGCGTATGTCATGAAGCCCAGCACTTGGCTAAGCCTGAATTCACGCTCTAAGAGCTCTGGAATAAACATTCAGGCCAGTCTGGAAACCTCGTTTGCCAACTCTATTTGAGGTCTTATTAAGGGATAAATGCCTCTGGTCTGAGAAGGTTCATGTTGATTAAAGCCTAGTGGCTCTTCCCATTCAACAATCACATCTATTGATCCTGACTTCAGTGTTCCCACTGATGTGCTCCATCTTGCCGAACTCTGAGTTCACTCCTGCCCCAACCCCACCATGAGCCTTTAGCACTTTTGTGAAATAAGTCCTGGATGCTCTCCATTCATGCTTTGGTTCCTCTGGACCCTGCTCTAGCTGTGTCCTGCCCTCCAGCCCCACCTAGGTGGTGGAAATAGTAGAGCTATGATACAGTGTTGGCTCTGTCTCACCTTAGGAGGACCAGCCTCATCACACCTAGCAAGTCAGCTGGTAAATCTCCACTAACAGGGAATTCATCACCATGAGGGCAGCCTTCAAAACCTCTGATTGTTAAATATTTTCCCTAAAACTGAGCTGACGTCTGTACTTTTGCAGTGGCAAGATAACAGGGTGATTAAGTACCGGGGTTCTGATCTTAGTGCCACCACTTACTTAAACTAAAGTTTAAGTTGCCTAGAGAAGTTTCATGTAAACAAAGTAGCAAACTGAGTAGACAATAATTCCTACTTTATATGCTACACATCCTCTATATTTCACCTAATCCCTTTCTTAAAGCTTCAGCAGCAGAAACAAAGATAACATGGTGCATACAAGGCTAAGTGCCTTGAAAGACATTTAAACACATAAAAATCCCCTATGACATTTTATATTTATAGACATTTCCAATTAATTTATATTGAGGTATTCAAATAAGTGTTCTCATTTATTAATGCTCAAATTTGCCATTTTTAATAAAAAACTAAAAGGCCTGAAATATTGGAGATCCCACTTGTTGGGACTATATTGTCAGTCAGTTCTACAATGGAATCAATGATAAAGAAATAATTTTATTCACTTCATCTCATAAACATATCTTTCCCCTCTTAGCTTAACTCAGTTTGAATTAAAATATTGAGAGAAGCATCTTCTTCAACAAACATTGTTTAAAAGCTAAAGGCAAAAAACACAATACTGATGTCACAAAATGAGATCCATTCTTATTATCATCTTTTCCATGAAAGAAAATCAGATTCCTTTCCAGGAATGAGGATATGTCCAGGGTGAGGAAGGTAATGAAGTGAAGAAATAAGAAAGCATTTTCTTACATTCCTCTTGCATAAGTTCAATATAAGTTGGCATGGAGTCCTTCCCGATCAATTTCCATTATGTGTCAACCTATTTTGAAGTTCTAGAAGAGTAGGTCCATATCAACCTGATTGGCTCTGAATGGTACCTAGCCATCCACAAAATGCATTAATAAATCTTCTGAAGACCACAATCAATGTAGAGACTCTTTGTCATTTTATTTTAGATCTATGAACATCTGTTCTGTTTGCTTACATTTGACAGATCTCTTTTATGTGCATTATCTCATTTGATCTTCACAATTATCTGGTGGTGTAGGCAGGGAAAATGCAATCCTTATTTTACAGTTGGTTAATCAGAGGTTAGAAGAGATTGTTGTGTTCATTGCAGTGGGGGGTGGGGGTGGAGGGTGGACTCCTTATTTAGATGAGAATATTTGTGGTATTATAAATATGGGAAATTTCAGCGAAGATGTATAAGTACATTCTGGGATTTAAAATTGAAATTATCTAATTTTGTATTTGTTGCCTTAAATACACTAGAAAATAGAATTAAGATACTTATTTTCAGTGTGTAATAGCTGTGAACACAGAGTGAACCATATAAGTGGGTTGTGTATGTATTGTCTAAAAAAAAGCTTTGGTTAATAGAATATGGCCAAGAAAATAGTATTAAATGAAAGATGTATCTGATACTTGAGGTAGATTTGTAAGATGTCTTGTGAGGGAAAAGTCCTAAAGAAATAATCCCATTTGTAAACCTGACCTCTTCCCTCAACTCTTATACCTAATGGGGTGCTAGTGAATATTTAACAACCAGCTGCCTGGGAAAAAACCCAAAAGACCTGACATGGGCATTTGCGTGTTCATGTGGCATAAATACTCCTACCACAGCTGATTTCAAGCTACCAATAGTTTAATAACTTGTTTATAAATCTCTTGGAATTTCTATAGTTGGTTTTCATAGCTTGTGCAAGCTAACTCCAGCCCACCCTTGTGTAGAGTTGTGTAACTTACTACTCAGCATCTCTACTCGCATGTCTGATAATTATCTCAAACCTCACATGGCCAGAGCTGACCTCCTGATCTCCTTTTGCCTTGCAGTCTCTTCGCCTATAGACCTCTTCTTCCTGTGGTCCTCTTTGTCTCAATTAACAACAACTCTATCCTTCTAATTGTTCATCCCAAAATCCTGGGTGTTATCCCTGACTCTTTCTCACATGCCTTTTCAGATCTGTCAGAAAATCTGGTAGCCACTACATTCAAAATATATCCAGGTTCCAACCACTCTTGACAACTGCCACTGCTCAGTCCCAGATCCAACTCATGGTCTCTTGCCTGACTTACTGTGTTACCCTCCTGTATTTGTCAGGGTGAAGCTCTCTAGGTGCTGTAACAAACATCCCCAACCCTCAGTGGCCTAGTGTAATAAAAGTTTATTTCTCACTCACCTCATTGTTTGGGTAGCTCCCCTTAAAGTGATGCCTTGGGGATCCATGCTGCTTCCATCACGTCTTTACTATTCAATGGTTAACTTCCAGCCCCACAGAAAGTAGAAAGAGAGAGCATCTAAAGGCATGAGATCTTTCAGAAGCCAGGCCTGGAAGGAATATACATATATCTCTTCTACTCACATTCTGTTGTCTTGAACTGGGCATATGGCTCAGAAACCCAGATACAAAGGAGCTATTTGGCAGTCAGATACCTTCCTTTAGTACAAAAGACGTTAGTTTTATTATTGGCTCTATCGCTTGCGAACTCTGTAGCTTTATGTAAACCATGCAACAGCTCTGAACCTCAGTTTCCTCATCCTAAATAGGCCTAACATTCCTCTTGCTGAAAGTGAAGGCTGTAAAGGTGAATAGCCAATTTCTGAAAATTTGTGAAATTCACAAGGTAATACAAATATGAAATTCATATTAACAGTTCATTCATTCTACATATATTCAGCAATATTTTTACAGGTTGCTGGAAAAATAGAAACAGGATTTTGTTGGATAGAAACTGTTCTTGCTGTTACAAACAAATTACTTTCTATTTGTACGTTATGACTGATTGTTTTTGAATGGTCCATGATAGATAAAAGTACCGGCCTTCTGGAGGCAATGAATGGTTATAAAATCAGCTATTAATGAATGGTCTTACAATTGCAAAGTGGGAATAAATGTAATACCCCTATTAGTTTGCACTCTCTCATGAAGTTTCACAACATGAGAGTCTGAACGCTAGCCAGAATGCTAGGCCACAGTCAGGTTTTTCTGATATATGTTGAAATCTCAAGTCATCAAGAGGAACAAATTTTGGTAGAATCAGTGGCATTGTTTTTGTTTATTCTCTTCAGAAAATAAAAGTCAGATTCTTTTTCAAAAAAAAAAAAAAAAAAGAAGGAGCTGGAAAATGTAGTCTTCCTGTGCACTAAGAGGAAAATGAAGCTGTTTGGGTCAACACGTAGCACTGTCTGTGTCATGTCTCCTCAATGGTGTCTCTGCTCCCACCCTTGAATCCTCTAGTCTATTCTCAACAGAGAAGCAGTTAGATAATCAATTAAACTATAAGCCAGATTATACACTCCTCTGCTTCAAACCATCCAATGGCTTATAACTCATGAGAGGTGAAAAACCAAGGTCCCTGTGATAACTTACAGGCCTTTCATGGCCTGGCTCCAGTTTCCTCTCTTGTCTCACTGCCTACTTCTGTCCTGCACGCTCATTCTGTTCCAACCGCATCGGGCTCCTTGCTATTGCAGTGACATGTGAGGCACACTACTGCCTCGAGGGCTTTTCATTTGCTCTTCTTTTGGTTTGGATACACTTCACCCAGATACCTACCTGCCTATCTCCCTCCCCTTCCTCACATATTCCTTAAATGTCACCTTCCTTGGCTACCATATTTAAAATGTCAACTCTCTTGCTCAGTTCCCTTCATCCCTACTGTTTTCCTGTCCCCTTTCTGTTTTTTCTCTATAGCACCTTCTAATACACATGTAATTTACTTATTATTTTATTATTGTCCCTGTCACTGTACCCTTAGGGAGCTAAGTGTATTTTTTGCTATATCCCAGTACCCAAAACAGTGCCTAGAAGATAATAGGTATTCAGTAAATATTTGATTAATACATAAATTAATGAGTGAAATTAAGATTTGTTTTGTTTTTTAAATTTATTGATTGATTTTTGGCTGTGTTGGGTCTTTGTTGCTGCACACGGGCTCTCTCTAGTTGCGGCGAGCAGGGGCTACTCTTCGTTGGGGTGCACGGGCTTCTCATTGCCGTGACTTCTCTTGTTGTGGAGCACGGGCCCTAGGCGCGCGGGCTCAGTAGTTGTGGCTCACCAGCTCTAGAGCGCAGGCTCAGTAGTTGTGGCGCACGGGCTTAGTTGCTCCACAGCATGTGGGATCTTCCCGAACCAGGGCTCAAAACCGTGTTCCTGGCATTGGCAGGGAGATTCTTAAACACTGCGCCACCAGGGAAGTCCCAAGATCTTTTATTCAGTAATCTGTTTTGAAAATATGAAGGATTCAAAGTTCTTGCGTTTATCAAAACTCTTACAATTGAAGACAAATGATATAATTTAAACCTACAATAATAATAATAATAGAGTGCCAGATAGTGTGCAAAGTATTATCTCTAGGTTATATTATTGAATCTTTTCCAAAATCACTATGAGATCATTAATTTTTTCCCCATTTTATAGGTCAAGACTAGAGCACATAAAGGATAAGTCATTTGCCCTGGCTTAACATGCCTAGTGAGAGGTTGGGTGGAGCTTTGAATCCAGGCAATTTGACCCCAGCGTAGAGGAATTTAGATGCCAAGAGTGAAACATTTCTAGTCTGTGTTGAGGGAAGAAAGACTTAGTTTAAAGTGAATGAGTTCTGCCACTAATTAGCTGTGTGAACTTGAACACGTCTGAGCCCCTTTGTTTTTTTGTTTGTTTTTTTATCATCCACTGTGTGAAATCTTTATTTTAAATTAAAGTTGATTATTATAACATTACTAAAACAACAGAATAAGAAAGAGAATAACATAACAAAAACTCATCATCTAGATTTAACAAATATAAGATTTGGTCAAATTTGCTCCAAAATTTTTTTTTTTTTTGGTAGTATAGTTGATTTACAGTGTTGTGTTAGTTTCAGGTGTACAGCAAAGTGATTCAGTTTGCTCCAAATTTTTTAAAGAAATAAATATTACTAAGTATGTGAACAAATACGTAAACATTTGTAACTAATCAAGCTTTATTTGTACAAGATAGTTAACTTGCTTATTTTGTTGTGAAAAATAAGCAAACCTTTGTTCTGTATCCAGTGCTTACCTTTAGTCAATTTTTTTTCTTTCACCCTCCAAAACTTGTCATTCACACAATCCCCATTTCTCTTAGTGGCACAATCATTTGTTAAAATCTAATTGTAAGGAATGAGCCCCTTTGGATCTTAGTGTTTTCGTCTGTAGAGAAGACACTGCTACCAGATCACTGCACAAGTCCCTTCTGGCTTAATGAACCAATAACTTGCCACAAGCAGTAAACAGAAGATCCACCACTCAAAGCCCTGTCTTTTGAGCTCTCTCAGTGACTTTCCTACCCTTATGGTATCTGCCACGAAGAATATGTCATACAGGTAGAGGCACTGAATGGCCGAGTAACACACTCCACGTGTAAATAAAAACCGAGTCATGGTACAAAATATATTCAGACAATGGATGCCATAGCTGGTTTGTATCTTAAATGAGCTCCTTTTGTTGTGACTAGCCATTATAAGATTAACATATATTAGAGCAGGAGGTATTTTTAATAACTTTACCATGATTTAAATGCTCACGTGTATCAACTTAGTTAATATTTACAACTGTGGACCTAGTATTTTCATCAATTCTTCTTTACAGTTAAAGAAACTGAGGCACAGAATCATTAAATATTTTACCTGTGGTCAGCAGGTGAAGCAGGACTGGAATCCAAATTAGTCTGACTCGTAGAAGCCAAGCTCTTAGCCCCTCTCCCGTGCTGACATTCAATACAAAAATATCCCTGCACAGTTGGGAGGAAGTGGAAAGAGAACAATAAAAGACAACTGCCTCACTGAATGTGGTCATATGATGAAGTTCCTCTGTAACAACACTTCTCTCAGACTTTTTTCATTGTATAACATGAAACAGACCCCATTTAAAAGTGCATACATGTAGAAATGCATGACAACTTAGTGGGCTAAAAAAAACCCAAAAAATACCACACGCTAATTCCATGATGACATCTTACAAACAGAGCCCATGATGTTTGTTCTTTTTCTGGTCATTTTGCAGTAACTGAGTCTTCCTGAAACTGGTCACCTGATTTCAAAAAATTAGGAAAGGGGAAATATGGGTACTGTAGGTCAGATATAGAAGGTGCTGGAATTGGAACTGTTTTGGACAGCCAACCCACTCTGAGATTA
The DNA here is from genome assembly GCF_008692025.1 of Phocoena sinus. Classification (NCBI taxonomy): domain Eukaryota; kingdom Metazoa; phylum Chordata; class Mammalia; order Artiodactyla; family Phocoenidae; genus Phocoena; species Phocoena sinus. The sequence goes on from NC_045773.1 coordinate 12,592,228, forward strand.
ACCTCCGTGTCTGCTTTCCTAACCCTCTGTTTCGGGAAAGTCTTAAATGGTGAAACAAATGTTCGAACATCATGTGTTATGGAGCTCTTGAGAGCAGGGATAGTGTCCCTTTAGCCTTGTATCTCCAGTAACTATCATTATAAACCATCATTATAAAGCAGATGCTTTATAATTACTTGATGGGTGCGTGATGGATAAATGGATGGATGGATGATGGGTGGTTGGACATATCAACGAAAGAGTAGATGGGTGGATGGAAGTGTGTATATCATGAACATTGGACTAGTGGTCAGGAAACCTGTGTTCCAACCCCAAATGTTTAGTTAGCTCGCCTCTAATATTGGATAAGACCCTTCTCACTTGTAGTTCTCAGTTTCCTCATTCGTGAAATATCTATGATTCCATTAGATTCAAAATATGACTGAATATATGACCCAGCTCCCTCAAGGTAGCTCTTAAACATGCTCCCACCTGTAAAAAAAAATCATTTTTCCCATGTGCCATCTGTCTCTCTTCTCTCAGTAGTAAGACCGTTTAATCAGAGCAACTGAGTCTTGGACAACAAGATGGCATTGAATACAGTTTTAATCAATGTAATCAATTAGGCCAGTTGATTACAACCAATCAGTTAGGCCCCATTTTACCGTGAGGCCTAATGGTTGATGGCAGGAATTTCCTGCTGCAAACATTTTTATTTGCTTTCTGCTGATGAAGTTGTTGAGTACTTGGTCATTTGCCTGATAGCTCTAGATTCACACTCAAGGAGTAGTTAAGTGACAGTGAAGCAGAGAGAGGGCACAGTTGACTCTAAGAGCGGTGAATTTGGGAGACATCATCAACACCAGTCATCATCAAAAAAAAAGAAAACAAAATCAGTCATCATCACTGGGAAGCAGTTGAATGTGTCGTGAGGGGCAAGAGCCCTGTTCAGAATTACAGATCTTCAAATCCTTGCTCAGCCACTTGCTCTGGTTCCTTGGGCAAGTGAGTGCAGATGAAGATAATAATGAAACCTACCTGAGCATCATTGCCATCATTTTTACCATCATAAATTGGGGTGAAAGTTTCTGGTTTCCTAGGGCTGCCATAACAGAACACCACAAACTGGGTGGCTTAAAACAGTAGGAATTTATTAGCTCACCAAATCTGTTCTGGAGGCCAGAAGTCTGAAATCAAGGTGTTGGCAGGGTGGTGCTTCTTCTGAATACTGAAGGGGAGAAGCCTGCCTCGGCTCTTCCTAGCTCCTGGTGGTTGCTGGAAATCCTTGGATTCTTTGGCTTGTAGCTCCATTTTTCTAATTTTTGCCTCCATCTTCACATGGTGTTCTCCTCTCTGTGTGGGTCTGTGTCTCCACATGGCTTTCTTATAAGGACAGGACTTACTGGATTTAGGGTTGACCCTAATCCAGTATGATCTTGTCTTAACTAATTGCATCTGGAAGTCCTATTTCCAAATAAGGAAATAAGTCACATTCTGAGGTTGTAGGTAGACATGAAATTTGGAGGGACACTCTTCAATACAGGCAATTCAGATTCTTGCTCTAACTTCTTCATTTCCTCCCCTCATGAAGTTTCTACTCACATCTCATGTCCCTGCTAGAATGTCCATATCATTCTAGAAACTTCCAATACTATTGAGAGTTGAAAGCGGAAGCACTGGCATCAGTATCTAACTTTAGAGGGTTTTGCTTTTCATTTGTAGAGCGAAAGATTTTAGAACTGTAACCCTGCGGTCCTCCCCAACTAGCCAAGTGTAAAACGATCTTTTCTTCACTCCAAATATTTCTGAGTATTCGGAGGGACACTAATTTGAGTAGTGTTGATTGCATGTGAAAGGAACAGGATTGCAAATACCAAGTAAGCATTTTCAATTTGTTGATAGATGTGTGAAACTCCTATGGCAGGTGCAAGAGAAAGTGCCAGTTAAAAATTAGCTCCCATCCACATTTATAGATTGTGTTGTTGACTCCAGAAGTTTGCCGTTGCCTAGTAAAGCAGGAGTTGACATGTAAATTTCTTCTGCTGGGTTTTTCTATAGGTCAGAAAACAGTCTTGCTCAGCTTTTGGAATCCATCCAAACTGTTTAATGAGTGCTTCCTTGGCTGTAGATACTGTAATTCAACACTTTTGCTTTGTTAAAAACTGTTGTTAAAAGTGTAGCTTTGACTTTCAGTGGTGTTCAGGAATCATAGAAATACACGCTTTCCACTGAAAGGGATGGCAAAGGTCACCTGGTCACTCCTGTCACATTTAAAGCTTGTGTCCTTGCTACATCCCTGTCAGTGTGTCACCTGCGGTGCTATGAGTACCTCATTTCTCTAGGGGTAGCTCTGACTTTCAGAAGTTTCCTTCTGTTAATTGTTAGAATAAATGAAGAATGTGTGATTTGGTCCTGTCAATATCAGAATCATTTTTAGGTATTTGAGCACCATCTTAAAGAATCTTGAAGTTCTCCTGATCCAGCTCCAAGATAGTTGCCATTTACACATTCCTCCTCACTAACATGTGTTCCGATTCCAGTGTGAGAGGGATTTTACTTACAGTGTAACCCCACTCTCAGGCGTTCATAGGGCTCTCACCAGCCTGTCAATGCAACACTTGCCCTCCACCAAATGGTGACCTCACACCTGCCGACAAGTGAGAAGCAGCTTCTCACCAAAAGGCTGCAGACTCATTTAGAGCAGTGATTCTCTAACTTGAAAGTGTATACAAATAACCTTCAGTCTTGATGAATTACAAATTCTGATTCTGGAGATAGAGGGCCTGAGATTCTTCACGTCTAACAAGCTCTCATGCAGTAGTAATAAATAGTAATAAGAAAGTGTAGATTGTATTAGGGTTTTGGTTCCAAACTAAATAAAAACAAACTTCTGTGTTTGTACTAGTTTCCTGTGTTATTAATAATTATGACAAGGAAAAAAACACAGATTATGACAAATTTGGCATTTGAAAACAGCAGAAATTGATTATTTTATAGCTCTGGAGGCCAGAGTCTGAAACCAGTCTCACTGGGCTAAAATCTAGATGTTGGCAGGGCCATGTTCCCTCCAGAGGCTCTGGAGGAGGATTCATTCTTGCCTCTTCCAGCTTCTGGTGGCTGCCAGCATTCCTTGGCTCATGGATGCATCACTCCAATCTCTGCCTCTGTAGTCACATTGCTCTTCTCTTCTGTACGTGTGAAATCTCCTCTGCCTCATTTTTATAAGGATATTTATGATTGCATTGTGGACCTACCTAAATTATCTAGGATTATCTCCTCCCTCATCTCAAGATTCTTAACATAATTACATCTGCAAAGATCCCTTTTCCATATAAGGTAATATTTACCGGTTGCAGGGATTAGGACTGGATACCTTTGGGGGCCATTAAAGACATGCAGGTAGCCAAGAGGCCATGAAAAGATGCTCAACATCACTAATTATCAGAGAAATGCAAACCAAAGCTACAATGAGGTATCACCTCACACTGGTCAGAATGGCCATCATCAAAACATCTACAAACAATAAATGCTGAAGAGGGTATGGAGAAAAGGGAACCCTCTTGCACTGTTGGTGGGAATGTAAATTGGTACAGCCGCTATGTAGAACAGTATGGAGGTTCCTTAAAAAACTAAAAATAGAACTACCATACGACCCAGCAGTCCCACTACTGGGCATATACCCTGAGAAAACCATAATTCAAAAAGAGTCATGTAGCACAGTGCTCAATGCAGCACTCTTTACAATAGCCAGGACATGGAAGCAACCTAAGTGTCCATCGACAGATGAATGGATAAAGAAGATGTGGCACATATATACAGTGGAATATTACTCAGCCATAATAAGAAATGAAATTGAGTTATTTGTAGTGAGGTGGATGGACCTAGAATCTGTCATACAGAGTGAAGTAAGTCAGAAAGAGAAAAAAACAAATACCGTATGCTAACACATATATATGGAATCTAAAGAAAAAAATAAAGGTTCTGAAGAGCCTAGGGGCAGGACAGGAATAAAGATGCAGATGTAGAGAATGGACTTGAGGACACAGGGAGGGGGTAGGGTAAGCTGGACGAAGTGAGAGAGTGGCATGGACATATATACACTACCAAATGTAAAATAGCTAGTGGGAAGCAGCCGCATAGCACAGGGAGATCAGCCTGGTGCTTTGTGACCACCTAGAGGGGTGGGAGGGAGACGCAAGAGGGAGGGGATATGGGGATATATGTATACATATAGCTGATTTACTTTTTTATACAGCAGAAATTAACACAATATTGTAAAGCAATTATACTCCAATAAAGTTGTTTAAAAAAAGTATAAATATATATCATAATCAACTGGAATATATCAGAAATATAAAGTATTGCTAAGCAGTAGAAAATTAACATGATTATGGCAAATGATGTTAAAAAAAAAAGTTTTTTAAGTGGTTTATGCATCTTCAGGCTGAATCTGGAAAGTCTCCACCTGGAACACATCCCAGGAAACTCTGACCCGCATTGACAGGATATTTGGGTTACTGAGGATTCGGATGGAACCTGGGTGTGCGTTTTCAGAATAGTGGTGGATTGATCATTGTGGACACACATCCAGGAGGATTTTGCAGGAGAGGAAGCAGGAGAACAACTTGGAGAGATCTTTAAAGCATAGTAAAAATAGAAAGAAGAAACAATAAAATATCTAACAGTGCCATGTACAGAAGTTGAAAACGCACGCACATAGAACAGCAGTACACATTTTGTAATAATATATCCAATAGAATGCACATTAACACATTGAAACGTTGAGGGAGCGAAGCATGGGTGTGGAGTATGGGTGGACTTAAGGAATTGATGGTTCAAGCAGACAGCCCAGGCAATCAGCAAGCATTTACTCTGAGCTGAACAGTATGACTAACTCAACCCCTGTACAGGGTCTTACAGAAATGTGATCTCTTTCAGAAATTCTCTCTGGGACTGAGGTAATTCTCTTCACAGACTTTAAGACTACTTGCTTTGTTAAATATTTGACAGGACTCATTTTACACATGGATTATGTTGTCCATTGTTCAAAATAATGACTTACGGATTTTTGGAATAAAATAACCAGCGGCATCCTTTAAATGCAGATATCAACAGTTATCTAATGTTCAATTTGCTAAGAAAGGCAATATCTTTTCAAAAAAAGGCTAGCTATTTCCCCAAAACTCCTATTAGCAAAATTGCACGGATTATCTATCTGTCTTACCTATGCTATACAGATATATATATATATACATGCATGATAATATACACAACCCACTTTCCTTTGGGCTGGGAAAAGCATCCTTACAAACCAGTGTTTCTTAACCTTGTTTTCATTATCTTTCCCATTCCCCCACAGAGTCTTTTTAGACAATTTTTTCCTAATCATAAAACCCTATGAAATTTTAATATAACAGATATACTGTATATGTATGTATTATGGCCCTTGGGAGAGTCACCAACCATTGTAAAATATTAGAATTTTTTCAGCCCCCAAGAACCAATTTTCACCCTCTTGGGAACAATATCACCCGTGCTGAGAATGCATACTCTACACTAAAGCCAGTCTGTGAACCAGGATTCAAAACCACTCTCGTAGGAAGTAAGATTCCCAGAAATACTCTCCCACCTTTGTGTCTGAAATCCCTCCTTCAGCAATTCATTCTTTTGTGTTCATCGTTTTCCATTTTCATCCTGTCTCTCTTTTAAGTATAAAACATTTCAGAGACACAAAATATTAGGAATACAAAACATCATTTTAAAAATTAAAACACAGGACACCTGCTAAGAACAATATGCTTTGCTAAACACTAGGAAGGATTGAGAGTTGACTCAGCTGCAGGCTCATCTCTCAGAGGAGTTCAGACCTGCTGGGACTAGAGAAGTGGGTACAAAAGAGTGAATGAAGGTGGGAGTGGAGGTAATTAGTGCGGGCTGGAGCCTCAAAGTGAAAAACTGGAACACTCTGTTATCATCATGTCATTAAGTTTATTCAGTCTTTCTTCTGGCAAGTGGAGAGAGGAAAGGAAGGAGCTGATAAGCTTGAGTAGGAGAGACGTTCATTCATTCATTCAACAAACATTTATTGAGAACACGCCATGTGCCAGGTACTGTGTGTTGGGGGCTGATTCGGAGACCCAGTCGAGGGCACTGAGTCTTTACCTTCAAGCCCATACTTCTCCCAGGGTGAATGGCTGGGGAGAGCTAACATTCCAGCAATAATAGCAAGAGCTCCTCTGCTTTGTCAGTCACTGCCACACTGGTCCCGGGAACTCCACTCCTGAAACTAGTGTTGTTTCCTTTCTCAGCCTGGGCTGTCAGCAACACAGTAATGAGATGGGCACATTGTATAGCAACCCAGTCTCCCCTGCGACTGCCTGACAGTGCCTAGAACCGTCTGTCACACAGCTGAACAATGAGCTCCAAGCCTCAGCAAGGTGGCAATTAAGAAAATTCAGGCATATCTTCATTTACCCTAGTGGAGTTCTTCATTCTTGACAGTTTGTGAAATTACAATGTTAAGTAAAGACATTGCCAGAATGTTCTTAGCTTATTTGAAAACTCGTTAACTAGAAAATAATGCAGTAAATTTATACACCGAAATGATGTTTACAGTTCTGTGCTGTGTCTGGAGGTATTTTTTTCTTTCTTCTTCCTTTTTTTGTGTCACTCTGTCTTATTTTTTGTTTGATGCTCTCTGAATTTCAGGAGTTTTTGTTGTGTTTTGCTTTTTCCTTTGATTTTAAATAGCATGCTGTGTTTGGTACTGCGTAAAATGAGGTTTACCTTCTGCATATTCTGAAAGAGACGTTTATGGAAAGTCTGAACTTCGGGGCTAGGTGTTGCTGAGGAATTTTGCCCTTCATTATTCCCACAAATGCAGCCGATCCATGGTGTGGGTAATCTGCAAAGCCTTTCCAATTAGTTTTGGAATACGGGCTAACTCAAAATATTCAAAACCGAGGCCTCTCTGCTCAAATGTTGGATATTATTCTTTGTGTAGCTCATTATAGCTGAATTATATTTTGTTCATTGTGGTACAAAAAGCTGGTCTCTGAAATAAGGGCTAGGTCTTAAAGCAGCTCTGTTATTAACTAGCTGGGTGACTGTATCAGTCAGTATAGGCTGATGATGGTGCGTTAACAAAGGGCCTCACCTGTCAGCTGACAACAGCAAAGCTTTATTTCTTGATGGCATTGTTTCAAGTTGGCTGTGGCTCTGCCTTGCTTCATCCTTGATCGGGAACCCAAGCTAAAGAAACAGTCCCTAATCAGGATGCTGCTGCGGTACAGAACGTGATAGAACCACGTGATGGTTCTTAACATGCCTGCGTGAAAGCGGCACACGCCATTTCTACTCATATTTCATTGGCCAAAGTAAATAACGTGGTAAAATCCTACGGCGGAGAAGTGAAGACATAAAACCATTCCACAGAGAGGAGCAGCAAATATCTTGAAGAGTAACAATCTACAAAGTAACCTTGGGAAGGTACTAGACTTCAGTTTCCTGAGGTGTAAAATGGGGGGATAGGATTGGGCATTTCTGAAAATCCCATGCTTCTAATAAAATGAATGTAACATTTGAGAAGCTGGGAAAGGCACATATTGGGAAATCCAGGCTGAGATTAAATATTGTCGCTGGGAAAATGGGTAACTTCTCTGGACAGTACAGTACAGTATCTGTATCAAGTGAGATAAAGGAGTGGCGATAGTTGCTTGATTTTTGAAAGAGGGTTTCACACAGTAGCTAAGCAAGCCATCCAAATGGCATGATCTGAGGCATGCTAAATCCTCCCCTACCAAACCTGCCAGATGTCTAATAGACTAAGGTGGCAGGGAACACCATATTACTTCAAGTTCTTGGGGACCTGATGGTGGGTTTGGTAGGTAATTTGCTCTATTGTTTTGGTTACCAGCAAAGTGGTCATTGTCAGCTTTGTACAACATAAAGCGAAGTGTACGTAGGATTACTTGAGGCATAAACAGGCAATATTTGGGCATGTGATACGGTTGGTTTTAGCACGTCTGTTCAATGATCTCATTCTTTCATGTACACTTATACGTTTTACCCCCAGAAGCTGCCTCAGCAAGTGTCTTCAATAGAAAGGGTCAAAGCACCTCCAAACAACCAAGGGCTGAGGACTCAGAGAAAAGAGCCAGGTTAAATGTCCCCAGTGAGCATCCTGTTGGCCAGCTGTGTCTAGAGTGGCCCTTTCTCTGATGCATTGATCTGTCTGTTCCCACAGCGGTGTCTTGCAGCGGGCAGCCAGGTGGCAGTGATCTATGCCTCTGCGCTGGAGAGCAGATAGAGCGAGAAGAAGAACTAAGGGATTTGCCAAGCACTTTGTGCAGAATAGAGACCTCAGTCAAAGGAAGTGGGAGAAGGGCCATTTGTCTTGGACCTATCATCACTGCCTCTTTTCCCGTGTGCTCACGACCCACCTTGTGAGCTCTGTGTCAGGGCAGTCAGTGACTCTGAGGCAGGGCCCAGGGCCTGGGTTTCTCACCCTTGGCACTATTGCCACTGGGGACTGGGCAGTTCTGTGTTGCCGGGATTCGCCTATGCGTCGTAGACTGTGTAGCAGCATCTCTGGTTTCTACCTACTACATGCCAGTAGCATCCATGCCCCAAGTTGGGACAAGCAAAAAATGTCTCCAGCCATTGCCAGATGTCCCTTTGGGGACAAAGTCGCCTCCAGTTGAGAACCACTGATCTGGAGGATGTGGGTTTTGAGCCACTTGAGCCGGTTGATTGTTGACTGCAGCACACGGACCTGTGCCTTGCAGTGATGAGTTTCTGTGCACTTTGTGCTGAAAAGTGTTAAAGAATGATCAAGAGTCTGGCTCTCCCAGGTTAGTAGTTACCTCTGTTGTTATTAACTTCCCAAATCAACCCAGTCAAATGAGTCATTTTTATCTCAATCCCTCTGCCATGGTTGACTGATTTTGCTCCCCTGTTGTTTCTAGTTTCCTGTAATGTCTGATTACCATAGAGAAGTATTCAACATGGTTCTCATGTAAGAGTCATTACAAATAGGCTTATTCCTCAGCTTTAAGTAGTAATGGACGAAGGGTTTTATAACACTTTATTGAAACAACTCTCTCACTAGAAATAAAATGCTTGAACATTCCACAGATTGATAGAATAATACAAAAAGCCCAAATCAGTCAATACCGGGACCTAATCATATTTAAATATGCTAACAATGCATATTTATGATTTGCTTTCATTTACGTTGTACAAATTAGAGCATCAGTTCGCTAGAAAGCACCCTTAAGTGATAGATATAATTCTTCTCACTGGAATTCTTGGAATATATCTGTTGGATTTGTATGGTATTTGCTCCTTTTTGAAAATATATCAGGAGCTCCCGGCTGATCTTGGGGACAAACCTTGACAGATATAAAATAGCACGTAAGGAATGGGCTTTTAGCCTAGCGAATGTTTGAATCCCTGGCAATAAATTAAGCCTGTGGTTGGCATATCCCCTTGCTCAGCTCCTGCAGGGCCCTCCCACCTACTATGAGAGCAATGGTGTACTGTAATGCTGCCTTTTCATCATGTGATACAACCATAAAATGACTGTCATGAGCTAGTCGGGGAGAGACAGAGGGGGCCCTAGGGGGAGTCAGGAGGGGGTGGCTGGGAGGCATGGGAAGATGAGGAAACAGTTGAATGCACTACTAGATGGCATTCAGACTCAAGGGAGCAGGGCCTGGGGTTCTCGTCAAGATCAGGAGTGCTCTTTCCCCAGGACTGTGCTTTTGGTTTTAAGGGTTGAGCCAACAGTTAAGCACTAGCGCTCACTATGTTAAAAGAGCCATGATGGGGCTTCGCTGGTGGTGCAGTGGTTGAGAGTCCGCCTGCCGATGCAGGGCACACGGGTTCGTGCCCCGGTCCGGGAAGATCCCACATGCCGCGGAGCGGCTGGGCCCGTGAACCATGGCCACTGAGCCTGTGCGTCCGGAGCCTGTGCTCTGCAACGGGAGAGGCCACACAGTGAGAGGCCCACGTACCGCAAAACAAAACAAAACAAAAAAAGAGCCATGAGGAGGTGTTTTTCCCGATCACCATATGGCCACATACCTCATCTGGCACAATTACATGGCAGTTCAGAGCACAGATTCTGCAACCAAACTGCTTTGGTTCAAGTTCTGGCTCTGCCTCTTACTAGCTGGTCATCTTGGGCAAATTATTTAATTCCTCTGTGCCTCAGTTTCTTCCTTTGGGAAGAAGGGTGAAGTACTAAAACCTTCCTCGTAGGTTTTTGTAAGGATTAAATCAGTCAAAATGTGTCACGTGGCCAGAATCAAGCCTGGCACATAGTAAGTGCAATATGGTGTTGACAGGAATATCTGTAACACTTGGTAATCCCTCTTTTATAAAAACAGTAAGCGTCAACTGAGATCCTTCTAAATAGAGTTTCCAGATTTAGTCAATGTAAATACAGAATGCCCTGTTAAATTTTAATTTCAATACCCCCAATTATAATTTTTTAGTATAAGTATGCTCCATGCAATATTTGAGCATACTTTAACTAAAAAAATTAACAACTGCTACCGCTGTTGATTCTGAGACACCAATCCTTAAGAGAGTGTCCTAGTCTCTTCACTGATACTTTAGATGTTGTAAAATGAAATATTTTTCAGTTATGCCTCATAATACTGTTTTCTGGCCCGCATTTATAAACAGCCTCCTTCCACCCTTATAAAAAACATACAAGTCTTCAAATACTCCCAAATATATACATAGTCCCTACCTTCTAGAAAATCTCATAGTAAAGCCCAATTCTTCCAATAAGCTTTTCCTCATTAATCCCATCTAGCTCCCTCTCTCTCTGCAATTTTTATTCTATTTGTTTTATCAATTAGCAGGTAGTTAAATGTTTCCTTAAAATGTTTTCTGATATCTCCCATGGACTTCCAATGGGTTCCTTTATAACTTGAAGCAATGACTATATCTTATAAATATAAAATATCTCCCAATTGTACACACACTGAGTGTTCAAAGGACTGACGGATATTGTACACGTGTATGATGACACAAATGCCCTGTTAGTCCAGTGGCTCCTTCTTTGTTCATGTTTGAGTTGCCCTGGCCTGAAGAGCTTTGAATAAAGTGGCAGAATGCAGATCATCAGTTGAATTACAGCCCTTTAAGAAGGGATTAGATGTAGTTTTCCCTAAGTGTGGGTCACATAAACTCATCTTTCACAGAGTCAGATTTGCTTTAGGAAACCATGAGCACACCTGTAATTCACAGCTTAACTCGCGGGCACGTTATGCTCGCTCATGCCACAAAGTTTCTGGTAAAATCACAAAATCTTTCCCTAGAAAAGTCGGTAGTAAAATAGAGTAAGTGGGTCTCTTAAAACTGTTTCAGTCCATCTTGTGCTCCTTTTAGATAAAGATCGCTTGAGAAGCATGAGAGTGATTTTTCCATGCTTCTAGTTCACCTTGAAAGATTCTGATACGACCTAGAACCAATTTTCTTAGACCCTATTTGCAGACAGTAGTATTCAGTACCACCATTTTATTTTGGAAAACCCTGAAGTCAAGATACTGATGATTTCACATTATGCCCCACAGTCTCATGAATGTCAGATCGGAAATTCCTGTCTCATGTCCCTCCCTCTGTTTTAACACTTAAGAAAATGGTTGCTCTGAGATGTGATATAACTTCCTAGGGTCACACAGCGTGGGAGTGTCTGTTTTCCTTCCTCCATTACAGGAACATGGTAAAGAGAAAAGAAACATATACTAGATTCTTTGGCATCTTTTGAAGAAAACTCCATAGAAATGGAGGCCTTGTTATTAATAACATTTTCTGTACTGTCTTGGCAACGGTGTGTGGGCTCAAGATTCACAGTAGCTTCAGTGCTGTGTTTTGGGTGGTCCTAACTGCCTCCGAACTAGGTGTTGACAGAAAAATAACACAGCACAGCAGGGCAATTCAGGGAAGAGTCTCATAAGGACATGTGGGACTTGCTGGCTCCCTCAGCACCCTTTCAGTTGTAAGTGACAGTATGTATTTCAAATTTGCTTAAGTACAAATGGAAAATAATGTGTTCACCTAAGTAAGAAATCCAAGTGTTAGATTCAGGCACACCTGGATCTAGGGGCTACACTGATGACTCTGTCTCTCTATATCTAGATTCTGCTTTCTTCCCAGATAGGTTCCCTTCATGCAGGGACCATGAAAGCCCCCAAGCTCACATCCTTCTCATTATTGCAGAGGGAGTCTATCTCCTGGTAGCACCAGGAGAATTCATAGAGGGGTTTCTCATTGGCCCAGCATGATGCAGTTTCATATCTCTTGACCAATCACAAAGGAGAAGAATAGAGTAATCTGATTGGCTAGGCTTGGGTCCCATGTCCAGCCCTTGAGCTGTGGGTAAGGAAACCACCACCAAGAGCCACATATACAGAGAAGAAATGATTGGGGCTTTCCCTAAAAGAAAGGACGTTAGACAAACCACAGATGTTGTGTCTATATATTTATTTTACACACTCACGTGTGCGCACACACACACACACACACACACACACACACTCCTATCTCTGCTGCACCTGTTCCTGATTGTAGCCTAATCCAATCCATGGAGTCAGCAGCAGAGTTTAGAGGTATTTATGGATGGTTTAATTTCCCATTTCTCTTAAGATTGCTTAGCTCTGTAAGGATCTCTTTTCCTCCTCTAGTCACATAGTGAGGAAAATCTGTTCTGTGGCTCTTTGTTGAGGTATTCATGGCCTACAGTTTGTTTCCGACTGGGACAGCTGCAAGGTGCCATAGCTGCAAGGTGCCATTGGTCTCATGTAGTTGTTTCCATAGAGACAAAGAAGGTTATAGGGCTCATGGAATTAACCCTCAAGAGAGTCAGAAGGCGTGAGACCTAGAATCCCAGCTGGATTATTAAAACCTGAAAGATACTGTTGGTCTTCAGAGAGTCTTGGAGCCTCCTTCATTTATTTACCAAACATTTCTTGAGTACACTATGTTCCAGGCATGGTTTTGGGCATAGAGTTCAGGGGGATAAACAAGGCAGACAACAGCCCATTCTCATGGAGCTTACATTCTGTTGGCAGAGGGAGAAGATTATCAAGTAAAACAAAGAGGAAAATAGAAATGAGGAGATAGGAGAATCCCTGGGAGGGCAACTGTTAAGTGGAAAGTCAGGGAAGGACCTTCTTGAGGGAAGACATCTTGAGCTGACACTTAAATGATGGAGGAGCCATACGTTCAAAGATTTGGGGAAGGAACATTCCTAGTCAAATACTCTGAGGTGGGAAGAAACGTAGTCATAGTATCAGTAATAATAACTAGCACTTACGGAGCACTTACCATTTGTCAAACTCTCTGTTAAGCACTTAGGTGAGTGTTATTTTAGTCTTCACAATCATGTTCATAAGGAGGAAACTGAGACTCACAGTGGCTAAATAATCACCCAAGACGCTTCTGGTAAGTGGCAGAACCCTGAATGGGACCTGAGCAGTTGATTTCCAGAGCCTGCAAACTTGAACTTTTCAGAAAATGTAAAAGGATTCAGTAGCTGCTTCTTTACTTGAAGGGATACCATGGGAGGAAGACTGGGGTTATTTTATGAAACTGTGATTGTCAGGAAGTTTGTAAAGTATGGGAGCAACAAAGTTCTGAATGCCTGAACTTTCCAGAGTGGAATAAGCTGCTCCAGACTGGAGAATGGCCTGAGTTCGGTAGGACTGCTTAGAGAAAACTCAAGTATTGCATAATCGGCCTCATCTTTAAACTCCCTCCTAACAATGAGATGCTACTTTTTCAATTTATTTTTCTAGCAAGGTCAGAATCAGGAAAGGACTCCTCCACACATAGTCACAAAATCGACTTTAAAAACACATTAGAGAGGCCACTTAGTTTACAACAAAACTTATGATTTATCATAAATCCCCACGCTTTTTAAATAAATGCTGCTGTGCCATATGCCTCCTTCAGTTCAAGTTTGAGTGTAAATCATAAAGAGTCCATAATCCAAAATGCTTTATGTTTTTATGATCACAGAAGGCTGCCTTGCCTTTCCATTCATGATTAATTTTTCTTGACGGCTCCCTCTAGATCTTAACAAATAATTAAAACTAATGAACAATCCGCAATGGCAGTAGAGCAATGAGCATATTGTTTCCTGTCTGGGCTCCAAGCTTGATGAAAGGAAAGACTCACTGAGAAACAACCCGCTGATGTTTTGTACTTCACTTCCTGACCACCCACTGAGAACAAATGACAGCTTCGGGGTAAATCATGAATTAAGACTTTTTAGCACTTTATAGAATAGTTAGAGTTTGCAAGCATACAAGTAGTCGGTATAAGTGCTGATTCCCCAATAGAGAAGGATTCTAAGGTATGCACTTCTTGTTTTCTCTTACTCCTTTCCTGTATCGGTGGGATCATGTTTCCATTAAACCAGATCTGCTAATCACAAATAGCACCTTAACCAGAGGGACTGATGTGCCCAAGTGTTGGTGGTATGTTGGTTAGCATAGCTGCCTTCCAGAGTGGCTGATATAAAAGAGAGAGAGAGAAAGAGAGGCACTCATAAATTACCATCGTATCACGTTTTTCCAAGGTGAATGATGTGTTTTCAACAGATATTAATAGAGACTATTTTATTCAGGGGGTTTATCTAATCAAAGAAAAGTAGAAAAGCAAAGCTTCAGGTTAAATCAATCCTCTCGGAGATTGGAAGTTTGAATTCTGAGGTTTTCTCCAGAAAGTAAGAGAGAAGTGAAATTTGGGAGGAGGATTGATTACTTCCATTCATTTTCTATTGTGTATTCTGTATCTACATCTATGGAAAAGTCCGTGACATTTTTGGTTGACTTGATACTTAACTCAATTTAATTTGACCGGTCAAGCGATTAACAGATCATAGTCAGTAAAAATAGAAGTTCTGTCTTCTTTTGATTTTCTTCTGCAAATGACTTTTTAAAAATAAATCCCATGCACTAAAGATACAGCCAAAGTGAATTAGCTTTTAGCATCGACCTCAAAGGGGATTTAGATGATAATAAAAATGCAGTCAATTTTTAATTGCTCTGAAGCTGACATTTGGGGCCTTAAAAGAGAGTTTCTTCTTTCCTTCATTTCCTGTCTTTCTGTTTACTGGCTCCAAGTGGGAAGGAAGAAACCACAGGTGCTCCAAAAACGCTTTAAAAAGACTTTGATGTAGAAGAGTTGCTGGGAGTTGGTTAGATTTTGATCATCCACGCTTGCTCCACCGGCTCGTTGGTCCAGCAAATTGAAAGTTGACAATACAATTCCAGAAACCCAAGTTAGGAAGCTTCTGTGGATTTGCTATCGGTATTGGCTCCAGTAAGGCAGCGGAGAGAGCTGAGTTTTGCCTTCGCAATGCCCTCAGCGGCCACACGTTCTTCTGTCTTTATTAATATAGAATCTTAAAACCTCAAGAATGGAAAAGTTCAGCTGTGTCCTCCCTAACCCCTCAGGTCAAAACTTGCTCTCAGAAAAGGATCTCACACCTGCAGAATTTCAGATGGCTTTTTAAGTCTTTTTATTTACTGTGGATAAAATTGGTTATGGGTTGAAAAGGGCAGAAAATACCTGTGAGTTGGTTGAGGAAGAATCTTAGGGGTTGGGAGACATTCAAAGTTTGAAACCACCTTGGGTGCTGAGTCGTATTTTATACAGGAAACACCCACTTAACCTGTGTTCAAGATTGTCCCTGTCCCTTATCCATAAGTGAGGGCAGAGTTCTTTTTTTTTTCCACTTGATATTTTATTTTATTATGTCTTTTTTTAAATTGAAGTATAGTTGATTTACAATGTTGTGCCCACCTCTACTGTACAGCAAAGTGACTCAGTTATACACATATAGACATTCGTTTTTAATACTTTTCCATTATGGTTTATCGCAGGATATTGAGTATAGTTCCTCGTGGTATACATTAGGACCTTGTTGTTTATCCATTCTAAATGTAATAGTTTGCATCTACTAATCCAAACTCCCAGTCCATCCCTCTCCCTCCCACCCTCTCCCTTGGCAACCACAAGTCTGTTCTCTATGTCTTCGAGTCTGTATCTGTTTTGTAGATAAGTTCATTTGTGCCATATTTTAGATTCCACATATAAGTGATATCATATGGTATTTGTCTTTTTCTTTCTGACTTACTTCACTTAGTATGATGATCTCTAGTTGCATCCATGTTGCTGCAAATGGCATTATTTTGTTCTTTTTTATGGCTGAGTGGTGTTGCATTGTATATATACATGTACCACATCTTCCTTATCCATTCATCTGTTGATGGACATTTAGGTTGTTTCCATGTTTTGGCTATTGTGAACAGTGCTGTTATGAACATAAGGGTGCATGTATCTTTTTGAATTATAGTTTTGTCTGGGTATATTCCCAAGACTGGGATTGCTGGATTATATGGTAATTCTGTTTTTAGTTTTCTGAGGAACCTCCATACTATTTTCCATAGTGTCTGTACCTACTTACATTCCCACCAACAATGCTGGGGGGTTCCTTTTTCACCACACCCTCTCCAGAATTTGTTATTTGTAGACTTTTTAATGATGGCCATTCTGACTGGTGTAAGTTGGTACCTCATTGTAGTTTTGATTTGCATTTCTCTAATAATTGGTGATGTTGAGCATCGTTTCATGTGCCTACTGGCCATCTGTATGTCCTCTTCAGAGAAATGTCTATTAAGGTCTTCTCCCCATTTTTCAGTTGGGTTGTTTGGTTTTTTGTTGTTGTATGAGCTGTTCGCATATTTTGGAGATTATGCCCTTGCCTGTTGCGTCATTTGCAAATATTTTCTCCCATTCCATAGGTTGTCTTTTTGTTTTTATGTTTTGTTTTGTCTTGTTTATGGTTCCCTTTGCTGTGCAAAAGCTTGTGAGTTTGGTTAGGTCCCTTTTGTTTATTTTTGTTTTTATTTCTATTGAAGGGCAGAGTTCCTAACAAAGATCTAGTTCAGGGTACAGCATTCTACAGTCCACATACAAATCCAGCCCCCGACCTGTTTTTATACGCCCTGTGAGCTGAAGATGACTTTTCATTTTAAAATGGGTGGAAAAAAGTAATGAAGATTTTGTGACACATGAAAATGGTATTTTGAAATGAAATTCAAATTTTAGGGTCCATAAGTAAAGTTATATTGGAACACAGCCATGCACGCTCATTTGCATATTGCTTAAGGATGCCTTTGTTCTACAAAGGCAGGGTTGAGTTGTCCTGACAGTCCATGGAGCCTAAAATACCTGAAATAGTTGTTATCTGTCCCTTTAAGAAAAAGGTTGCCAGTGCTTAGTCTGGGTCAGTGTTCTTAAAACAGTTTCCTAAAGATCCTCGTTGTTCAACAGAGCTCAACCTTAGAGCAGAGAATGGGAAGGTGAGGCCCCAGGGAGACGCTCCATGAAGATGTCCCATCTGCTCAGAATGGTTCTGCTTTTACTTCTCATACTTTAAAATCTACAAATGAATTTATAAAAGTTTAAAGCCAGTGCAACAAGCAGTAAATTTTTAAATCATAAAGTGTTTTAAATCTTCTTAACACTTTTCCAAATTAAATGCCTAGTAACAAGCGATATACTTTCCAGGAAAGAAGGATCTGCTGTCATTATTTCACCATAAAAGCAGAGATTTCCATGGAAGAAGGAGAGAACTGGAAACTTATCAGGACCCAAAGCAGTGCTAGGGATCTACCTTCTTTTCCTCACTCTTCTGGCCTTCATCTCTGTCTGCATCTGTTCTCTTTTCCTCCTCTCTCTCCATACTAATTTCCTCAACCTCTTCACACTTTCTTATTCCTTCCTAAATGAAGGTGACATGTGGCTTTTGCTTGCCATGGCATCCTGTAAGTTCTGCTGCATTATATTAAAAATTCTTTGTTTCTCTCCAAGAGAGAAAACCTAGCAGTTAAAGTCATGAGCTTTGGAGCCAGATTGCCCTGGTTTGAATCCTGGCCCTTCTACTTACCAGCTGGGCAGGTTACTTCACTTCTCTCTGCTCCAATTTCCTTGTGAGTAAAATGGGATAATAATTTTATCTATCTCATAAGGTTGTTGTGGAGAATTAAATAATATTTGTAAAATAGAACTATGTCTGGCAGATAGTAAGCATGATGTAGGCGTTTGCTATTATTAGTATGTGATTGGCTCACTCAAGCTGTGGGTGTGCCCCAGTCAACGTCAGAGTTTTTGAGGGCTGACCTTTCATCACCTATCACTCCTCGGTCTAATCAGCAAAGGTTGGGTGATAGGGTCTATAGACTGCATTAAAGGCTTCAATTCTTTATCCCTCCCTGTATCCATTCCCTGCGTTGTATAAGGTTGCAGTATCCTCCTGTGTTGGTGGGACATCTTTTCCATGTCTTGACTCTATGCTTGATATGCGACTTGCTTTGGCCAGTGAGAAGTTGGCTGACAGTACAAACAGAGGTTTGAAAAGTGCTTACACACTTGGGCTCATTCTCTCTGCCATCTCTGCCATTGTCATTAGAAGGTCATGCCCAAGTTGACCTGCTGATTTCAGGAGGAGCCTAAAAAACATGGGCAGCAGAGCCATCCCTGGCCCAGCCAGCCTAGAAGGGCCAACCCCCAGTCAACCTGCGGACTGATGAGAAATCAGATATGATTGGTGTCTGATGCCTTCAGGTTTTAGATGGTTTGTTACACAGCATAAATCATTTTAGGGAGAAAAATAACTGATTAAAGCCAGTTACTGATAAGTTGATAAACTTATTCAATAAAAAAGCACACTCCTCAAGTATGTTTATAAGATATTTTTCACTGATTTCATGAAGATGTTTTTTTTTCAAATAAGCTATTCAGAATTTCTGGCTTTAAATCTTCTTAAGTCATTTTCCCTGTAAACTCCACAAGCCTCTCCATCAGGTGGAGACAAGATGTTTTGCCTTGCCAGCGCAAATTCTCTTTGGAATTCTTTTAAAACTCATCTGCTGTCAAAGGGCACTGCAGGTGGATTGCATAGCCATGGAGGGTGAAATCAGTTTCCAGACGTCCATCTCAGCAGGCTTCCCATGGGGGTTGACGAGAAAAGGAATCGAGGAGCAGTCTGAGTTCTACAATATTTGTGAACTGGGGATATTTTCCTTCAGGGGAGGAACAAAACCAACAGATACAGACACGCACGTATAAACAAAGTTCACTTCAAAGGGAAAACTTTTCTTATAGAAATCCATCTACTAAAGCTGAGGGTAGAGATATAGGGCCAAAATAATGTATATGATTGCAAGTCAAGATGTTTAGCCTTTGGTTCCAGATGCGTTTATTTTCTACATGGGCCAAGCAGTCTGGGATCAGGATACAATTTACAGTCAGCTAAAGGTCGCATGAAGAACTGTCTTCTGAGAAGGGGTACTGACCGTCATCTCTTGTACCGTGCCTTCTAGGGTGGCCCTTTGGGTTGTATTGCGCCATGTCTCTGAAGCAGCAGTGTTGAGCAGTGGTTAGTGTTGAGCACTAACCCTGGAGCCAGATTACCTGGGCTCGGATCCTGGTTCTCTTACTTGTTAGCTGTATAACCTGGGGCGAGTTGCTCAACCTCTCTATCTTCTCATGAGGTGTATGGAGGATTAGATTAATTAAAACATTTAAAATGCTCAGAAGAGTGCTGGGCACGTACTAAGCACTCTGTAAACGTCTGTAGTTGTTATCATCCTTGTTTTTACACCTGTTACAACTGTTTTGGTGAAAAACCCTGCATGTCTTCTGGGAACCCGCCCCTTGCTTTACTTGAGTTCATAGTCTACAAATGCTGGCTCCACCATCCTTAGTCCTGCCTCACCAGTTAGAGCCATCATCGCCTGGCACAGTGATGCATTGTGGTTTGAGTACGTGACTCAGTCTAACCAGTGAGCTGTAAGCTTTAGATTTGGTGGGGTTGTGAGAGAGAGGCATGCTTTCTCTTCCACTGGACATCAACTCATAAGGAAGTAAATTAGAACGGACCCCATTACGAAGAGCAAAGCCAACAGATGGAAAGAGAGCAGGTCCCAATGACATTTAAACCCCTCGATTTAGCCCCCTCCCTGCTATCCGTGGATTCTTTTTTTTTTTTTAATGTGAGGCTATAAATATCCTTTTGGCTTACATGAGTTGAAGTTGGGTTTAACAGAAAGAGCTCTTATACCCATTCTAAATATTTTTTCAGAAAGTTTTATTGAAACTTGGGTCCCTTTTTTGAAGTTTTTCCTGTAGATTCAGGCCATTTCAGAACAAACTTGAACGAGCAAACAAATGAATCAAAATATGGCAATCTCATTCAGACTGAACTGCCAGGAATTGTCATTTTAGGGTGTTTTTACTTTTGTGAGATTTGGGGGTGTAGGAGGTTACAGTGGAAATCACCACCTTACACCTCTGTCCTGAGTTGTGTATTAAACCATGTCAAACCTAAGAATTCATGGAATATAAAACTGGCTAATAAAACAAAGCAGCTTAGATCTTCCCCCTTCATGAGATTTATTCTGACAGTTTGCAACTAGATGAAATAGATAATGGAAGTCCGTTGTCACAATAACTCAGTTTAAATGTATTGTCAGAGTAACAGACTTAGTTATCCACTTCACCAAAGGACTGTAAGAAGGAAGACTTCAAATCACCCCTTCTCATAAACATCAGAAAGGATTAAAAAGGATTTCCAAGTACATGAAATTGTGAAGTGGGCAAATTTTGCCTTCAGTGAGCTATGCCCTATTTCCCCTTCCTAGGCATGGATTATTTGTCCTTCTTTCTTCTACATTCTCGCTTCTAAAACGCTTGTCTTTATGCCTAGGAAGAACCTCCATTGTCTTTTCTAGTAACGGTCCCATTTATGGGGCCCCAAGGGTGTATACACAGTCCAGGCTGGGGCAATCACTGTCCTTCCCCTCCTCAGTCAAAGTGATTGGTCCAGAGTATGGGCATGTGAAGCAAGTTTAGCCATTCACAATCCTTTGGCAGATTTTTCTTTTTAATTTGAAGCTGAAAAGGAGGGTTCTTTGCTTGTGTGGTAAAAGAGCTGTTAGGGTGTGAGTATAGAGCTGCCTGCAGCCATGGAGAAAACAGGTCAGCAATCAGCAAGAGTAAAGAGTTAGGCTGTAATAGAGAGGGTCAAAATGTAAAGAAGCAGTCTTGGCAGCATTCAAGGCCTTAGTCCTGTTCATTCCTGAGGGAAGCTTTATCTCTGCCCTGCCCATGAATTTGTCGTATAGGTAAATAAATACATCCTCATTTCTTGATAGAGGCTTCTAGTATCAGCTCTGACATGTAAAGAGCTGGGAGACAGCTTCCCATCCTTACAACAAGAAAAAACTTGACAAACTGAAAATCAATTAATTTTCTTTGACTTTTATTGAAAGTCCCAAGGACCAACAGGCTTTGGAGAACCCATTCTTCCATGATCATCACCCCCAGGAACCCCACTAGATTCTCGGTCTAAAGTTCCCAGAATGAGCCACTCATGGCTCTGGAAGGGGCAGCGGGAAAGTAATCATAGTAAAATTCACCCAGAACATTCTCTGTAAGAAAGATCTACTCTCCAGGAAAAAGATTTTGCCAGAGTCTTAGACCAGTAGGGGAAGGACGTTCCTCCATTTCCAGCACCTCAAGCCTTCCTGTCTGTCCTCTGAGGAAATGTGGAGGCTGGAGCAGGGGGGCCACTCAGCAGGGGTCAGGGCTTCAGGGAAATCAATAGCAAATGTTGTAGGCAAGGAAGGGAGTAAGAAGCATGTAGGTAAAGTTATACCACTCGAGAAACACTTGTGAAAGTGACAAACCCAAGGTTCAGGCCACTAAAACACTGAGATTTCATCAGATTATAATGCTCCCCTTTCCCTACATTAGTACCACACCAACAGGGCCCCAGTATAATAACAATAGATTATAGCTGAAAGAGCTACAAGATGCAGACTCTTTCTGAGGAAGTATACTTGGGGAAGCCCAAAATCTAGAGAGGAGATAAGAACAATGACACTCGAGAAATTTGAAGCTTCTGTCACCTGTAGCTACGACAAACATCAAACACAGTTCCATTCCTAGCCATATTACCATAAATCCTCATGCTAAAGTCCTGTTTATCTCAAATTTAATTACTTGATATAATGTCTTGCTTTCAACCACAATTTATAAGATAAGCCAAAAGCAAGGAAAAAAGGTAGTCTGAGGAGACAAAGTAATTGTTGGAAACAGGCTCAGATATGACATATATGTAGGAGTTAGCAGATAGGATACTTAAGATGTATGATTAACATGATGTGGACACTAATGGAAAAAAATAGATGATGTGTAAGAACAGATAGGTATAGTAGATGGTAATTCTATGAGAAGATCAACGTGAAATGCTAGAAACCGAAAACACTATAACAGGAATGAAGAATGCCTTCATGGACTTGACACATTCGAGGAAAGACTCCATGAGCTTACAGATAGATCAACAGAAACCAAACTGAAAGGCAGAAGGAAAAAATAGCAGAAAACAAATGAACAAAAAAATCCAAGAGGGCTTCCCTGGTGACACAGTGGTTGAGAGTCCACCTGCCGATGCAGGGGAAGTGGGTTTGTGCCCCAGTCTGGGAAGATCCCACATGCCACAGAGCGGCTGGGCCCGTGAGCCATGGCCTCTGAGCCTGCGCGTCCGCAGTTGGAGAGGCCACAGCAGTGAGAGGCCCGTGTACGGCAAAAAAAATCCAAGAACTTCGGGACAATTTCAAAATGTATAAGATACATGTAATTGGAATATCAGAAAAGAGAAGGGAGCAAAAGAGATATTTGAATAATGACTGAAAACTTTCCAAAATTAATGACAGACACCAAACCAGAGATCCCAGAAGCTGAGAAAACACCAAATAGGATACATACTTAAAAACTACGCTTACGTATAACATATTCAAACTGCAGAAATCCAAAGGCAAAGAGAAATCTTGGAAGAAGTCAGAGTAACACAATACCTTAACTGTAGAGGAAAATGGATAGGAGTTAAAGCATACTACTTGTTAGAAATCATGCAAGCTAGAGCATGAAGTGAAATATTAAAAGTGGTGGAAAAAAACTGACCTACCAACCTATAATTTTATATCCAGAAAAATTAATCGTTCAAAAATAAAGGTTAGGGCTTCCCTGGTGGCGCAGTGGTTGAGAGTCCGCCTGCCGATGCAGGGGACACGGGTTCGTGCCCTGGTCTGGGAGGATCCCACATGCTGCGGAGCGGCTGGGCCCGTGAGCCATGGCCGCTGAGCCTGCGCGTCTGGAGCCTGTGCTCCGCAACAGGAGAGGCCACAGCAGTGAGAGGCCCGCGTACCACCAAAAAAAAAAAAAAAAAAAAAATAAAGGTTATAGAGAGACTTTTGCAGACAAACAAAAACAGGGAATTTGTAAGCAGCAGACCTGCCCTGCAAAAAATAGTAAAAAAGTTCTTCAGAGAGAGAGAAGGAAAATAATGTCTTGAAAACTTGAGTATACATAAAGAAAGGAAGAGCTTCAGAAAAGGAATAAGTGAAGGTAAAATAAAACAAAATATTTTTCTTACTCTTAATTGATCTAAAAGATAACTGTAAAGAAATAAGAGTAATAACGTATTTGTAATTATAGCCTATGGATCAGTGAAATGAATGCCAGCAACATCACATGAGACAGGAGGGATGAATTTGGAACACTCTGTTACAATGTACCTGAATTGCAAAAACGAATATAATGATACTTAAGGTGAAGTCATATTAGTTTAAACTGTATTTTGTATAATGAGAGCAAAGCTTCAGTTTGGGAAGATTGAAAAGTTCTGGAGATAGTGGTGATGCTTAGATAACGGTGTAAATGTACATCTAAAAATGGTTAAAATTGTAAATTTGTGTTATGTATGTTTCACCAAGTTTTTTTTAAAGACTATAAAAATGTATATTGTAAATCCTATGGCCACCACTAAAAGTGCTTTTTTAAAAGTTTAATTAATATTCTAAACAAGAAATAAGATGGAGTCATATTAAATGCTCAATTAAAAGCAGAGAAGGCAGAAAAAACGGCAATAGGAGGTAGGGGTAGGTATCAAAGAATAAATACAATGAATAAAGAGCTGTTGAAAACATGATAGAAATTATATCAATAACCACTTTAAATATGAATGGTTTAATTATGCCAATTAAAAACAGAGATTGTTACAGTGGATTAAAAACAAACAAAACAAGACCCAACTATATGTTATCTACAAGAAACCCACTTTAACTGTAAAGACTTAGGTTAAAAGTAAAATGATATTCTATACTGACACTAATTTTTAAAAATCTGGAATAGCCATATTATTTCCAAACGAAGCAGATTTTTGAACAAGGAAATTATCAAGGACAAATGGCGCATTACGTAATGATAAAAGAGACAATCCTCCAAGAAGACATAACAGTCCTTACTGTGTATGCACCTAACAAGAGTGTCAAAATACATGAGGCGAAAACTGATAAAACTGAAAGGAGAAATAGACAAATTTATTATTATAGTGGAGACTTCAACACTCTTCTGTCAGTAATTGAGAGATCTAGCAGGGAGAAAATCAGTAAGGATATAGATGACGTGAACAGCAGTATCAATCAATCTAGTGACCTTAGGGAACTAGAGAAAGAAGAGTAATTATTCCTACAGCAAGCAGAAGAAAAGCAATAATACAAATTAAAGGTGATATCAATAAAATTGAAAATTAAAATAGAGAAAATCAACCAAAGCAAAAGCTAGTTCTTTGAAAAGACAGTATCTTAAAATTGATCAGGTTATCTCCGGTTACTTACACCCAAAAGTTCTGATTAATCTATATCACAATTATCTCCAACTTCTAAGTGTTCAGCAGCTTTTCTCTTTCCCACCTTTTCCTCTCTACCCTTTGTAGAGGAATTTTTTCTGATAAGTGGGTTCACACTAAGCCATTAATGAGGTAATAAAAGTAATTGTAGGATCAGTGTGCACTTCCGTTTCAGCAGTGCCTGGTATGATGAACGTGCTCAATAGATATCTCAACAGGAACCACTGGAAGTGATGAGATCATCTTTAATGCCAGATACTTTTAAACCGCTGAGTCTAGACTGGGGAAGCTTAATGTGACAGGTGTCCTTCAGTTGGGCCACCTCCTGAGACCAGGTCTCATCCAAAATTAGATTGACGGGCTCACCTTCATGGTTACTATTTGCCCTTTCTCCCTAACTCCAAGCTGGTGATGACCCTTGTGGTGAGCAAATGGAGGATCTCCTTGCCAACTGGGTCTGTTCAAGTCCAGGGTTCTGTGTGTGGAACAAGAACAGCGTGTTTAGCCTTTAACCACCTTCCACACGCCACAAACAGAAAAGAGTCTGTTAACAGACAAGTCATGGCCTTTGTAGGATAGCACAATTTGTAGTATGAAATTTTAGGAACCAGCTTAGGGATTTTCAGTCTGCGCAAAACAGATGTGTTCTATCGCTAAATTGGAATAATTGCTGGGTTTTTGCAATTTTCAGAAAGTATAACTTAATGGATAAAATTTTCTCAATTTTGAGCTTTTCCTTGGCAAAATTTCCTAGGCTTTCTGCATCTGCTACTGCTCGTCTGCTGGTGAGTGCTAGCTGATAACAAATCAAATGAATAAGTCGAAAGCAAAAGTTAAGGCAAACAACCAATCACTCGTAATTCAACCGCGTGCTTTTTTATGGATGTGTGTTTGTGGTTATGATTTTATATTGTGACGTACAGTACAGTCTCATTTTCTGTGTGGTGTTGTTCCTGGAATTAAATGTATCAATATTTCATGGTGTTCTGTGAAGAGCATAATAAGCTCCAAGTGTTCAGTCATTATGAACTCTTCTTAAATGATCAGGAAAGTATTGTTTTTGTAGATCATATGCCAGATATGGAAATCACATTCTCTGGCATATATAGCCTGGTAAGCCCCAACCTCAGCTCAAATAGCCAGAAGAAGGAGGGGCACAGCTGGGCCCCTCATCTTACATTTCCGGGACTCTCCATATGGCAAAACCATGAGGGAATGCTAAGAGGAGGAAGCCCACAGAGGAGGAATGTTCATGTGCGGTGTTCATGGGGCCATATTTTACTAGCGAGCAGGTGTCTTTGTCTGCTTGGGCTGCTATAACAAAATACCATAGACTTGGTGGCTTAATCAACAGACATTTATTTCTCCCAGTTCTGGAGACAGGGAGGTCTACAGTCAAGGTGCTAGCTGACTCACTTCCTGGTGAGACCTCTCTTCCTGGCTTGTAGATATCTGTCCTCACATGGCAGAGAGAGCAAGAGAGAGTAAGCCGTCTACTATCTTCTTATAAGGATATTAATCCCATAATAAGGGCCCCGCCCTCATCTAACCAAATTATTTCCCACAGGTCCATCTCCAAATACTATCACATTGGGGAATTAGGGCTTCAACAGATGAATTTGAGAGAACGCAGTTCAGTCCATAGCAGCAGGATACCTGTGCCTTGCCAGAAACGCAACCATGCTCCACTTTGCTTTTGAATTCCTGTCCCAGTTCTGGGAGGATATTCTTACCACCACCTTTTTAAGTTCCCGCTTCCATATGATAGAGATGAGAAGCTTAAGTCCAAGGACCAGGCCAGAAGTTCAGATTCATGTTCCGCTTTGTATTCATCAAAAAGGCCTTCCCCAGGACTTCCCTGGTGGCACAGTGGTTAAGAATCCGCCTGCCAATGCAGGGGAACTGGGTTCGAGCCCTGGTCCGGGAAGATCCCACATGCCGCGGAGCAGCTAAGCACATGCACCCTAACTACTGAGCCTGTGCTCTAGAACCTGTGAGCCACAACTATCGAAGCCCAAGTGCGTAGGTCCTGTGCCCCACAACAAGAGAAGCCACCGCAATGAGAAGCCCACACACCACAAGGAAGAGCAGCCCCCACTCGCCGCAACTAGAGAAAGCCCGCGTGAAGCAATGAAGACCCAACACAGCCAAAAATAAATAATAAATAAATTTATTTTTTTAAAAAAGGCCACCCCTTGGGATTCAGCATTTGCCAAGTAACTACTAAGCTCTTACCTTATTCCCCATTCTGTGAGTTATTCTTCCTTGGATGTAAGCTTGTTGCCTGAACAGCCCTGGTGGAAAAGAGGTACCAAGGCAGGACTCAGCTCCCCAGATTCTTAGCATCAACTGTTTACTTTCTTTCCTACCAGAGGATATTATATAATTATGTATCAAGTCATGGCCTCCAACTTTATTTCAGCCATTTCTACGTTCTGTGCTCTGGTAAATGTTACCAGTGACCTGCTAATTATTCAATCAGTAGACTCCTTAGTCGCCTATATTATTTGAACTTTCTAGGGCATTTAGTTATTATGGACTGCTCCCTTTGTTAAACCTTTTCCTCCTCCCTTAAGTTCCAGCACAGCCCCATCCTTAGTATCTTCCCACTTTATGTCTACCTAGCCTGGGGTTACTGGATCCTCTTCCTTTGTATTCCCTTTTAAGGCACTGCCCATATCTCCCTTTCTCTTCACCCTCCACCTGCTCTACCTGTGTGCTCTTATCCAGTCCCATGCATCCATCTGTCACCTATGTACACATGGTTCCAAAACAACATCAGCAGGTCCTGGCCAGTTTCTCCATTTGTCCCTAACTAGATGCCCCACAGGCACCCCAAAGGAGCATATCCCAAGTGGAACCTGTCAACAGTTGACCTAACTTCCCCTGAATTCTTCCTCTTCCTACATTCTCGAATATGGTGATGGGGATATTAACGAAGATGAAGGAGGAGGAGGAAAGAAGAAGAAAGCAAATAATTATAAACTCTCTCTTCCAGTGCAGTTCCAAGTGCTTTGTGTATGTTCAGTCATTTAATCCTTCCATTAATTCTATGAGGTGTGGGCTATTACTGTCCTGATTTTACAGATTAAGAAATGGAGGCAAAGACATAGTGAGTAACTTGCCCAAAGATACACAGCAGTGGTGTTGGTGTCAGGATTCAAACTCAGAAGGACTGGCTTTCAGTGCCACCTTGCACACTACTTTGACTCTAAACATGGCACTGGTACCCATCCCCTCACCTGAGAATGAACCTAGATACTCCCTCTTCCTCAGTATCCAGTCAGTCACCGGCAGGGAACTTGAATGCTCAGGAGGGAGGGTCGTGGAGAAGGAAGATAAAGGCCCTTCCATTTTCCTAGAGTTCTGCAACATGGTAAATAGATGAACAGGCATTAAAAAGAACTCATAGGGCTCCCCTGGTGGCGCAGTGGTTGAGAGTCCGCCTGCCGATGCAGGGGACACGGGTTCGTGCCCCGGTCCGGGAAGATCCCACATGCCGCGGAGCGGCTGGGCCCGTGAGCCATGGCCGCCGAGCCTGCGCGTCCGTAGCCTGTGCTCCGCGACGGGAGAGGCCACGACAGTGAGAGGCCCGTGTACCACAAAAAAAAAAAAAAAAAAAAAAAAAAAGCACTCATAATTCTGAAAATTCCTCATAGCCCAGTCTGGACTGTCATGTCCCATTTCTGACTATTTTTCAAATAGTTATTCTACACAAGCACGACTAATATAAGAAATGACACGAAAATGATGCTTCAGTAGCAGAGTGAAATTCAGAACTTGTGCCTATGTAAGATGAGATGTGTTAGTCTCATTCCAAAGAAGATTCTTCCTTAACGTGGAATCAGAACAAAGGGTGGAGCCTTTGGAGGGATGGGGTGGTCTTTAAATTCCATCACAGGTGGGCCCCGTATGGTAGGATTATAACATAGATAACGTGGCCTTGTTAATAAAATCCTTTTGGTCTATGAATAATGGACCATGGGTAGGAGGAGCCTATCTCAGCTAAACTTTTCTTTGCATGAGGAATATGTGAAGACTGTGTAGTATACTTCACAGTTTTCAAGCATGAACATTGGGAATACATTACAGTTGTTGATTCTACTACGTAAATGTTACACATGGGACAGGAGTGAGTTTGTCTGAAAGTTAGTCTTTTAGTAGAGACTGTTTTGTAAAGTTTTTCCCAATATTTGAGGAAGATAAGCTAACGTAACAACTATATCTTATAACATGAGCTGTTTTCCTTTCAAGAAATATTTGAGCAAAGGCACTATGCCAGGCACCAAGGTAGCTGCTGAGAACACAGCAGTAATTAGACAGATGTGAACTTTGCCCTCAAAGACCTGGGAGACAGAGTTAAAAATAAATAAACAAAGAAATAAATGGAAGCAGACTAGTCAAATAATTATGTCATAAGAATGTTAGGAAGGAAACAAAAAATCGGCCTAATATGAAACATAATTCATAGGGTCTCTCTACAAGCAATCAAGGTAGACCTCTCTGAGGAGGTGACATGCACACTGAGTCCTGAAAGTTGAAATATTCGCCCTTGCCCCCTCCCCTACCCCAGCCGCAGGATGGGGATAAAATGCTTGTCTTCTCTTTGCTCTGTCCCCATCCACATTCATCTTCCTGGTTCCGTTGATCATGCAGAGTGCATTTCCCAGCACTCGGTCATTCCAAAACCTGAGGCCAAGTTCTGTTCACCAAAGTACCTTGCCACTGCTATTGAAGTGATACCACTCAGTTTAAAAACGGGCTAATGATCTGAATAGACATTTCTCCAAAGAAGAGAAAACAATGGTCACCAAACAGATGAAAGGATGCTCAACCTAATTAGCCATCAGGGAAATGCAAATCAACATCACAGTGAGATACCACTTGACACCCGCTAGGATGGCTATAATCGGAGAGATGTAAATACTAGCAAGGATGTGGAGAAATTGGAAGCCTCACACCCCTCCGCTGGTGGGAATGCAAAATGGTGCAGCCCGTTTGGAAACAGTATGGCAGCTTCTCAAAAAGTTAAAAATAGAATTACCGTATGACCCAGCATTTCCATCCCTAGGAACATACATAAGCGAAATGAAAACATATGTCCACACAAACATTGTACATGAGTGTTTGTAGCAGTTTATTCATTAGTAGTCCCAAGGTGGTCACGACCCAAATGTCCATCAGCAAATGAGTAAATAAGCAAACATGGTATATGCATACAATAGAATATTATTCTGCCACAGAAAGGAATGAATGCCTGAGTGGATGAGCCTTGAAAATGTGCTGCTAAGTAAAAGAAGTCAGTCACAAAAGATCACATCTTGTACAGTTCCATTTATATGAAATTTCAGAATAGGCAAATGCATAGAGACAGAAAGCAGATGAGTGGGTACCTAGGGTTGAGGAGAGGGGAGAACTGGAGGATACCCGCTGAAGGGTCTTTTGGGGGTGATTAAAACAGTCTAAAATTGATAGTGGTGAATTGTGCACAACTCTGTAAATATGCTAAAAGCCATTGGGTTATACACTTTAACTGTGTGAATTACACAGTATGTGAAATCTATCTGAATAAAGCTATCATTTTAAAAAAAAAGTGATAGGAAATGGAGTCTTGAAATGGAGGGCGGGATACAAGTGTAGAAACGGATTATTTTTCTCCATGACAACTCTTCACCTTTCAAGTCACCTCTTTCTGCCTTTGTCCAAGAGGAAATTGCTGTATACAACCGGGCTGTTATGGCAGTGATAGACGCTGACATCCTAGCTCTAACACTGAAAAACAATCTCCTTCCACACACGGAACAAATGGGCTCTTGGCTGACTCCACCCTAACATGATTTTTATTCCTCTTGCAAAAAAAAAAAAAAAAAAAAATGCTAGGAGCAATCATTTTGTATACCCTAGAATCAGAAATCTATCCTGAGTCGTGCCTAGACATGGGTCACAATACAGTGAGACATGGAAATGTTTAATTGATCCGTTCATTGAAATTGCATTTGTTTAACAACTGTATGAGAACTCTGTGTTTTGAGTGACAGAAACCTAACTCAAACCAGCTGCCTGAAGAACTGGAGGGAGTGAAATGTATTAGTATTTATACCTGGGGAGTCCAAGTGCGGATTTAGTTCTCAGCTGCAGGGATTCGGAGTGTGAATGCTCTCTGATGCTCTCTCTGTGTCGTGTCTCTCTTGTGTGTCTGAGAGCCCTGGCCTATGTGTTCACAACTTATGAGCCAAAACCGGGAGCAAGCTGTCTCTCTGACTGTTTTAGTCAGGTTTGAACATGGAATCCGATTGGTTTGACTTTGGTCACAGGTCTGTTCTTGAGCCCGTCGCCATTTCCAGAGGGAAGTACACTGACTGGCCCAGGCTGGTCTACACACCCGCTTCCAGTCCCAGTGTTGGAAGAGGGGCACTGTGATTGAAAGTCTCACAAAGACCACCTGTACTGATGGAGGAGTTTCTCAAAAGGAAAGGAGGTTCTGTTACCAGAAGGGAGATGGGAATATACACTGAACAGGTAAAACCACAGCCCACTGCAGGGCCCATCACGTGCAGAAGGCTTTACTGCCAAGTTGTGGGGCAGAATGAGGCAGAACCACCCTCTGAGAGGGCTGCCCGGCCTGGACTCCAGTACCATCCACATGGGGCTGCCACCTTGAAGGTGCAGGTGGCACATTCAAGGTGGCAGCCCCAGTCTCCACTATATTTCACCCTGTATCCTCCCTTTCCCTTTTGAAATCATGTATCATCACAGGAGAATGGCAGACGTTTGATGAACTGCAAACACAAATGAGGAACATGATCCATGCCGCCATCTGAGTACAAGTAAATTAGGTACCACAATACACTCTATCAAACATTTTAAATGGCACAATCAAATGAGAGGTTTATGATTCCAAAAGCACTAATGATACATCTATACTTGTTGCAAATTGTTGTTTTATGCAGTTTGTCATACCAGCTGCCGTGTTGTATGAACTGCTCCTTTTTATCTTTGACCCAAAGATACTTCAATCAAAGATTCATTCTCCTATAAACAATGACTTGCCACCCTCCAAGACTGGCCAAGACTTGGAAAGTACATGTAAGAATAATTGCTTGAATCAGGTTTCTTTTGGTCTCCAAAATGCTTTGTCAATCTGGTTGAAGAGAGAAGTTCTTTGAAATATCTCCGAGATCCAGATGTGTAGGAAAATGGCAAGTGTTTCTGCAAGTCAGACTTCAGTATCTAGATCTTATATTAGTTAAATGTAGAGGTGGTTCTGTTTTTTTGTTTTTTTTTTTAATGAACTCAGTGTCTTGATCATTAAATTGTCAAATATAGTACAGTGAGCCCAGCTGGTATCAGGAATCAAGGAAAGAACCACATTATCGACGCGTTGTGTGGTAGGAGGAGCCACAGAGGAAATATTCATTGAGATTCAAGTGTGTTTCCACCCTATGATCACAAAGAGGCCTTATACAAATTAATTTGGGGAAGGAAGGGCCATTCTCTATTGTTCAACTATCTACAGGCCTCAGTGCCTTTGGTAGAAATGAGGAGACTTAGGAACACTGATCTCAATCATGGAGAACATCTTACTACCATTAGTAACCAGAAGACTGAGACGGAAGTGTAGTTCAAGGAAGCTACAAATGCACGGTGTCAGGGGCTGTTCTAGAAGATATGATGACCTCAAAGACATCCAGGCATGTCATATCCCCAAATGTCATCTAGTTAAGGAAAAATGAGGCACCTAGAAACAACTCACTTTGAGGGAAATGGTGGGCTCGTTGGGGGAGACACCACAATACTTGTGAGGTTGATCCATCAGAGTAGAAAGTGATCCTTCTCCATGTGGACCCTCTAAAATTCCACTTGTAAATGGTCTTAACAAGACTCCAATCCTTAGATTCCTGAGGCAAAGAGAATTGGACTGTTGTTATGTGGAATCTATCTGTAGGTCAGAGCCTTTCCTTTATAAAGCACTGTGGAATTATAAAACACTACCACAGGCAGGGTCTCATTTAATCCTGACTAAAACCCTGCAAACTAGTTTTTATCATCAGTTTTGCAGGTAAAACTAAACCTACAGAGATAAAAACCACATACCAACCTAATAGCAAAACCAAGGGTGGCAGCATTATCATGTACTCGAAGTCCTCTGCCCCTTCCACTCTCATATCGACATTTATCTCTGGCTCCAGATTCTTTTTCTTCCTTATCTAGTCACCATTCTTCCTGCCACTTCTCTCTCTTCCCATTGCCTCTTCATTAGTTTGGACCACCGTCCCTATGTATCAGGATTAGAATATTGCCTATGTAGTGACCACCCTGTTTTCATCTTGCTCCCTTCATCTTTCACACAGCAACCAGAATTATCTGTCAAAAACCCAAATCTGATTAAAGCCATTATCTTGCCCTTTGGATCAAGTCTAATCTCCTTCAGGATCTAGACCTTGCAGATTTCTCTTACCTCCACCCATATCCCATCCTCCACTCCAGTCACATTGAGCAACTTACAGCCAATCCCTACTCCCTGTCGTCTCCAGGGCTTTGCATGTGTTGTCCCCTGTGCTTGAAATGCTCACCTTCCGTCACCCACAAATGCTCACCTTCCGTCACCCACTTTTCTGCCAACCCCTTTGATCTTCCATGGGCCCTTCACCTTGGTATCCACTCATCAGTAAGATGTTGCTTATGTTTTGTCTCGGTTTGGATGTTTCTTTAATTTTCCTCACCACTCCTTTTCTAGTATCCCATTGCATTTAACACTTCTGTGTCACTTATCACATTCTGTTGAACTTGGCTTTTGTATCATAAGTAAATCTTAGTTTCTATAATATATAAACACAAAAATGTTAATGGACATTAGAATATATGCTTTTTTTTTGGCTTAAACCACAGTCTCTTGAACCTGAACAGTGCAGGTATTCAACAAAACAGCCTTCCGCTTGGGATTCAGGAACCCGGGCTCCTTCCATCTTGTGGCTTTGCCATCTTCCACAGTCATTGCAGAAGAGAAAAGAGAGAGTGAAGAAATGAGACCCAGTTCTTTATTTTTATTTTTGGACCTGGTTCTTGACTTAGCTTGAAAGTGACACACACCACATCATTCCCATTCTGTTGTCAAGAAGCCATCATGCAGCTACACCTGGAAGCAAGAAGGATTGTGAAATATCCCTGCCAGGGCCACTGCTTCCTAGCAGCAATGCTACTTGTGGAAAAGGAACATATATCTTTGGTTAACTGACTATCTGTGCCATTCCTTAGTTCTTTGTCTTCCCTGATAGCTTGAAAGTGGGAGTTGTGTCCCTCTGTCTATCCTCTAGACGATATTTGGGAAATTAATATATATATATTTATGTATATATTTATAATATAGATCAGTAACTTTAATATTTTGTGGGTTACAGACACCCCTGAGTATATGCATATAAATAGAGATAAAGTCATGTACATTTTCTCCAGAAAAAAATGCAAATTCATAAAATTTTACCTATAATTTCATATCTTACATGTCACAAGGTAGGTAAGCTCATCACCTGTTCTCAGACAGAATGAAGGCGGGCCCAGGAGAAAATCAAGTCTGCTCCTAAAATCTGTAGGAGGGTCCTTGGACTCCACGTTAAGAACTATGGTGTAGGACATATAGTGTATGTGAACAGGTTCTTTGCATCCTTGGTTGGTTGGTTCAAACACAGATTTTTATTCCTGGGAAATACCATATAAAGTGGCTATCTTGCCCTCATGATTAGGCACTCTCTCTTCTATGTTCCCACACCATTTTCTATGTCCCTGTATCAGTGCCCAGTGTATTTAGAAGCTGGTCTCCCATCTAAGTTGGTTCACTTCATCTTCATCACCTCAGAGCACCTAACACACAGTAGAGCACACTAAACATATCCTGAACAGTGAACTGGATCCATTGAGCATCAACCCTCTACACCACATGTTCCCAGGAAAATCAGCTCAAGGTCTACCCTAGAGAGAAAACCCAGCACAGCCCAGGTAGTGACTGAAGGGAGAGTTACATTCCAGAATGACTCATTCCCAGCTAAAGGGGGAAGGCAGGATCCATCTGGAAAACAGATGGAATGCTCCCTTTTAGCACACATAAATTAAATCTCACTATCTGCCAAAACAGAAGTTAACATTGATTTTGTGGGGGTTTTTTCCCCCTCCTTAAAGAAAAAAAATCCCTGTGTTTATGAACTAAAACTTCATGACAAATTTTTTGTTCCATATTGTGGTTATAACACCTAATTTCCTAATTAAATATGCTAATTGTGAGTTACCTCACAACTACAAAGCACAGAAGTATAATTATGTAATAAAAAGCTTTTATGAAACTTTTGTGGGGAAGAGGGCTGGCTGAGGAGGCAGCTGCTTAGCAAGAACAAGATTGGTGCTACCTAGGGGCCCCTTGTGTCTGAACTGCCCATGGGTAACAATGACAGGTTGGCTCCTTGCTTGAATTTCTCGAGTTTTAAGTCTGAGAAAACCTCTTTCTGTAATGGAGGGCATGGCAACAAAGCCACTGTGTGGTGGGAAAGGAGAAACCTCTTCATGGAAAAAGGGGTTCTGCTCACTTCCAGGGTGAGACTGGAACAAGCCACAACTTTCTCTGTGGCGCTTCAGTACCATGGGATTGTTCCCAGTGCCCCCTCCCCCCCACACACACACAACTTCCCCCGTCATCATCTACCCACTAAGAGAGTCTTAATGACTCCAGTTTCCTAATCTTTTATGAAACAATCACAAGCAATAAGAAGATCAGAGGGCAGTGTGGCCAAGACGGCGGAGTAGGAAGACCCTGAGCTCACGTCCTCCCAAGGGCACATGAAAATTACAAGAAGCAGATCAGGGGCAAGTGGACAACTAGTAGAATGGACCTACATAATAAAGAACTGGGAAAAAAAGGAATAAGAATAGGTGGAAGAAAAGCCCTTGAAACTTAGGCTTAAGAGTGTTTGGTGATTTGGTATAAGTGTAGGGAGGATGTTGGGGAAGTGTTGCTGATCAGTATGAGTGGGGTTCCTTTGATGTTTTTCAGGAGGCACAAGTAAGGATTGGGGTTTCTTTTAAATACCCTACAGTGCCAAGACTGTGCTTCTTAGAATGCACCTTCGTGTAAATACTGGACCACGTGAGGCCCACAGATATATTTAGGCTACAAGTTATCATCTTACCCATATTCATTCCCAAAAAGCAAATATCTTGTATTTATTTCTCTGCTGTTTTTCTCCCCTACATAACTTACTCACCTTCAGCATATATATGTGTGTGTGTGTGTGTGTGTGTGTGTGTGTGTGTGTGTGTGTATATGTATGGATGTATAAATTCTAGCTGCCTTTTTCTCTCTTTCATTGGTTGTCATTTTTAAAATTTTTTATTTGCATACAATTTTATGGGTTACTTTCCATTTACAGTTACTACGAAATATTGGCTGTATTCTCCATGTTGTAGCATACGCCCTTGAGCCTGTCTTATACCCAATAGTTTCTACCTCCACTCCCCCACCCCTACACTGCCCCCTACCCCCTATGGTAACCACTAGCTTGTCCTCTAAATATGCAACAAACTAGTGAATATAATAACAAAAATGAAGCAGATTCACAGATATAGCTGCTTTTTAAAATAAATCATCATTATTATCACAATTATTACATCCACAAATATTTCCCAGTCCTGTAAGACCTCACATTCACACATCCCTTCCTTTTCTCTTGGCTCTTTCGGGTTTTTGGTTGGTTGTTATTCCTCAGTTCACTGCCATCAAGACTATCAAGTGGGCCTTAATTTTTCTAATAAGCAGTCCAAAGTTTGAGGCAGGTAAACACTTAAGCTGAAGCATTCAGAAGAAATTGATAGAGAATAGTTGAGGCTATGTCATATCAACTGACTGAGCTGCAGCCACTGTAAGGTCCCATAATTATGTTCCTGTTACTCCCTACAAGATGCTACGTAATCCTCTCATCAAACTGTGCCTTTGAAATATTATCCATGAGCAAAATTATCAGGTTAGATTGATTTTCCCATCCCATGTTACTTACATAATTGAAGCTATAGTCCAGCAGCCATAAATCAAGTCACATCACGTTGAAGTGACTGAGTTCCTGGTGGGGTGTTGGAGAGACACTTTGATAGCACCCTGTCAAGATTTCGTTCCTGGTTCCTTTCTCCTGTGAGGTGAGAGACCAGCTAAGCCTCACGTTTCCCAAGCTGACTGGTGTGATAGCATAGTCTCCTTTATTTACTGAGGGAACTCATAGGCACTAAAATTTATTTTTCCAGAGTGGAATACAGCAAAAATTCCCTGAATCCTCACATAACCAGTGGCATCCAGGGTAATACAGGGAGACCAAAAAAGCCACCAACAGCCACCCAGGGCATTTTTGGTGGCACAAGCTGACCAGAAACAATTTCTCCAGAGAAAACAGATAGGCTTATATCTAGAATATTCCACTACATATGTCAGAAAGAAAGATTTTGAAGTGAAAGTTATACATTATAAAGGAAAATGTGTACTCAGGAGAGCACATTACTTAGTTCCTAGTAGGAGATACATAACAATTGGTTAAATAAGTATTTTTAAGTTAAAAGATGTTGATGGTTTAATTTTTCTTCAAACTTTGTGCTTGTTTTGATAAATTCCATACACAATTCCATAAGTTTCATGAAAGAGGAGAAATGGGTTTTTTTAGATGCCATAATGTAGAAAATTCTCCTGGGTTTTGGTTCTGAAATTCATTTTTCAAAACTTTTTATTTTGAGATGATTTTAGACTTAGAAAAAAGTTGCAAAAATAATGCAGAGTTCCCACATTCTCAGCTTCCCCTTCTGTTAACCCCTTACATAACTGTAAAACACTGATCAAATCTAAGAAAGGAAACTCCTACACTGCTATTAATTAAACTGCGGAATTTATTCGGGTCTCACTAGTTTTCTACAATTGACTTTTTTCTGTTCCAGGATTCAGTTAGGATCCCAAATTGCATTTAGTTGGCACGTTTCCTTAGTCTCCTTTTATCTGTGACAACTTCTTTTTCTTTCCTTGTCTTCATGACCTTGTCACTTTTGAACAGTACTGACAGTTGTTTTAGAGAAAGTCCCTCAATTTGTATTTGTCTGATGTTTCTTCACTATTAAATTGGGGGTGTGCATTCTTGGAAGGGATACCACACAGGCGATGTGCTTCTTTCTGTATCAAATCAGGGGGTACGTGATCATCGATAACTATTATGGGTGATGTTAACTTGGTCACTTGTCTAAGACGCTTCGCCAGATTTCTTAAATATAAAGTTACTTTTTTCCCCTTTGTTATTGCTAAATACTTAGAGGAGATCCTTTGAAACTAGCCAAATACTCTCTTCCTGCTTAAACTTTCACCCATGAATGTTAGCATCCATCAGGGTATCTTCCCAGAGGCAATTGTTACTCTGGTGTGCCAAGGATGATTTTCTATTTCATTCTGCTTACGTTTATTAATTGGAATTCTTCCGTACAGAAGAGTCATTGTTTCTCCCTGTTTTATTTGTTCATGCATCTATATCAGGGTGGGCTCATGGATATTTATTTTGTACTTTGGGTTATATTCTAAAACTGTCATTTATTTGATGCTCACATTGGTCCAACTTTAGCCATTCAGAGCTCTTTCAGTATGTACCGTTTCGATATGCCCCATCCTTCTTGTTTTGTTTTGTTTCGTTTTTGAGCCCTTCCTCACTATCTGGCACTCCAAGATGCTCCAGATTCATCTTCTATTTTCCCTGCCCCAGTCCTGGAATCAACCAATTCACCAAAGAGCCCTTAGTTGCTTTTACTGGAGAATGGTGTTTAAAATGGTGATATTGAAGTGCCACAAATTCATCGTTTTTAACATTTATTTGCCAGGTCAGTGCTTCAGGAAGTCTCTGTTATGGACTAAATGTGTCCCCCCAAATTCATATGTTGAAATACTAACTCCCAGCATGGTGGTCTTAGGAGGTAGGGCCTCCGGATGGTACTGCAGTCTGAAAGTTTGTGTCTTCCCCAGGATTCGTATGTTGAAATCCTAATGCCATCGTGATGGTATTAGGAGGTAGGGTTTTTGAGAGGTATTTAGCAGATGAGGGTGGATCCTCATGCATGGGGATAGTGCTCTTATAAAGGAGACCCCAGAGAGCTCCCTCATCCCTTCTGCCAGGTGAGGACACAATGAAAAGGCTGTGAACCAGGGATAGGGCCCTCACCTGACACCAAATCTGCCAGCACCATGATTTTGGAATTCCCAGGCACCCAAACTGTGAGAAATAAATGTTTTTTGTTTAAGCCACCTAATCCATTGTTTTTGTTATAGCAGCCCAAACAGACTAAAACAGTCTCCCATCCCATCCACCCCCATTCCCCCCACAAAACATAAAACACAAACCCTCAGCCCTAAATATATCTAACACATTGACACATAATCGTGTTGAACAAGAGTAATATTTTTTTTTTTTTTAATTTTTATTTATTTATTTATTTATTTATTTATTTATTTATTTATTTATATTTGGCTGTGTTGTGTCTTCGTTTCTGTGTGAGGGCTTTCTCCAGTTGCGGCAAGTGGGGGCCACTCTTCATCGCGGTGCGCGGGCCTCTCACTATTGTGGACACTCTTGTTGCATAGCACAGGCTCCAGACACGCAGGCTCAGTAGTTGTGGCTCACGGGCTCAGCCGCTCCGCGGCATGTGGAATCTTCCCAGACCAGGGCTCGAACCCATGTCCCCTGCATCGGCAGGCAGATTCTCAACCACTGCGCCACCAGGGAAGCCCCAAGAGTAATATTTTTTTTAATTCACAATTATGGCATGGGCAACAACCAGTCACATTGAATGCTAGCCTAAACCCTGGGGCAGGGTCCTGGACTTGCCCCCTGTGACAGGTATTTACAACCCTTTATTTCTAGGTCTTGAGGAGATACTGGGAAAGTGGAAAGTGTAAGGGGGACCCATAGGAGGAGCCACAGCAGCTTAGGGTCAAGGGACAGGCATGCAGGGGACTCAGCAGCAACAGTTTGCCACGGGTAGGATTGTTTCTGTACTTTAAATATTAGTAGAGCCATCGTGATACCATGATTTATAATGAGAAATATGTATTTGGTCTTCATCCCCATTTCTGGCACAGAGCTCCTAAAACCATTGGAACTTCATAAGTTTGGAAGTGATAAAGATGTCTCTTCTTAGGTTATGAGTTGAGTTTTGGAACGCACCTGAGGAGGGGGGCTGGTCGGCAGGGGACCCAACCATGTGATTAGAAGGTTCGAGCTTTCAGTCCCACCCTCCCAACCTCCTACCCCCGGGAAGGGGAAAAGGACTGGTGATTGAATCAATCGCCAACAGCCAATTAGTTAATCAATCATGCATATGTAATGAAGCCTCCATAAAAACCCAAAAGGACAGGGTTCAGAGAGCTTCCAGGTTGGAGATTCTAGGAGAGCAGTGCCTTCAGAGGGCATGAAAGCTCCACGCCCTTTCCCCCTACCTAGCCCTATGCATTTCTTCCATTTGACTGTTTCTGAGTTATACCTTTTTACAATAAACCAGTAATCTAGTAAGCAAAATGTTTCTCTGAGTTCTGTGAGTCACTCTAGCAAATGAATAAAACTCAGGGAGGGGGGCATTGGAACTTCAAATCTGTACCCATTTGGTCAGAAGCACAGGTGACAACCTGAACTTGTGATTAGCATCTGAAGTGGGGAAGGGCAGTCTTGTAGGACTGAGCCCTTAACCTGTGGGATCTGATGCTGTCTCCAGGTAGTACATAGTGTCAGAATTGAGTGGAATTATAGGCCACCCATCTGGTGTCTGAGAATTGCTTGGATGTATGGGAAACCGCCCCCTCCAAACACACACACACAGACACAAATCGGAACGGGATGACATAATTGTTAGCCCTTCATGTACACAGCAGCTGAATATCAGGCTCTCTGTTGATACCTTACAGGCCGGGTCCTCTACAAACTGGATGCCAATCCTGAATAGTGATACTGCATATGGGTCAGTTTAACCTTCTAGCTGAGGGTCAGGACT
This sequence comes from Phocoena sinus, assembly GCF_008692025.1. Taxonomy (NCBI): domain Eukaryota; kingdom Metazoa; phylum Chordata; class Mammalia; order Artiodactyla; family Phocoenidae; genus Phocoena; species Phocoena sinus. Next base: position 12,633,023 of record NC_045773.1, read on the forward strand.
TTGGAGTCAGCTCAAACTGCATTTGAATTCCATTTCTACCACACACCAGCCATGTAATGCTAGTCAAGTTACTTGTCCATTCTGAGCCTCAGTTTCCTCAGTAGAAGCAAATAATGAGAATACCTACCTCAACGGCATTATATACGTGATATAATCCATATGGATCACGGCATAGTGCCCAGCCCAGAGTACTGGCCCAGCAAACGTTAACACTTCACTGCTAGTGCTATTATTATAGATAATAATAATAAAGATAATAATGTTAGTCATTATTTGATCTATCATTGAGTTTACTTTTTTCTACCCTCCATAGAACCAGCAAACATTCCAGTATGTTCTCTGCCAAAGGGGAGGGACTCTGCAATTTTGTCAAGATGATGCTACGACAATAAGATGGAACATTCCACCTCCAGTTATTAATTACCTGGCATATTTCACAAAACTGATCAACTTTGCCTGGCAAGGTAAGGTAATGAAATTTTGCTTTTTTTTGTCTTTACGAAGCCAGAAACAGTAATTGCATAGAAGAAATTTGATCTATTTGCATGATTAGGTAGGATGTCAATTAGTCTTCATGCTATAAATATCTTGGGCACAGTTTTAAGGTTTGCACCACCTGTAATTATACTCATAGAGTACTGGAGGCAAAAGTAATCTTAGTGAAATTTTAGTTTGATAAACTTGTTGTGTACAAAAGAAAATTGAAAATCAGAAAAGTAAAGGGACTTTCCCAAGGTCACACAGCAGCATAATATGTTTACCTCAGGACCCCAGTGCTTTCTTTCAGACACAAAATACCATTCTGCAGATAATTAATTAGTACCCACTGCTTAGAGGTGAAAATTGTGCCCTGATGACTCCAGTGTTTAGCTGACTTGTGTTGTATACCATGTCTTTAAGCTGGCAGCATCTAAAGAGGTAAGCAGAGAAAGGTTCATAATGGTGATAACAGTATCCTTTCAGATTCCACAAATGTTAACTCATTTTATGGTCAGTACATCCCTGTGATCACTGTACTGTAGATAAGAAAACTTAAGCTCTTGGATCTTGGATTTGGAACGATGCACTCCTCTTGTGGCAATCAAGGAAGACTTTGTGGAAGAGGTGGTGTCACAGTGAGCTTGGGCTGTTATAACAGAATACCATAGACTGGGTGGTGTAAACAACAAACATTTATTTCTCACAGCACTGGAGTCTGAAAGCCCATGATCAGGGTGCCAACATGGTTGAGTTCTTGGTGAAGTCCCTCTTCCTGGTTTACAGATGCCCATCTTTTCATTCTGTCCTCAGGTGGTAGAGAACAGAGAGGGAGGAAGCAAGCTCTTATCTTTTCTTATTAAGGGCACTAATCCCATTCATGCGTGCTCCACCCTCATGACCTAATTACCTCCACAGGCCTACCTACTAATACCGTCGTATTGGATGTTAAAATTTCAACATATGAATTTTAGGGAGAATTCATTCATTCCATAACAGATGGCATTTAATTTGGGACTTGAAGGGTAACGTAGAATTTTACTCATGGAATCAGAAAAAAAGGGGAGACGTTCCAGGTGGAGGAAACAGGGTGAGCAAAAACAAGTGGTTTATCAGGGTGTTAAAAAAATCCCTCTTACGCCTTGATTTAATGTATTAAATACTACATGGGAGGTACCAAATGAAAAAGGTGTTTTCATTGGTTGTAGAATTTCAAGGGCTTATCAAACAGTTAATGAACAAAAATTGTGTACATTTTATGGTTACAACTTTAACAAATAGGCAGAAGGGGAATTTGAATTTTATCTTCCAGTGTCCATAAAATAGCATCATGGTACTGTAATTATTAATATAATCATTAAAAAAAAACAGTTTAGTTAAACTTAAGAAAACCTAGACTCATGAAGGCATAGTGTCTTCATCAAAGCAGCTCTAGTCCAGACAAAGTGAGCCTTCTAAATTGACTGTGATGCTTTGAAATAATTATAGTGTGTTCTGAAAAGCAATTATTATCAGCCGCCACTGCTTTCCACCACGAGTTCTAATTTAATTACATTTCCTCTGTTTAAAATGTGCTGTACTCTAAGGTACAGCAAAGGAAAAAGGAATTTGTTACTAAAAAAAATAATAAAGGTATTTTTTACACTGAAGGTAATTAGTCTTGGACATAACTGCTTCCAAGAGAGACACGGGATTTTAAACTCATTAATTTCAAGTGGTCATTGCTACAAAAGAATATTCATCTTCAGAGGTGGGGAAATAGTTATCTCCCAGGTGAAATGAGTATAGAAGGAAAGAGACAGAGCGTGTTCATCTATTCACCCTACCAGCTGCTCAGTGCCTTCCAGGGATCTCTTTCAGCCAGGATTACTTATTCCAAGAAAAATGAAGCGTACAGATTTGTTTTATCGATTGTGAATATTTAACAATTGCATTTGGCTTCCAACTCCTGTTGATGAAACAACCATTTTGCACAACTTGTGAATTCACTTTTCCCATATATAATGCTGAGAACAAAAGTGGCTGTGCGCTTCCCTGGCAGAAAACCAAGCCATACTGACTTTTTACAGAAAAGTCTTTCCCCATCATTCTCACAGCACATGGCTTATCTGGTGACACTAACATTCCTCCTGTTTCTAAATTCGCCGTCTCCCTGCATGGTGGTGAAGAATCATTGCGTTTTGTGGGTGGAAAGAGTCCTTTTGATCACAGGCTCACCGATTTTATACAAACGACGTGACTGAGAGTTGTGGGCTTTAAATGGACTCCTCAGGTCACCAAGATGCCAGGCAGAGCAGAGACTGGATGCCAGGTCACCTGCCTTTCAATTCCATTGAGACAGAGAATATTCTATGAGAACGAAATTGACATTTGACCTTGACCTGTAGAATGAAGTTAGGCTCCACCCTGTCCCACAGTTTTGTTTAACTGTGATTAGTCACTGCTTCTCAGAGGCTTCCTAACAGTGTTTCAAATCTGCCATGTGAACATTCCTTTAAGACAAATTTTAACTGCACATTTCTGGATCCTATGCCAGACCTATTCGATCAGAACATTCACAGTGAAGTTTTAAAATATTGCTCTTCCCCAGTAGCTCTCAGTCTGGGTGGAGGAGCTTGATGTAAAATTCAAGGAACCTCTTTGGAAGCACACATACCAAGTATTCCCTTCATTACTACCCCTGGTAATATACCTAAGAATGGACTCTGAAAAAGAGTATCCCCCAACGTGAAAACCATTGCTCTGAAGAACACAGCAACAAAAATATACCAGGTTAAATATCCTGCAGTAGAATAAATGTGTTCTGTGTACTTATTTCTAGCTGCTTATAGTGAAAGACACAGATAGAATGATTAAAAACAAAGAAAAAGTAAAGAGCAAAATCAATGAAATAAAGATGTCTTGGGAGAGAAAAACTGTACAGAAAATGGAGGTTAATGCAGCTAAGACAGAGCACATAGCAACTTCTGTGCTTCCTGGCAACCAATGCAAAAAGGGAAATACAAAATGCTGCAGTGCTCTCATACTCTAACAGCAGTTCAAAGGAGTGTTGGATTTTTCTAAGCATGAAATTCTGAGAGAATTTAACAAAATAACGTTGAACATCACGGGAGCAATGTTTGTCCTTTTACATGGTTGTTCTAGCACTTTCTGAGTATTGTGAGACAATGCAATAGGATTCAGATCCCTATATATCCCTTGGTCTCATCTCATTGTGCATCATGGGGAAAAAAGAGAAGCAGAGGCGGAAAAGGACATTTTGGGGGAGTAATAACAGCCTACCTCAGTTTGCCTTCATCATGCAAATAAAGATTTTCCACGTGAAGCTGTTGCCACGCACAAGAAATCTGGCAGCTGCCACGTCACCGTCAAGCTAATGACTCCTGTAGAGATCCAATCAAGGGGAACTTTGCATTAGGTGCACTGCAGTTCACCAATGCCACACCACAAGAACACAGCCTTAAAGACTCAGACATCCAACCAATCATATACTTTGGAGAATATACTCAGACATCCAACCAATCATACACTTTGGAGAATTCTTGGAGAATATGAGCTCCGATTCACTGCAGGAGCTTACTGCCGCACCCCTTACATTAACCATCCCCAATGGGTCAGTGTAAAAACCAAGCTGCTCTTCCCTTTGGCTGAAAATTCTATGACGTGTGTGGTGTTCTGTCAAAATATTTCTCAGAACTTTTCTTGAACCTATAAAACAAAACTAAACAAAACAACTTATCTACAGGTCAGTTACTCTCCAGAGAGCCATAAAGATAATTTTTTGTTTATGTAAAGGGGAAAAAATTATTAAAAACAAAACCACATAAAGACGTTAAAAAAAAAACCCCCCACAAAATCTGGCCTACAGGTTTTATCTGACTCCTTTTGAATGCTCTGATGAAACTCTAAACTATAGTAAGTTTGCCCTCCAAAGGAAGAGGCTATCAAAAGTAATGCAAATAGTCTATTTTAGCCATGTTTTCTTGAACAAGTAGATTAGGACTTGTGTGATTTCGTTCTTCTCATAGTGAGGTGCTGTATATTTTTAAGTCTTGCTTTTAAACATGCGGCCTATCACACCGGAAGATATTATCAGGCATATTGGTATATCATCTCCCAGGAGGAGGAGGCCTCAGACGCAGCAGACAGTTTTGTTTGAGCTGCCAAGTGCTCTGGAAGAGAAAGGTCACCCCCTCACCAAGGGGATTTCACGCTGGACTATGACTCATGTTGCTAATTGTGTGCCTGGTTCTCAGGTCATGCTTGAAATCATCCAATTCAAAGGGGGGTTCCCCAGAGATTATTTTTCTTTTGCAAATTTGACACTCAAATTAAAGAACGGAAGTTACAAGTCTCCAGGCCTCTCCTTTCTTTATCCATCCTTAGGAAGACTTTACTCCTCTGCTGTTCATCTCAGCCAGAGAAGTCTGAGGTCCTATGTCAGTCTCAAAACACTGAAGATTTTTCTTCACTGGACATTTGTACCTGAAAGCTAGCCCTGAATTGTGTCCCTTCACTCAGGGGTGGACTGAACAAAGAATTGGTTGGCTGTCAGAACCTTTGGGGGTGGGAGAAGGTGGTATCAGCGTAACGCTGAAGCTGAACACTAGAGCTTGAAGTCTAGTCTCCCCCCGCCCCCCACCTCATAGAATCACCTACTGCGCCACCCGTTGTCCCAGATATGAGTTGTGTACTCCTGGAGGACCCACATCACCTCTCAGAGACACAAAGCATTTCTAAGAAGGATTCTAATGACTCTTAGAGATGCCTCTGTCATTCTCTTCCTCTCCTAAAACAGTCGAAAGTTCTATTGGTGAGTATAAGATGGCTCCCCAAATCACACAAGAATATGCAGATTCTCAAGGAGGCTAAAAGTTGCCACGATGACACACCCCATAAAATCCTCCTGATGGGACCAAATATGGAATAACAGTAGCCTTGAGCATCCCCTTGTCACCAGGGCTGGTGACAAGTAGAGAGGAGAGAGCCCATCTAAACACACTCCCCCGCCCCCCGCCCGCCCCCCCCACCCCTTCACCTCAGGCTGAAAATGCAACTTCCTACATTCGTTTTGAAATGCAAATAGGTTCTGTCTTATTTCTTCCTGAGACAGGCTTGAGTCAGAGGACAAAGGACTTCGTGACAACAGAACAGAAAAAGGGGAGTGGCACAGAAATCAGAGGCAGTGTTTGCCGAAGGAGAAACCTCATCTTTTCAGTATTTTTGCCCTAGGCCCCAGTTCAACTTAAAGGCAAAAAAAATTTTACTCTGAAGAGCTAAATATCATCCTCTTACTATACATTTTACTCAGGATTTCCAAGGACAATATTTTATTTAAGCTTCCTAATAATAAGGCTAGTCAATATTATTATCTTCTTTTTTACAAGAGGCCTAACACTTGCTTTATGGATGCAAAAAATAAATAAATCTCATCAGCCCAATATTACTTGGAAACATTAAATGTCTAACAGGATGGAAGAAAACTGAAATTCATTGTGATTAGGGGAGTGGAAGAAAAAGCTAAGACACTCAGAGAATAAGAAAAAGTAGCATAAATGGGATAACCTCTGAGCACATTCCAGCTCTCAGCATTCCAAGGTTAACATTTCCCAAAGTTCTGTCCTGCAGACGCTCTGCCTCAGGTTCACAGGTATGCCGAGAGCACAAGTGTTCCATGCTCGAACGTGTTTGGGAAACTAACAAAATAAACTAACAAAATTCTTTGCTGCAGGTCTTCCTAGGGTTATTGACGTGTATAAAATATTTCCTAAAGGTGGTGGGTAGGCATAATTAGCCCACCACTTTTCAGGTTTTTGCAGGCCTCTTCCTTGCTGATTTTTACATCAGGAATCCAAGATCTTTGGTTCTATAGCTACTTCCATATAGTTGGTGAAGTAACTCAAAACACTAACCCTGGGTTGTTGCATCCTTGCTACTCTCTGCTCTGAAGGACTGTGGATAAGTGAATCCTGTAAATAATGAAGGAAAAAAAGAAGAGGCAGTCACAAATACACTGGATCAGTCAGTGTTCACACCCATACCCTAAGAATCCAGCTTCAGTCTGATTCAAGGGCTTTGTGAGCTCATATTCAAAATGAAAGGAGAATCTATGTTCTGCATCAGCCAGTGATATTTGGGTCTGAGGCATCATCATTGGTTCTTTATGGTAAAAGGCAGTTTCCAGTGATTTCTAAATCAGTCGGTATTTTAAATCTTCTTCCCTCCGACCCACTCCACACAGACAGAACAGAAAACTTAAACTGAATGATCACGAAAAACAAAGGTCAGAAGTTTATTATATACACACAGATGCGATTTTAAGAATCTGCTCTATGGGCCTCCCAGGCTTTATTCTTGGCTTAACTAGCTTCCCTTAAGTCACTGAGAGTCAGCTCTCAAAACCAAACATGGAACGCCAAGGCTTTTGTGCCAGGGAGGCACCAGAGTGGTATGAAGTATTAATCAAGCCAGGTGGGAAGGGGTGAGTGAGATCTCTTTATACTTCTAGGTGAGCTTCAGTGATGGTCATCAATATGGTGTTACTGAGCAAAATTATATCAGGCAGACCAAATGGAATAATCCCTTAAACAAGAAGAAATTGTTTGCAGGTGCAAACAAGCATGAAATAGAATTCTGCTAATGAGTGTCTATTACTAGCTAAACACATAATCAAATTATTTAGGCTCAACTCATGACAGTGAGAAATCAATTATTTATCATAAATCTGGGGCTGTGTATTGACCATCTTGGTATGTGTCTAACCTGGTCTGTAATGAATAAATGTTTTGGTTTCAAGAGTGTGTTGTCATTAGCACATAGGTACTAAAAAAATCAAAAACAGTTGAAAAGCTCTGAAGTGATGAAAAATCAAAATGGCTAAAGAGTTTTCCTTCAAGGTCTTTTAAACGCAAGAAGTATATGAGGGTAAAAATTAAATTTCTTCTTTTTAAGAAATGGTCCTGAAACAGTTGGCTATCCATGTTCAAAAAAATAATCCTGAACTCAGATTAGCTAAACTTAATAAAAATTTAACACAAAATGGATCATAGATCCAAATGTGATACCTAAAACTACAAAATTTGTAGAAGAAAACCTTTGTGACCCTGGGTTTAGTAAAGATTTCTTAAGACACAAAAAGCATGGTTCATAAAAGAAAAAGAGTGATAAATTGGATGTCATTAAAATTAAAATCTTATTTTCAACAATACTGTTAAAATGAAAATAAAAGCCATAGGCCAAAGGAGAGTATCTGCAAAATTCCGATCTGATAAAAGACTACAGTCAAGAATATATAAAGAATTCTCACTCTATAATAAGAAAATAAACAACCCAATTTTTTAAATAGGCAAAAATTTGAACAAACATTTTACCGAAGAAGACATATGGTGGCAAAGAAATACATGAAAAGATGTTCAACATTATTAGTCATTAGGGAAATGCAATTTAAAACCATAATGCGCAATGATTATACAACCATTAGAATGACTTAATTTTTTTAATTGACAATATTATATGCCTGTGAGGTTGCAAACCGTGGTTGGCAGAATAATGCTGCCCACCTACTCAGCCCCCAAAGAAGTCCATGTCCTACCCCCCCACACCTGTGAATATGTAATGTTACATGGCAAGGGGCAATTTTGATTGCAAATCAAAATAAATTTGTTAATCAGTTGACTTTAAAGTAAAGAGATTATCCTGGACTAGCCAGTGTAGTCACAAGGATCCTTTAAATGTGGGAAATGAAGGTGAAGCATCTGTGTCAGAGTGAAGCCATGTGAGAAAGACTCCACCAGCCATTGCTGGTGTGGAAGATGGAAGGGGCCACAGGCCAAAGAATGTGGACAGCCAGGAGGAGCTGGAAAAGTCAAGGAAATCTTCTCACCCTAGAGCCTCCAGAAAGAAGTGCAGTCTGCCACCACCTGCCATCCTCTATTCTTCTGACTCTTTCTTTTGAATAGTGTTTACTACATGTTTTACAAGCCTGATAACCTATATTGGATGTTTTAAGGGAGAAACGAGGTGTTTTGGATATCTGACCTCCAGAACTACAAAATAATAAGTGTGTGCTGCTTAAAGTCACCAGTTGTGGCAATTCGTTATAAAAAACAGTAGAAAACTAGTACAGAAACTAATTGGAATGCTCCTAATGTCTGATGAATGCATAATGAGTACCAAAAATTGTTTTGATGGGAAAGCAAAACTTGGCATTATCTAATAAAGTTAAAAATACATCTACCATATGACCCAGCAGTCTCATTCCTAGATATTTAAACATTAATCCACTCAAATGTTTATTGCTACTTTTTTCATAATTTATCTCTGATTAGTAGATAAATATGTAGTGGTATATTCACAATGGAATGCTCAGTAATAAAAAGGGGGTGAACTCACTAAAGAAAAGGGATGCAGACAATAACAAGGATGACCCTCGAATGTAACAAAGTTAAAGAAACCAGACTCAAAAATCTATGTATACTCTGTGACTATGTTCATATGACTTTCTAGAAAAGACAAAACTATAGGGAGAGGAAACAGACCACCGGTTCCCAGGGACTGGATGGGTGAGGAGATTGATGGTAAAGGGGGTGAAGGAACTATATCAGATTGTGGTGGTGGTGGTTACATGGTTGTAAGTGTTTGTCAAAACTCATAGAGTTGTGTACCAAAAAAGGGTAAACTTCACTGTTTGTAAATTTTACCCAGTAAGCTTGAATATATGTGTAAATTATCCATTCAAGACAAGCTGCCTTTGAGTCAAGGAATCTAAGAAACGCTGTCTACTGATGGCCCCTTGCTATTGTCTCATAAGAGTTACTTTTTGGAAAAAGAAATTTTAGAACGGGAAGGAATATTTTTTAACATCTTTATTAGAGTATAACTGCTTTACAATGGTGTGTTAGCTTCTGCTTTATGACAAAGTGAATCAGCTATATATATACATACATACCCATATCTCCTCCGTCTTGCGTCTCCCTCCCACCCTCCCTATCCCACCCCTCTAGGTGGTCACAAAGCACCGAGCAGATCTCCCTGTGCTATGTGGCTGCTTCCCACTACCTATGTATTTTACATTTGGTAGTGTATAATGTCCATGCCACTCTCTCAGTTCGTCCCAGCTTACCCTCCCCCCTCCCCGTGTCCTCAAGTTCATTGTCTACATCTGCGTCTTTATTCCTGTCTTACCCCTAGGTGCTTCACGACCTTTTTTTTTAGATTCCATATATATGAGTTAGCATACGGTATTTGTTTTTCTCTTTCTGACTTCACTCTGTAGGACAGACTCTAGGTCCATCCACCTCACTACAAAGAACTCAATTTCATTTCTTTTTATGTGCCACATCTTCTTTATCCATTCAACTGTCAATGGACACTTAGATTGCTTCCATGTCCTGGCTATTGTAAATAGAGCTGTAATGAACATTGTGATACATGGCTCTTTTTGAATTATGATTTTCTCACGGTATATGCCCAGTAGTGGGATTGCTGGGTCATATGGTAGTTCGATTTTTAGTTTTTAAGGAACCTCCATACTGTTCTCCATAGTGGCTGTATCAATTTACATTCCCACCAACAGTGCAAGAGGGTTCCCTTTTCTCCACACCCTCTCCAGCATTTATTGTTTGTAGATATTTTGATGATGGCCATTCTGACCGGTGTGACGTGATAGCTCATTGTAGTTTTGATTTGCATTTCTCTAATGATTAGTGATGTTGAGCATCCTTTCATGTGTTTGTTGGCAATCTGTATATCTTCTTTGGAAAAATGTCTATTTAGGTCTTCTGCCCATTTTTGGATTGGGTTGTTTGGTTTACTGATATTGAGCTGCATGAGCTACTTGTAAATTTTGGAGATTAATCCTTTGTCAGTTGCTTCATTTGCAAATATTTTCTCCCATTCTGAGGGTTGTCTTTTCGTCTTGTTTATGGTTTCCTTTGCTGTGTAAAAGCTTTTAAGTTTCATTAGGTCCCATTTGTTTATTTTTGGTTTTATTTCCATTTCTCTAGGAGGTGGGTCAAAAAGGATCTTGCTGTGACTTATGTCATAGAGTGTTCTGCCTATGCTTTCCTCTAAGAGTTTTATAGTGTCTGGCATTACATTTAGGTCTTTAATCCATTTTGAGTTTATTTTTGTGTATGATGTTAGGGAGTGTTCTAATTTCATTCTTTTACATGTAGCTGTCCAGTTTTCCCAGCACCACTTATTGAAGAGGCTGTTTTTTCTCCACTGTATATTCTTGCCTCCTTTATCAAAGATAAGGTGACCATATGTGCGTGGGCTTATCTCTGGGCTTTCTATCCTGTTCCATTGATCTATATTTCTCTTTTTGTGCCAGTACCATACTGTCTTGATTACTGTAGCTTTGTAGTGTAGTCTGAAGTCAGGGAGCCTGATTCCTCCAGCTCCATTTTTCTTTTTCAAGATTGCTTTGACTATGCAGGGTCTTTTGTGTTTCCATATAAATTGTAACATTTTTTGTTCTAGTTCTGTGAAAAATGCCATTGGTAGTTTGATAGGGATTGCATTGAATCTGTAGATTGCTTTGGGTAGTAGAGTCATTTTCACAATGTTGATTCTTAGAACTAGAACGAATTTTAAAGATCAGTTTTCAAATCATTTTTTGTTTTCAGAATCCTTTCCCCAAGTACAATAATATTATTAAGTAGATACTGTATGCCATACACTACAGCAAGCACTTTACTTCTTTTAACCCTTAAGACATCCCTGTAAGGTGAATATTTTTAATAGTAAAAATAATAAAGAATATGTTGTTAGTAATCATACAGGTGTGCAAATGGAGGCTTATGAAACTTCACACAGCTGCCAATGGTGAAGTGGACATTCAAACTCTGTCAGTTTGATTCTGGAGAACATTCTTGTAAGCATTACATTGCACAGCTTTTTTCTACGAAATTCTTAGAAAGCAACTGTGTGTGGAGCTGCTCTGGGTGCTGAATGTGTGTCTGTGTGTGTATGTGGTGGCAGTGGGTCTGGGTCCTGTTGGTGGTTTCACAGTAACAGTAGAATTTGAACACTACTGATCTGGTCCAATGATATAATTAAGTAAGAAGGAATTTGCAGCTAAGAAAGGTCAAGTGACTTGCTCTAGGTCACACAGCTGGTTAGTGACTGTCCTCAGTCACTCTCCTGACACTGGTCAAGTGTTCCTTCCTCAACTCTCAACACAGAGCCCATTTTGAATACAAATATCTATCCTTTTAACCTATGCAAGGCAAAGTCAACTCGAAAATTTATCTATTAATTTAGATTTCCCCTCTTTATGCCATATGCTTCCATTTTAAAAATAAAATACATTCAAAGGAGTAGTATTGATCCCAAAGAAATGAGTTGTAGAAGGGTAAATAAAGGCCCAGCCGTTTCCAAAATCTGTCCCCTTGAAGCCTGCACTGCATTGGAACCCCACATGCATGTCATTTCCCCTGAGAACTGCACATCAGACCTAACTGGGAACAAAGGCCCAGCTGATCTTCCTCCAAGTAAATTCCAGGAAAATACTACCGCAGTTGACAAATTAATGCGGACCAATTAAGAGCTCAATATAGTAAGGTGCTAAAAAATGAAGTATGTGAATTTCACTGTACATATTCTCACATTACATGAGACCAAATGGATTTCTATGGTATCTCATTACACAGGACAAGAATAAGGATTGGTGGCTTTAAGTAACTTTCAATAGAAGGTAGGTGCAATATGGTCTCAGTTCATTAATGTGAGTCTGATTCTGTTAGTTCCACTGACCTCCTGGGATCTAGTCCAGAATATCCAGTCAGCACATCTTTCATTAAACAGTGATGTATAGCAGGGATGTACTTGCTTCATTCATTCAGTAATTTATTGAGCACCTACTATGTGCCAGAACTGGGCTTAATGTTTTCCATCCATTACCTCAGTGAGTCCTGTATAACATTCCTAGAACATTCCAGTCCTTCCTTCAGTTTTCTGAGCCACTCCTGTGTCTCTCCCAGCTGGTCAGCCAATACATTGCATTCTTGTTGGTTGATTTGTTTTAGACTAATTCGAGATGGATAACTTGTAATTGCAAGAGTCCTGACAAATAGAAAAGAAATCACTAAAGAAGAAGTCCAAATGTCATTGTATGTATGCGAAGTTCTTTACCGCCGTAAGAATTAAAAATATGAAGTGAAACAGTAATATCATTAGCTCTGTATCAAACTAAAGAAGACCAAAAGATATAATGATACTCAGGGCTGGTTAAGGTAAAGGAAGTGAACTCTTATAAACTCCTGGTGGGCATGTAACTTCAAAAGCCACCTGAACGTGTGAATCAGCATGTGGCATGTGCGTTCCTGTTAACCTAGCAATTCCTCCTCTAGTAATTGATTCTGAGGAAGTAATTGTATACGCTTACAAAGGTGCATATACAAGAATGTTTACGGCAGAATCGTTCATAATAACAAAAAATTGGAAGAAGCCCAAACGTCCCTATTTGGGGGATTTTTTTGGGGTGGATTTTTTGAGGTAACATTTGATTTATAACATTATATGTTTCATGTGCATGCCATTATATTTCTACTTCTGTATACCCTAGAATGTGCTCACCACCAAAAATGTATTCTCTGTCCATCACCATACAGTTGATCCCCTTTACCCATTTCTCCTTACCTCTAGCCTCTTCCCCTCTGGTAACCACTACTCTGTTCTCTGTAGCTACTTGTTTGTTTTTGTTTGGTTTGTTTTGTTCATTTATTTTGCTTTTCTTTGTTTATTTGCTTTTTACTTCCTCACATGAGTGAAATAATCTTTCTCCATCTGACTTATTTCACTTAATGTAATACACTTAATGTCCATCCATATTGTCACAAATGACAATATTTCATCTTTTTTATGGCTGAGTAGTACTCCGTTGTGTTTATGTTTACATGTATGTATGTATGTATATATCACATCTTTTTTATCCTTTCATACATTGATGGGCACTTAGGTTGTTTCCAAATCTTGGCTATTATAGATATCTTTTGAGATTAGTGTTTTCGTATTATTTGAATAAATACCCAGAAGTGGGATACGGAGGTTACATGATAGTTCTGTTCTTATTTTTTGAGGACTCTCCATATTGTCTTTCATGGTGGCTGCACCAATTTACATTCCCGCTAACAGTGCATGAGGGTTCCCTTTCCTCTACATCCTTATCAGCACTTGTTATTTCTGTTTTTTTTTTATAATAACCATTCTCATAGGTGTGAGGTGATATCTCATTGTGGTTTTGATTTGCATTTCCCTAATCATTAGTGACGCAGAACCTCTTTTCATGTGCCTGTTGGCCATCAGTGTGTACTTGTTGAGGAAAAAAATGTCTATTTAGCTCATCCACCCATTTTTTCATTGGGGTGTTTGGTTTTTCTGTTGTTGTGTTGTATGAGTTCTTTATATATTTTTGGTATTAGCCCCTGATGTGACCTATCTTCTGCCATTCAGTAGGTTGTCTTTTCTTTTTTTTTTTTGATGGTTTCCTTGCTGTGCAGACGCTTTTTAGTTTGATGTAATCCCAATTGTTTATTTTTGCTTTTGTTTCCCTTGCCTAAAGGGACACATCTAGAAAGATATTGTAAGACCAATATCAGAGAACATACCACATATGTTTTCTTCTGGAAGTTTTATGGTTTCAGGTCTTATATTGAAGTTTTTAAGCATTTTGAGTTAATATTTGTGTATGGTGTGAGATAGTGGTCTAGTTTTATCTTTTTGCATTTGGCTGTCCAGTTTTGGAGGAATTAACTTTTTAAATGATGGTATAGTGATAGAGATGAATACTGTTCAACAGTTTTAATGATTACAGCAGATCCTTATGTAGTAACATTTGAAAATGTCTACAGTGTACTTTCATGTGATCAAAACATGATACAGAATAGGAAATATAGTGTGACCTAATTTTCATTTAAGATGTATGTGTTTATATGTATGCATAAAAGAATCTGGATGATCTGGTTATCTCATGGAGACTCAGGATAATGAAGGAAATTTTACTTCTGAGGAATTGTTTAAATATTTCACAAAAGGTTTATATTATTTAAAAATTCAAAAATATGTTGCCATATTCTTATGGGAGGAAAGGATGTAGGAAAAGGATTAGACCAGTAGCCTTGGGAATAATCACATCATGGAAGAAGTGAGCTACTTAGGCTTTAGTTAAACCTTCTGTGAATGCAGAGTAGCTACAGACTGACAGACAAGATTTGGAAGAAACATGTAAAATTTTCATATGGTCCAAAACATAGGAGCTAATCTGGAGCTGGGTTAAATCTCCACAGCTTTTCCGCCCTCTGTGCCAAGTGCACCACCATTAGAAGTAGACCCCTATGCCCAGCCCCTACTCCACTAACAGCAGTTTTGATCTCCTGAATTCAGTGACATGACTCCATCACTGGGATTTGTAGAACACTGGCAGTCTTTACTGAGAGGGCAGAGAAGGTTTAGGTTTCCCCACTTCTAGGTTGAACTGTTTGAAATTGCCACCACTGAACCACTTCGACCTATAGAAAGGTCAACCTATGATTCATCAAAACACACTCTAACACAGAAGTTTATATTTTATACAATCTGTACGAAATGGTGTCTTCAACAGCCCATAACTACTGATCAAGAGGTAGCATATATTCAGTCTGAGTGGGTATTCGGTCTCTCAAGTTTGGATGATGTAAAAAGGCATGGTTGCACGACCTGAACTGTGTGCGGTTGCTAACATTATTTCAAAAAGGTTGGTAGAAACTCATTTCAGAGCTCTCCCCCAGCCACCACCCACGTACCACACGAATTTCTATCACATCTCTGTTTTTTCACACTTACTAGAAGAAGCTTTTAGAATATCTTGTTGTTTTTGCTTCAGAGAACTATTTATTTATTTATTTTTTTTTTTTTTGCGGTACGCGGGCCTCTCACTGCTGTGGCCTCTCCCGTTGCGGAGCACATGCTCCGGACGCACAGGCCCAGCGGCCATGGCTCACGGGCCCAGCCGCTCCACGGCATGTGGGATCTTCCCGGTCCGGGGCACGAACCCGCGTCCCCTGCATCGGCAGGCGGACTCTCAACCACTGCACCACCAGGGAAGCCCCTTCAGAGAACTATTAAACACAGAGGCAAAGCATAAAATCAAACTGTGAAAGTTCTCAGAAGCTAAAGTATGCTCTGTCAAAGACGTGAGAGCAAAGCTAAATCAAATAATGACTTGTAATTTTTAGGTGGCCTAAGTTATAAATTGCAAGGCAGCAAAGATAATTAAGAATAATGTTCGAAAAGGTAGACTCAACGTAAATCATATAAAAAGGATAACAAGGTTTATCAACTGGACCAATTTTGAGGCAGGTTTTAAGTTGGGTATGTTTGGAAGGCACCAAAGCAGATGATTAGATGCAATATTCAGCTTAATGTGCAGGAAAAGCAATTGGGATGAAGCAAATCAGTTTCCTGACTCTGATGCAGGGAATGTGGAGGGGTTTATTAAATATAAATTTAAATTTAGATTTATGGCCAGTGTTGATCAACTAGAAGGAAACTGACATTATCGTATCATTCATTTTTAATTTTTAGCTTCAGATGCCTTATTAAACAAACAAAAAATAGACCGAAAGAAAAAGGTCAGCATCAGTTACAGAATAAATCTTGCCTTTTCCCATAATTATTTCATTCTATACTCATTTATTCCCTGCATCGGGGTCACAGACAGCGCACTGCAAGTATAGAACATTATGTTAAGGTGTAGATGAGACACAGGGGGAAGACATTTTCTAATATTGACCTTTTATATAAATGAATCAAGTTATTCACATTTTAAAAGATCTTTTTATGACTGATGATGCCAGAAGCAATAGAATTTGTCTAGAGAAAGTAGTGCCGGGTAGCCATTTCTTCGGAGGTGGTTTCTAAGCAAAGTCAGTTGTATTGAGGTACGAGGATGAGCAGGGAGGACAGATGTGGGAGTTATCCAGAGGACTTGTCACTCCCACATACTGGGGTGGATAAAACTCAGCTACTTCGTTCTGGGAGATGCTCCTGAGTCCTGGTGTGACAAGGCAGTGTCCCCCTTTCAGACACTCCCCCACCCTTATGCTGCTTTGCCTACGAGACGCAGCACGGAGTGCAAATGAAACCAGTGTAAGGTGGAACCCCGGAGAGGGATGTTACTCAGGTTTTACCACGTAACGGGAGGGGACAATAAACAGCTTAAAAACTTGAAATGTGATTAGGTCATGAATGTGGAGGTATCTGGAGAAACTGATGAGAAAGGAGGAATATACCCTACCCTGGAATAAGCCAGCTGCTGAATTTCCATGAATGGTGAGTTTATTTTCCAGGCTCATCTACCAGGACCTCTGCCATTGCTCAGGGTTGTCAGAAGTCCCAGATACTCAATTCCCACCACTGTATGGGAGTCGACCCACCTGTCGCCGCTGATTGATTCCTAAATCCTTGATCCCCAGGTGTGAATATAGTTTCCCGGTGCAATTCCCACCTGACTGGATGGTCAAGGCATCGTGCCTTGGCTCCCTGACTCAGAGTCTCTACAGATTCCTTCCCGTTAGCAGACTTCTAGTCATTGCCATCTCAAGGCCACCTTGTCCTTTTGCCACTTCTAGCCTGTCAGGGCAATAGCTCAGTCCTCCCCTGCTCTGGGGGATTGGAAGAGAGACTCTTTCTCCCCTAGAGGGGTTGGAATGAGAAGAATTTAGGGCAGATGGGTGGAGATTGGTGTTTTATCTTGCCCATTTGCTGATATTGTTAGCACTAAGTAGAAAAGGAGTTTCTGGTCCCCTACCCCACACCTAAGCCCCACTAAGGAGGCCCTCGAAGGCCCCAGTGAGCCCCAACTCCAAGTCACGTATCCATGATGGCAGCATTTGTTTCCATAGTGCACACGTGGTACATCGTGATAGGTTGATGACGGAAGATGCCCAGGATAGTTTTCAGTGGTATAAATATGTAGCCGATGACTATTTGAGTAACATAGCTATCGCATTGCATCAGACTCATGAATTTATGGATTGTGTAGGATGAAGCTATGGTAGAAGTGGTGAGTTTATTTAAAGAATAAACATACAGGCGGTACAGAGATATTGAAAAATAATGAAGGGCCGCACAAATGACTGGAGGTCACGGGCACTCACACTAGAGGATTTAAGGAGCACAGGTAAGACATCCACAGCAGCGGGCCTGGATGGTTCTGCCAGGAGCCTTGTGCAGAGCTGGGTCCTTGATTTTACACTCTGCCCTAGAGATTGCCATGATGCCAGGTTGAAGCAAACTTTCCCTTGTCCAAAACATCTGGCATGTCGCAGTCCATGAGCCAACACCAGAATTCAGGATAAAGACGAGCTCCAGTTGTGTTTGCCAACTTTGGACCCAGGTTCCAGCTTCTCCCCTGGACCCTCAAACACGAAAGTGTTGATGATGCTTCTCCCAGTATCATGGTGGTTTGGGCCCCTCCTTCTAGGGATGACTCTGCTGAGTGCTGCTAGACAACCCGGTTGGGCCGGGTGGCTGATTCATTGAGGGACTCAAACGCGAGTTCCCCCACCTACCCTCAGGGGATCAAGGCTTTTTGGGGGCATTATCCTCCATGGAGCCAGGAGAGGGGAAATTTTCTCCATCAGTATCTGTAATAATAAGGGTCAGCATTTAGAGTGGTCCTCTGAGTGAGGATCTGTGGAGTAATGTGAGAAAATATCCATGGATAAACACTGATATGGATATTCAGAAATTTCACTTGTTTTTTTCCTGGTTCTGGGCTTTGTTAAAACTACTTGAGGTTTTATGGTTAGTAAGTGAGGAGATACTGAATATTAATAGAAAATACCTATATGGTAAGTGTATTAGTTTCCTAGGGCTGCTATAACAAATCACCACACACTTGGTAGCTTAAAATAATAGGAACATAGTCTCTCACAGTTCTGGAAGTTCAAAATCAATGTGTCAGCAGGACCGTGTTTCCTCTGGAGGCTCTGGGGAGAACCCATTTCTTGACTCCTCTGGTTTTGGGGGACTTTTCGTAGTCCTTTCACTCCTTGGCTTGTGACCACATCACTCCAATCTCTGCCTTCATCTTCACATCACCTTCTCTCCTATGTGTGTTTCTCCTCCTTTGTCTGCTTCTTATAAGGACACCTGTGACTGAATTTAGAACCCAACCCAGGTAATCCAGGAGAATCTCCACCTCAGAATCCTTAGTTTAGTCACATACTCAAAGACCCTTCTTTCAAATAAGGTAACATTCATAGGTTCCAGGGTGTAGTAGTCACAGTATTCCAGAGAAACAGAACCACCCGGGTGTGTGTGTGTGTGTGTGTGTACACACAAAGAGATGCATATATATGTCCACACACAATAGGGTGTCTATGTGTGTGTATATATATGTACACACACACCTCCGAGATAGTGCAGGTTCGGTTCCAGACTGCCACAATAAAGGAAATAAAATATCACAATGAAGCAAGTCACGTGGATTTTTTTTGTTTCCCACTGCATATAAAAGTTATGTTTACACTATAACGTAGTCTATTAAGTATGCAATAGCATTACGTCTAAGAAAAAAAAGTACATACTTTAATTTAAAAATACTTTATTGCTTAAAAATGCTAACCATCTTCTAAGCCTTCAGTAAGTTGTAGCAGTAACATCAAAGATTGCTGATCACAGATCACCGTAACAAATATAATAACAATGAAAAAGTTTGAAATATTGTGAGGGTTACCAAAATGTGACACAGAGACATGAAGTGGGCAAATACTGCTGGAAAAATAGCGCCCATAGACTTGTTCGATGCAAGGTTGCCACCAACCTTCAATTTGTAAAAAAAAAATGCAATATCTGTGAAGCTCAATAAAGCAAAGTACAATAAAATGAGGTATAGTATGCATGTATATACATATATGTGTATATATGTGTGTACACACACACACACACACACACACATAGACACACGCACAGATTGATTGACTGATTGATTGAGAGATTTATTTTGAGGAATCGTCTGATGGTACTGTGAGGGGCTTGGTGTGTCCCAAATCTGCAGGGTAGGCCAACAGGCTGCAGACCTAGGAAGGAGTTGCCGTTCAAGTCCAAAAGTAGTCTGCAGGAAGAATTCCTTCTTGCTTGGAGAAGGTCAGTCTTTTTTCTATTAGGGTCTTCAACTGATTGGTTAAGGCTCACACACATTATGGAAGGTAATCTGCTTTATTCAAAGTCTGCTTATTTAAATGTTAACTTCATCCAAGAAACACTTCATAGGAAAATCTGGAATGATGTTTGACCAAATATTTGGGCACCATGGTCCTGCCAAGCTGACACGTAAAATTAACTATCACCCAGGGATTCAGATGTGGGCATATCTTTGGGAGCCATTATTTGCCTACCATAATAAACATATATTATTTACTATGGTAGGCTGATACCATAGTAAATGCATACTTATGTACTTCTCTAAGCTTTTATAGATTACCTCATTTAATATTCACAACAACTTTAGAGGTAGAATTATTATTATCTCACCTTACAAAAACAGAAACTGAAACAGAGAAGGTAAGGAATTGGACTCAAATCACACAGTTTGTAAGTGATGGAGCCAGGGTTTGGACTCAAAGTCTGGTTTAATCCATCAAATTTGGACTAAGGGGTCATCTTTCTGGTAAATCTCCATCTTTATTGTGTCACGGACCTTTGAATTACGTTCAGTATTTCACATTTCTGCTGTATATTTTTTACTTGCTAATTCATTGTATGAGAATAATAAATACTAAGGGTAGGGCAGTTTCTGTACTAATTTCTCCTTTTTCCTCTTCTTTCTCATCCTCCTAGTGCAGCGATTACATCACACCCTGTTTTGACTTCTTACACCTACCTCCAAAGTGGCCTCTGCCTTCATTTGACACTTGATAAACACTTACCGGGTCTTGTCTCATGCCAGGCCCTATTCCAGGTGTTGGAGGCACAGTGAGAACTCTGTGCTTTATGTCAGTGCTAGCAGCTTCCTCCTGAACCCATGTATTATTCCATTATCTTTCCCTGAGCAGATGCCGGAAATTGGCTCAGAGGAGCTAAGAGGGTGCCTGTCCTCTGATTCAGTTCAGACCTAAAGGGGTCGGTGAGATACTCTGAGTATCTGCTGATCTTGGGAGAAGATAGCAAGGGTGTTAAAGTATTTATAATCATCCAGGCCTTTCCTTATCTCAAAACCTGGGTGTGGCCAAGAAATCCAGCACATCACAAGGATGAGCCGGACAGACGTAAGTAAAGATCCAGGTAGAGCTTAGGCAGCTTTACGCTGCTGCTGCTGCTTCTTCTTGGGCTTCCAGCAGAACAAAGAGAATCTCCGTCCTCTTAAACTGAAACTTCATAAAACTAAGGAGATTTCGGTATCTGTTTCCCTTTTCCTAAAAACTGCTTTCGAAAGATTGACATTTTAATATCTAATGTTGTGTATTTTCTGTTATAATTAAAGTTTAACGAGACTCCTTTTCTATTGTAGGGCTTCTGTTTTCTAAGTGCTTTCACACATGTGATCTGGCT
Organism: Phocoena sinus; assembly: GCF_008692025.1. Classification (NCBI taxonomy): domain Eukaryota; kingdom Metazoa; phylum Chordata; class Mammalia; order Artiodactyla; family Phocoenidae; genus Phocoena; species Phocoena sinus. The sequence goes on from NC_045773.1 coordinate 12,654,035, forward strand.
CGGCCTCCCAACAACCCCACTGGATAGATCGGACAGGGAGGTGCCTCATTTTATAGATGAAGAAACCCAGACTTGCGGGAGTGAAGTGCCCAATCAGGTCTGAACAGTAACAACAGGCACCTCTGTTTTAGAAAGATAAGAACTGCCGTGGTCCTTTATCATCTCTCCACCATCGAAATGATTTTCTCGAGCTGGCTAAGTCCTAACAGTTCCTTAAATAAAGTCAGGTTATTGAAAATGACCTAATACATTCTATGCAAAAATTTAAGTACTCTACATAATTTCAGTCCTTTATAACCTATTATGATACAATGAGGGAAACCTATTAATTTTTATTGCACTTATTTTTTGTAGCACAGTGTGATGACAGAAACTGAGCCACTTAGATAAAACTGCTCCAACCTGACCTGATTAATTGGTCAATCTTTAAGCCCTAGCTACAGATGAATATAACTGATGACGAATATAAAGAGATATGAAACTGATATATAGCATATCACTTTATTATAAAGCAGAAACTAACACACCATTGTAAAGCAATTATACTCCAGTAAAGATGTAAAAAAAAACCCTTTTTGCCTGGGAAAATGTGAATGCATATTCTACATGGGGGGTTTTAAAGTGGTGATTTTACTCTCATATAATTTATGCTAAGTTTTCTAAACAAAGTTTTACCAGAGCTTCTAGAGCACATATACCCCACACATGGAGATACCTACATACATACACTATATACAGTTAAAAGCATAAACTGAGGTATCGGACCACTCACATGTATCAGTAATAAGCTCTGTGACCTTAGATAAATTACTTAATCTCTCTAAGAATTGTCTTCATTTTCCAGAGATAGGAAATTCATCATTTGATCTGTCTCATGGACTTGTTTTGACAATTAAATGATATAAGGACTGGACAATGGTAGGGCATAATTGCTTGCCCACGATTAAGGCTCAGTACATATTATCCATTGTTGTTATCATTCACAAGACAGTCTCGTCTACCCAAAGTGGCTTAGACAGCAATACAAAGGAGAGTATAAAAGAGAACCAGAGGGCAAAAATCAAAAGGCCTGTGTATTCCTTTCCTACTGCTGTTATAACAAATTACCACAAATCTACAAGTAAAAAACAACATCATTTATTATCTTACAGTTCTGGAGATCAGAAGCCTGATATCAGTTTCACTGGGCTAAAGTCAAGGTGCCAGCAGGCCTGCATTCCTTCTGGAGGCTCTAAGGGAGAATCTGATTCCTTGTCCTTTCTAACTTCTAGATTGATCCTTTCTTCCCATCTTCAATGCCAGCAATGGCTGGTCAAGTCTCACACTGACATTCCTTTTCTATGGTCACGTATCCTCCTGCTTCCTTCTTATAAGGACTCTTGTGATTACATTGGGCCCACCCCGATAATCCAGGATCATCTCAGGATTCTTAACCACGTTTGCAAAGTCTCTTTTGCCACGTAAGGCAAGAAGTACACAGGGTCTAGGGATTAGGATGTGAACATCTTCGGCAGGAGGGGGCATTACTCAGCCTACCACAGTGAATGCCAAATATATGTCATGGGGGCTTCCCTGGTGGCGCAGTGGTTGGGCGTCCACCTGACGACGCGGGGGACGCGGGTTCGTGCCCCGGTCCGGGAGGATCCCACGTGCCGTGGAGCGGCTGGACCCCTGAGCCATGGCCACTGAGCCTGCGCGTCCGGAGCCTGTGCTCCGCAACGGGAGAGGCCACAACAGTGAGAGGCCCATGTACTGCAAAAAATCAAATCAAATCAAATCAAATCAAATATATGCCATAATAACCATATGTTAAAAGTTCATGGACTCCATTCATTGGAGAGTTCCAGCTCAGAGCCTTCCTTCTTTTAATTTTGGTGCTATTCCAATAAACTTGGTGCTTTAATTCTTAGTAGCCCATTGCCAATTAGAAACAGTGAATCACCATGTGCCTGGAAAAGGCCTGGAATTAGGGACCTCACTTTCCCCACATTCCATTGGTCAGAACGGGATCACGTGCCTGCCTTCCTCCCCAGACTCGAAGGAACTGGGAAATATGGGTTGATACCTAAGAGACAAAAGAAAGAGTTTTGTAAATTTATACCAGCATCTGTCACATTCTCCAGCTGTTGTAATAATCCAATTTAGAAATGAGAGCAGAGGAGGGTCTGAGAGGGTAAAAAAACACTGGAAGGGAATAGAGACATAACTAAGATAAGCTCCCACTTTATAGTTTGCCAAAGACCCATAGGGAAGAGTGGGGAAGGCCTGAACGTCTGAAGTCAACAGCTTAGTCTGGATTGGCTTAGACAGAGAGCCTTGGAGGCTGAGCCAGACTGTCTGCTGGAATAACTCAGAATGACTGCGAATGTCCCAGGCTGGATTAGAGACCAGTGAGCTGATCCACATTGAATATGCATAGAACTGCTTCCTCTGAGACAGTTCTCTCTGATGAACTGAGAACATCTAGGATACCACATTTATGCCTTCTAAAAGTAAAAAGGAATACTTTTTAAGTGAAAGCAAATATCTTTCCATTTTGCTTTCTAAAGCTGATTAGTAGATAACAAAAGCAGAAAGAAATTAGAAAACTGGGAATTGGCCTCAAAGCACAGACTGAGTCCAAGGAGCTCTTACGGAGATTGACTCAGTTGAAGTGAGTTTTCTAGCACCTCGTTCTTCTCATCACAAAACTTCCCTTTCACTTTTTTTTTTTTATTTTAACATCTTTATTGGAGTATAATTGCTTTAGAATGGTGTGTTAGTTTCTGCTTTATAACAAAATGAATCAGTTATATGTATACATATGTCCCCATATCTCTTCCCTCTTGCGTCTCCCTCCCACCCTCCCTATCCCACCCCTCTAGGTGGTCACAAAGCACCGAGCTGATCTCCCTGTGCTATGCGGCTGCTTCCCACTAGTTATCTATTTTACGTTTGGTAGTGTATATATGTCCATGCCACTCTCTCACTTCGTCCCAGCTTACCCTTCCCCGTCCCGGTGCCCTCAAGTCCATTCTCTACGTCTGCGTCTTTATTCCTGTCCTGCCCTGTTACTTTTAGAGGTAAGCCTTTTCCTTCCATACTTTTGAAGTTAGTTTTAGATAGGCTTTGGAGTATCAGGTTGCCTTTTCTCTGGGTTTGAAGAACAGGAAAATTAAGCTTAAATACAAAGTTACCTCCAAGTTACCAAGTGTTTTGGTAAAGTAAAACAACTGGTGAGGAAAGAAAGACACCAGGCAGTCCCATAGAAAATAAAGGCATCAGGATAGGGTATGGATTTTTAAAGCCATGTGTAATCTTTTCAGCATGTCTGAATAATTTGAATTAGAATGTTAGAGCCCATTGTTTTCTGTAGTTTTAAAATGACCATGAAAATGTATACTCATCCACAGTCCAGGGTTAGGAGAAACAAAGGTACCAGATGGAAGTCACAGAGTATGTTTGACGAAATCTCTGTACTTAGGAAATCTCTAATACCCTTTGCTACTCTGTTCTAAATCTTATTTTAATTCGGCTTTCGTGAAATTTTGAGACTAGAATAGTCTGGACTCAGCTCAAGAATAAATCAGTACCAAATGGAATGCAGTCATACAAATAGAAACCTCTTCCAGCCCTGGCACTGCGGCTCCAAGTGACCAGAGAGCACACATTTGCCTTAGAATGACCCCCTATTGACAAAGTAAGTTGACTAGATGAGGTTAATGTCCGAATCTCCATGTAAGCCACCCTCTGGAATCAAAGAGTTGCTTTTCTGCAAAGTGGGAGATTGTAAATACAAATGAAATACTAGATGTGAAATTCTTTTGAAAGGTCTAAAGTACTACACAAATGCAGACTGTTAACATTTTCAGTAGATTTGTTCATATTTCACGGAGGCATGTTTGCTGCAGATCAGGTATCACATGCCTATTGGAATCAGATCTGGTTTCAAAGCCACCATTTACTAAACATCACAGCCTGGGCAAATTTTGTAACTTCACTGAGCTTTAATTTTTTCATCTTTTTTTGGGAATAATAGGAACTTCATAGTTAGGAAGATTGAGCAAGAAGGGTCTGGCACAGTGCTTCAGTTAGCATTAGTTTCATTCACTTACTTCCTCACAGCATGAGGGTCGGTAGCATCTCTCTATGAATGTGGATATCCTTGGTGCAGGATTTTGCACGTGACTGCTGAAGTTCAGAACCTACAGTGAATAGAAGTCACCATAAGATGTGGTCCTTTGGCTAACCCAAACAGGAAATCACTACATGCCTCCAAGTAAACCAAAGGTTAGGTCACCTGGCACAAATTGGAGATGCTGAACCTTATCAGATGGAGTGTTTGCCTACCTATCAGGCGAGCCCTCCTGGCTGAACTTCACAAACCTCTTGAGTCTGAGAAGAAATTAGAAATGTCAAGGGCAGAAAGCGCCTGTGACTATTCTACACAGTGATAATTCAGAACCTTACACCATTTGAGAGAGAAGGGCGGGGCAGGGAGTAGAGGGAGAGACAGAGGCTGCAAAGTTTCACTTCCATAAGATTGCTAACTGCCCCCGAGACTCAACATCAAAGACGGGCTTTGTTTTTGAGAACTGGCACTTTTCAAAACCCTGTGTGCCAATTATGTTCCAAGCATGCTAACTACTTTACATCAGTTATCTCATGTAAGCCTCAGATGACAGCTTTATGAGGAGGTACAATTATCATCATGGTCTCTAGGTCACCATGCAGGTATTCCAGCTGTAAAGTCCATGCTGGCAATGACCTTGTGTTATGTCCTGTCCTCAGGAGAACCTCTTTCAGATAAATCCACAGATAAAAGAGAGTATTTTGCGTTGTGTGCGATTGTGCCCCTGGCTGTTTGAAGATAATTTTAAGTTGTTCATGACATTAAGTAACATTGACTAGCATAGTAAGAAAATTACTCCCTTCCTTTTTTTGTACCGCAAGGAGAACCTCTCAGCTTGGTGTTGGCATCTCTTAACTCCTCTAACGCTTTTTAATCCCTGAGAGAGCAGACCTCAGGCTGATGAGATTTCTGTTGCCAGTACTGTCTAGCTAGAAATTAATATCTGTTCTTGCTTTCAGTACATATTTTTAATTTCTAATTACTGCTGTACTTCTGTTTATGGGAGTGAGATACATGTTTCCTTTTTAAGTATATTTCCATTTATTATAAATTTACTTCCATTAAAAATAGCTTTAAGGTGTACACCTAAGACCAATATGCTGTATGTCAATTATAAATAAATAAAAATAAATAAATAAATAGGAGGAAGAGGAGGAAGGGGATTCCCACCAGGAAAATGAGAAGCAGACAGAGCTTTCCTCAGCAAATCTCCATGTGAGGCTCCCTCCGTGCAAAGTCAGGGTGAAAAATAGTTAAGACGACAACTGATGGAGGAGTGAGGGAGATGGAACTGTCTTGGGTGGCTGCCAGCTTTCAGATTAGATTCAACTTTTCTCAACCAAGATTCCTGGAAGCGTCAAAAGCTCTGATGTACAGAGGTGTCTACTGTATATAGTAAATTAATTCACTGTCCTCCTAAGCATCTAGAATGGTTCTATCTGTGCAAAGAAAAAATAGCTTTAAGGAACGTTACAGAGTAAATAATAGTACAGGTGGCGTAACAATCACGAAAAGTAGTACAACAGCAATGCTCAGAAACGTAAATGTGGTGTATTCTAGACCAAAATTTGAGACATTCTCCACTGAAATACAGTAGAGGCGCCCTAATAGAAGCCACTGTAAAAGGGTGAGTCCTGCCCTCAAGTAAGAGCTGCAGTCCCAATGGTTTTCCATCAGGGGCAGTTTTCTCCTCCTGGGAACATTTGGCAATGTCTGGACACCTTTGGTTGTTAAAATTTGGAGGTTGGAGATGGGTGTCGTACTACTGGCATCTAGTGGGTAGAGACCAGGAATGTTGCTAAACATCCTACCGTGCACGGGACAGCTCACCACAAACAATTACCCAGTAGCGTTGAGGGGGAGAAACCCTGCTCTATCCTGACTGTAAGTGTTGGAAGTGATTCAGCTACTGCCACTTATCTTATCTGAAGGCCAAGTCCCTGTTTGATAAAGTTCAGATATCACCTTATGGTTGACAATTCTTGTGGGGTGATTTGACCATTGGTTGTAATTTTCTGCTTGCTCCAAACACATTATTTGATTATAAAGTATCTTTATTTTAACTTTTAATTCAGAGAGAGCTCCAGCAGCGAGCTACAGTCTTGTCCTTGGTCCTGTTATAACCAGATGTGTGGGCCTTTGGCTAAGCATTTTTTGAATTGTTTCAACTTTAAAAAGGAACGTCATGGTGGGTAGTTCTGATCAAAGGAGTGTGATAGTTTTTACTGCAGCTGCTTCGACCATTTCATTGAAGATTTTCCTACGATTTTTATCTTTTAGCTTATTTTTACCCTTTCGCTTGTAATCTGTTTTATTTTTTTCAATCTTTCTATAATGGCATATAACTCACGACATGCAATTAAACAGGTGTGATGTTAGCATTCTGAACCTCAGCTTCTATATTGGAGAATGCACAGCGACCTGGTCTGAAATTGTACCAACCTTGGTCCATACCCGGAAATTGAATTTTCAGGCACATTACATGAGCTCATTTTTTTTGTCTCTTTCTCCTCAATAGAAACTTCAGAAAATAAAAATTAGTTCATTGAAGGTTCTATCACTGGGGAGATAAAAACATCAGAATTTTTCTGTAATGACATTATCCTGTGTTGAGTGAAAAATACTAGTTTCACCCCTAAAATGGAAACGAATCATGCAAAAGTCTATAAATTCATTTTTATAAAAGAGTGAAAAGATATTCAACTGCTTGATTTTTATCCTAGAATTACCTGAGGGCTGGGAATCTTGGAAGCACAGCAGTGTCTACTAATAACAGACCCCTTACATAGTTAGCCCCTACCCACGAACTCAGGCTATTTGTCCATGTTGGGTGCTACTTTATTGACTGAATATTTGTCAGTTCTGTGCTTCAGCAGTGCAAAGCAATTACAAAATAAAATGTCAACTGCTACAAATCTTGCCCCCAAAATGTAGGATTTCAGAAAGTCTAGAGTAGGAAAACTGTTCTAATTGAACACAAAGCCATTGACACATAAGGGTCTAAAGAGTTAGACAGTTAGCAATTAAGAGGAAATCGACAAGAATGATTGCAAGACAAATGCCTCAGAAGAGAAATATTTAAATATCAAAGTTAAAGAGAGACTCCTGGGAAAATTGATGAAGCCTTCAAACACTTTTACAGAAGTGACTCTCTTGATTATCACACCGTGAAAGTCAAACATGAAATGAAGGTTATTGTTTCACTCTACGCTTCAGATTGGTCAGAAAAAAATTATTCTTGCCCCCAAATAATCAATGCTTGGTTCAAGCTGTGCTCATTCTGACATTTTATACATAATTACATTTATAACTTAAACGTTGTTAATGTTGCAATAAAATTTTATAATTTTGATTTCATTTTTCATGATATCATTCCAATCAAACTTTTCACTTTTTGCTATGAATTTTTGGTTCCCATATTAATTACATTCATTTTAAATGGGCTTTTGACAGTACTAATTATCCATGGACAACTATCACCTTTTGTAATAGCATCTCCTAAAATAGTAGAGTTGAAAGAATTTTCAGAAGGCCTCAAGTTCACCACTCTTTTTCAAATAAAGAAATTAAGACTGAATGAGAATGTCACCTGTCCCAAGGTTACAAATTATACAGAACATTTTTTTAAATTTATTTTATCTATTTTTGGCTGCATTGGATCTTCGTTGCTATGCTCAGCCTTTCTCTAGTTGTGGAGAGTGGGGGCTACTCTTTGTTGTGGTGCGTGGGCTTCTCATTGCGGTGGCTTCTCTTGTTGCGGAGCACGGGCTCTAGGCGTGCGGGATTAAGTAGCTGTGGCATGCAGGCTCAGTAGTTGTGGTTTGAGGGCTCTAGAGCACAGACTCATTAATTGTGGCACACGGGCTTAGTTGCTCCACGGCATATGGGATCTTCCCGGACCAGGGCTCGAACCTGTGTCCCCTGCATTGGCAGGCAGATTCTTAACCACTGCACCACCAGGGAAGCCCTATAGGCCAATACAATAATTTCTAGACAAGAAGGATAACTTTTTTTTTAATTAATTAATTAATTTTTGGCTGCGTTGGGTCTTCGTTTCTGTGCGAGGGCTTTCTCTAGTTGCAGTGAGCGGGGGTCACTCTTCATCGCGGTACGCGGGCCTCTCACTATCGCGGCCTCTCTTGTTGGGAGCACAGGCTCCAGACGCGCAGGCTCAGTAGTTGTGGCTCACGGGCCTAGTCGCTCCGCGGCATGTGGGATCTTCCCAGACCAGGGCTCGAACCCGTGTCCCCTGCATTGGCAGGCAGATTCTCAACCACTGAGCCACCAGGGAAGCCCTGGGATAACTCTTTTGAAGACCTTTTGTTGGTGCTTCTGAATTTGAAATTGTTTATTTATATAAGAGTAAAAAGCATAACTATTTTTGCCCATATTCTTCAGTCCCCTTTACGTTTTCAGTAAATGGGTAAGCGAATAGGAATTATCCCGTATTTACCACTGCCTCTGGATTAGTCATTTGCTGCTCCTCCTGAAAATCTCTTCCAGCTCAGTGTTTATTTTTATTTTCTCCTTCACCTAGTGTAATCTGCGATGGATCACTATGCAGTTAGTTCAAATTACCAACATATCAGTATGATAATCTTGTCAACTACCTTGTATTGAATATGGTCTTTATTTGACAAGTTCTCACTGTCTCGTATGAGAAGCCATATGAATGCATCTCCTTTTGTGACACTCTGAGGATGATGAAATTACCATGTTCTTACAGTGTTTTTTCTCCCCACTTCCATCCCCCCCACCCCATTTATCCCAGGCTTCTCAAACTGGTGATCCATGAGCCAGAGATAGCCCAGAAAAGTGTTTTCCCTATGTCAATTTCAAAATCTATGTCATTTTTTAAAATTTGTATTAGTGGCCAGCTTCAAAAATTGGATTGTTTACATAACTCCAAATTTCTAGCTTCTCTTTGGAAAGGGGGCAGATCTTGGAGTATCAATTTGCAATCCGCACCAGTTTGCCGAGGCTTGGTAACACCTGGCCCCTTTTTATAGAACACCCATTTTGTAGTGTCCCTCAGTAGCATCAAGTCCTATAGCCTCTGTAAAGACAAAATAACAGTTGCTATGTTGTATTTGTGTGAGTCTTTTTCTTACAGTGATGTTGAGGTGAAATATTTCATGTATCCATGTCCATAGAGAAAGAGGAAAGATGAAAAAAACAGAGAGGGCTGCCTATCTCACAGAGAATAGGAGGGAGCCTTCTTACATTCAGTTGTTTCCCCCAGGGATCCCATCAGCACTTGAGTTGGCACTCTCTGATTTAACCTATTGTTCTCCATCATTTAAAGTGTGTACTAGACTTCTCAAGAGAAACAGAATCATCAGGACTTTTTTTTTTTTTTTTTTTTTTTGCGGTGTGTGGGCCTCTCACCGTTGTGGCCTCTCCCATTGCGGAGCACAGGCTCCGGACGCGCAGGCTCAGTGGCCATGGCTCACGGGCCCAGCCGCTCCGCGGCATGTGGGATCTTCCCGGACCGGGACACGAACCCGCATCCCCTGAATCAGCAGGTGGACTCTCAACCACTGCGCCACCAGGGAAGCCCCATTAGGACTTATTTAAGGTAGCAGTTCATGTGATTATGGAGGCTGAGAAACTCCACAGTCTGCCATCTGTAAGCCTGAGACCCAAGAAAGCTGGTGTTGCATTTCAGAGGCCTGAGAGATGGGGAGCCAATGGTGTATATTCCACTCCAGGTCTGAAGACCTGAGAACTGGGAGCATGAAGGGAAGGAGAATGTTACAGCTCAAGCAGTCAGGCAGAGCTAATTCAAGCTTCTTCTGCCTTTTTGTTCTGTTCAGGCCCTCAACAGATTGCATAATGCCCCCCCCCACACACACACACACACTGGGGAGAGCCACGTGGTTTACTCAGGACATCGATTGAAATGCGAATCTCATCTGGAAACACCCTCACAGACACACATAGAAATTATGTTTAACCAGCTATCTGGGCATCCTGTGACCCAGTCAACTTGACAAATAAAATCAACCATCACAGTGTTCTTGTTGAGGGCACGGAAAGTATGAATCAACAAGTGAATTAACACAGAAGAGAAGTGTGTATATATGCTTTATGGACCAAGGAAGCCCGTCCATGGGGATATTCCACCAGTGTTTGAAAGTGTATACCACAAATCTTATACCCGAGAGTTTTTTTGTACTGGTCTACTGGATATTTGATTATCAGATTGTTTATTCCCAATCCCATGCCTTTTCCAAAGAAGTTTGAGTTCTGCCAGAAATTTACATGAAAAGAGGACAAGACAACAAAAAGTCTCTCTCTGGTATTTAGCGCTTTAAAATCATCTTGGATTTAGTTACTCCTTTTTTGCTTCCTTTCCTCCTCCTTTTATAAGGTCACCATAGGGAGGTCTCATGCTATCTAAAACTGATTTCGGCTTAAATGGAAAGATTTGCTTGCTTTTCTTTTTTTAATTTGAAGTATGATTGACATACAATGTTATATTCGTTTCAGGTGTACAACAGTCATTGGGCATTTGTATACATTGTGAAAGGATCACCACAATAAGTCTAGTTATCATCAGTCACCATATAGAGTTACAGATTTTCTTTCTTATGATAAAAATTTTTAAGATTTACTTTCATTTTTAGAATACAGTATTATTGACTACGGTCACCATGCTGTCTGTACCTTACATCCCTATGACTTACTTATCTTATAACTGGAACGTTGTACCTTTTGATCCCCTTTACCCATTTTGCCCACCCCCAATCCCCCTGCCCTCTGGAAACCACCAATCTGTTCTCTGTATCTATGAGTTTCCTTTTGTTCATTTGTTTTGTTATTTAGATTCTACATATAAATGAAATCATAAAATATTTGTCTTTCTCTGACTTATTTCACTTAGCACAACGCTCAAAGTCCATTCATATTGTCACAGATGACAGGATTTCATTCTTTTCTGTGGCTTAATAATATTCTATTCCATTATATTATATTATATATAAATATATATATGTAACATCTTTATCCATTCATCCATTGATGGACACTTAGGTTGTTTCTGTATTTTGGCTATTGTACATAGTGCTACACTGAACATAGAGGTACATGTATCTTTTTAAATTCGTGTTTTCATGTTTTTCGGATAAATACCCTGAAGTGGAATTGCTGGATCTTATGGTGGTTCTATTTTAAATTTTTTGAGGAAGCTCCATACTGCTTTCCATATTGGCTGCACCACTTTGAAGTCCTACCAACAGTGCACAAATGTTGCCTTTGCCAACACTTGTTATCTCTTGCCTTTTTGATGATAGCCATTCTAACAGGTGTGAGGTGATATCTCGTGTGGTTTTCATATGCCTTTCTGTAATGATTAATGATATTCAGCATGTTCTTCATATACCTGTTGACCATCTGTTTGTCTTCTTTGGAAAAATGTCTATTCAGATCTTCTGCCCATTTGTAAATCAGATTGTTTGGGTTTTTTATTATCATTATTGAGTTATATGAGTTCTTTATATATATATGTTTTTTTAACATCTTTATTGGAGTATAATTGCTTTACAATGGTGTGTTAGTTTCTGCTTTATAACAAAGTGAATCAGCTATACACATACATATATCCCCATATCTCTTCCCTCTTGCATCTCCTCAATTTCATTTCTTTTCATGGCTGAGTAATATTCCATTTTATATATGTGCCACATCTTCTTTATCCATTCATCTGTCGATGGACACTTAGGTTGCTTCCATGTCCTGGCTATTGTAAATAGAGCTGCAGTGAACACTGTGGTACATGACTCTTTTCGAATTATGGTTTTCTCGGGGTATATCCCCAGTAGTGGGATTGCTGGGTCATATGGTAGTTCTATTTTTAATTTTTTAAGGAACCTCCATACTGTTCTCCATAGTGGCTGTGTCAATTTACATTCCCACCAACAGTGCAAGAAGGTTCCCTTTTCTCCACACCCTCTCCAGCATTTATTGTTTGTAGATGTTTTGTTGATGGCCATTCTCACTGGTGTGAGGTGATATCTCATTGTAGTTTTGATTTGCATTTCTCTAAAGATTAATGATGTTGAGCATTCTTTCATGTGTTTGTTGGCAATCTGTATATCTTCTTTGGAGAATGTCTATTTAGCTCTTCTGCCCATTTTTGGATTGGGTTGTTTGTCTTTTTGATATTGAGCTGCATGAGCTGCTTGTAAATTTTAGAGATAAATCCTTTGTCAGTTGCTTCATTTGCAAATATTTTCTCCCATTCTGAGGGTTGTCTTTTCGTCTTGTTTATGGTTTCCTTTGCTGGGTAAAAGCTTTTAAGTTTCATTAGGTCCCATTTGTTTATTTTTGTTTTTATTTCCATTTCTCTGGGAGGTGGGTCAAAAAGGATCTTGCTGTGATTTATGTCATAGAGTGTTCTGCCTATGTTTTCCTCTAAGAGTTTGATAGTGTCTGGCCTTACATTTAGGTCTTTAATCCATTTTGAGTTTATTTTTGTGTATGGTGTTAGGGAGTCTTCTAATTTCATTCTTTTACATGTAGCTGTCCAGTTTTCCCAGCACCACTTATTGAAGAGGCTGTCTTTTCTCCATTGTATATTCTTGCCTCCTTTATCAAAAATAAGGCGACCACATGTGCATGGGTTTATCTCTGGGCTTTCTATTCTGTTCCATTGATCTATACTTTGGTTTTTGTGCCAGTACCATACTGTCTTGATTACTGTAGCTTTGTAGTGTAGTCTGAAGTCAGTGAGCCGGATTCCTCCAGCTCCGTTTTTCTTTTTCAAGATTGCTTTGGCTATTCGGGGTCTTTTGTGTTTCCATACAAATTGTGAAATTTTTTGTTCTAGTTCTGTGAAAAATGCCATTGGTAGTTTGATAGGGATTGCATTGAATCTATAGATTGCTTTGGGTAGTATAGTCATTTTCACATTGTTGATTTTTCCAATCCAAGAACATGGTGTATCCCTCCATCTGTTTGTATCATCTTTAATTTCTATCATAAGTGTCTTATAGTTTTCTGCATACAGGTCTTTTGTCTCCTTAGGTAGGTTTAATCCTAGGTATTTTATTCTTTTTGTTGCAATAGTAAATGAGAGTGTTTCCTTAATTTCTCTTTCAGATTTTTCATCACTAGTGTATAGGAATGCAAGAGATTTCTGTGCATTCATTTTGTATCCTGCTACTTTGCCAAATTCATTGATTAGCTCTAGTAGTTTTCTGGTAGCATCTTTAGGTTTCTCTATTTATAGTATCTTGCCATCTGCACACAGTAACAGCTTTACTTCTTCTTTTCCGATTTGAATTCCTTTTATTTCTTTCTATTCTCTGATTGCTGTGGCTAAAACTTCCAAACAGTGTTGAATAATAGTGGTGAGAGTGGGCAGCCTTGTCTTGTTCCTGATCTTAGTTGCAATGGTTTCTGTTTTTTACCATAGTTCTTTTTATGTTTTAATATTGACCCCTTACTAGATATACAGTTAGCAAATACCTTCTCCATGTGCTCAGAGAGCTTTCTGCCTGTTTTCTTCCAGAAGTTTTATGGTTTCTGGTTTTATATTCACGTGTTTAATCCATTTTGAGTTAGTTGTTGTGCATGGTATAAGAGAGTGGTTCGGTTTCATTCTTCTGCATGTGGCTGTCCAGTTCCCAGCATCACTTATTGAAGAAACCGTCCTTTTCCCACTGTATATGCTTGCCTGCCTATCTTGATAAGAGCTGACTAATACCTTTTTCTTCTCTCCAAGTAAAGAAATCTCTAGAATGTAAAAAACTGTTGACAGCAGGTCCCAATTCCCAACAGACAGAGAGCTCGTTTATGTAACATTCTGCTTTGGAGGCTACACTTAGAAGTCAAGTCAAGTCCGTAATCAAAGCTCCAGTGGAATATTTTTAAATGCAGCCAGTAACCATCCAGATATTGGCCATACAGGAGAGGTAAAAGCTCTTTGGCATGTTTATATCTGATGTCATCTCTTAACCTCGAAGAAAGGTAATGAAACTTGCACTCAAGAGAGATTATATTATCTACTTCAGAATAAATCTGTTTAATGAATAAGTAATAAGCAAATTTTTAAAGAAAATAAAATTCCTGGGGACTCTTCAGAAAAAATTTAAAATCACAATTTGAGAATGTGTTTACCATATAACTATGTAAATGATAATTAGCTCACAATTTCTGAGCCAGAAAGTTTCTTCATTAGTAAGTAATGCGCTAGAAAGAAAACAAACCACTACCACAAGATCTGCCATGACCAGCATCGGTTAAATATGGATTTCTAGAATCCTGTTTTAACTAGCTGTCTTAAAATACCCTGTAACAATATCAAACAGTAATAAAGACACTTGGAAGGAGGGGTGAAAGAGAAATGAAACAGCTGTGATAAAAATAAAAGTACCTTTATCTTGAGTGATCTAAATACCTTTATCTTGAGTGATCTATAGAATTATGAAAGGGATAGGAGATGGTTAACTGTGGTGAAGGAGCTTCATTTGTGTTGTTTGCCTATTTACGGAGGGGGGCGGTAAGACAGAGGTTAAACAGAGAGCTTATTAATGCTTTGCTCAACCCTTTTAAGTCCCTTCCCCACCCCCAGCCATTACTTTCCAAGGCAATTGGAAACTGCTTCTGGCGATCAAGATCCTTCACCATCTTGCCTTTGCGTCTGTGTTTTAAACAGATTTCCTACTGCTCCCCTCAGAAAGTAGTAAGGCTCAGGGTTATGCGTCTGGGTTTAATTTCTAATTCTACCATTAACTGTGTGTGGGACTTTGGATGAGATAGTCTCCAACTGTAAAAGGGGTCATTCATCATAGGCGTACATGAGGATTCAATGAGGTACTAGCCTGTGTCACGGACTTAGCTCCATCTTTGACATAAAGTCGGTGTACCAGAAATGTTAGCTATTACGAAGATAAATTTAACTTCTCTCTGTTCGCTAGTGGTGACCTAGCTTCAGGCTTTTGTGCGTATTAGTCCTTCCACCTCAAAGAGTCTTCCCACCCCATCTCTTCAAGTCCAAATCCATCCTTCACGTGCCTTTTCATAAAGCTTCCTGACTCCCCACCTCCTCTGAATGTCACCTTTAGCTCTCCTGCTTCCTCTTCTTTTCCCCGAAAGACGGGCAGTCCGCAGTGGACCACACACTCTGTGAGGACAGGAAGTATGTCCTGGTCATCTTAGTTATAGTCACGGTGCCAATGCCAGCGTCCAGTGGATAGTAAGTGCTAACACTGGGGGATGAGAGAGGCAGAGGGAAAGGAAATGAGGGGAGAGGAATGGAAGCCAGAGGGAGAAGAGGCAAATGGAAGATGAGAACACAGATACATATAAGAGAAGCCCCACCCCCACCCCCAGAGGGCTGAGGAAGGAAGGACTGAGTGGGGGAGAAGGAAAAGCAGATCAGAGGTATATGCCTATGGTTTTCCCTCTGTGGTTGCTGCTGCCAGCCAGTAAATGGCTCCTACAGCTCTTCAGTGGGATCTCTGCTAGAATAAAGCCACTGTGTGTAAACAGTATCCCTGTGTGGTCATCAGAGAATGTGCGAGAGAACATATAATAGGCTCTCTGATGAAGTTGCTGCTTAGACCCCTTGCTATCTCTGTGCACAGCTCTAGTGAAATCTCAGAATGTGTTAAAACTAGGACCACTGGAATTACAGTGTTGGAAGGGCTGGAGGGGGGAGGAGTTAGCCTTTCAGAGGCTCATGAGCTCTAAAACGATGACCCCTTCCACCACCACCCCTGCATGCAGCCAGCCTCAGCATCCATGGAAATAGCTCTCACTGTGTTGCTTGCTCACAATTCTGGTTCTTCCCTTACTTACACTCTACAGCTGCTGCTGCCTGTTTTCTCTACAAGGTAGATCTGGGGGATTTCTGTCTATTTTCAGCCATCCTGTTAGAATTTAATAATCCTCTTCCGGGGCTGTCTCTGCCTGAGATTTTCATTACTTGAGGTCCAGAGCAGCTGCTGGAGAGGTCCTGATAAGGAAGGTTGAAGCTGGGTGTCACTGGGGACAGGAGGGTGTCAGTCCTGAATTCTCCTCCCTGGAGCCCAGCTGTCTGGAGCTCAGGGCCGATCTTGCAGACTTCAGAGACAGCTGTTCATGATGTGTGGTTTCAGGGGCTTCCGAAGGGGCCTTGCTCCCAAATTCTCCCAGGTCAGCCTCTGTTCTTTGAAGGCTCAGCATACAAATACCCTGAGATAATAGATACAGTTTGAGGTCGTGCTATGCGCTCAGTCTCACCCTCTGCATTTTACAGATATTATGTGCTTTAAGTCAATCCCTAGATAATTGTATTCGATTGTGTATTCATGACATTTACAAAGCATCTATGCTGTTTCAAAATGTGGAGATAAAGCAGTTAACAAAATAAAGTCTCTGCTCTCCTAAAACTTACAGAAATAAACTAATAAATATAAAATATTTCAGGCGGTACTAGTGCCCTGATGAAAATGAGCAAAGCCCAGACAGGGAGAGGGGAGGATTGTTGTCTTATATAAAGGGATCAGGGAAGGCCTGCCTGACGATGTCATTCTTGAGCAAAGATCGGAAGGAAGGAGGGAGTAAACACGCTGGGAAGAGCGCTATAAGCACAGGGGCCAGAAGTGCAAAGGCCCTGAGGCAGGAGCACGTTGACTGTGTCCCAGGAATAGCATGGAGGTAGGTGTGGTGGGATTGGAGTGCGGCAGAGCAAGCGGTAGATGTGAAGGCAGGAGGGAAGAGAGCGTCCTGGTCATGCATGCTCTGGTCGCGGTTAGAATGTTGGATTTCCTTGAGTGAGATGAGGAGTGCTGAGCAGGGAAGTGCCATGAGGTAAGTTGTGTCTCACAAGAGTCACTCCTTCTGTTGTGTGACAAACCACAGGAGAGAAAGTAGAAGGCGGCAAGAGTCAGCAAGAGGTGATGGCTTGGACTACGGTGGTCAAAGTGGTGAGAAGTGGTTGAGTTGTCAATACAGTTGCTAATGCATTGAATGTAGAATATGTATAATAGAAAGAAACAAGCCAACAAGATCTCCAGAGCTTTCAGCTGGACCATTGGAGTTACCATTTTCCAAAATGGGAAAGGCCGAGAAAGGAGCAGGTTAACCTACATCTCTGAGGTAGGGATTGTTGCCCCATTTTACAGATGGAGAAACTGAGGCATTGCCCAAGATCACATAAGTAGAAAAAGATGAAGTGAATTTGACCCTAACCTTATTTGATTCTATCAACCTTAATTCCACAAGGCAAATATAAATTACAAAATATGTATTGTGTGATAATATATCTTATAAAATAAATTATATTACTTACGATTCTCTTAGTTACACGTGGCAGAAATTCTAGAGAAACTAACTGAGGCAAAAATATAGAAAATAAAGTAAAGGAGAGGGTAGTCAACTCTGTTGACTTGTGTGGCTGGGAAGTATACTGGGGTAGGTAACTCATAGAACCGAAGAATGAGCTTTGGAACCTGGGGTCTCAGGACCTGAACTGAGGGCTCTGAGCCAGTAGGACTTTCTCTCTGTGCACCTGGCATCCTCTTATTGCCTTCTTCCCTTGAGCATCATACTTAATGTCTCCCACCTTTGACGGGCCTCTTCCACAGGATGTCAAACATGGACATTAGCAATTACAGCTGTAGATTCCAGACAGAATAGAATTTCTCTCTTCCAACATTTGTATACCAATCCAAGGTATAACGTTTTATATTATTATTCAAAATAATTATCCCCCCAATAAGAGGATTGTACCTCCCTATCCATTGCCATGGGACTTGCCAGGCCTCTCATGGGATAAGCCTGCATCCCACTTCATTGGCTTTGAGCTTGGCCATGTGACGTGCTTTAGTCCCTGGAATGAAAGTGAACAGTGTATGTCAGTTACAAACATAAGCTTTATAGCTTTAAGAGACATAACAGGTTTCTGCCAGCCCTCTTGCTTTTCTCTTGTGTCATGAGACCAGACATACCCCTTACAGGGGCTGCTCCATTGGCCTGGGTCCAAGAATGAAAAGATACATAGAGGCCCAAACCAACATTAATCTGCTGATGTGTAACATGAATGAAAAGAAGATGTTTGCTGTTTTGAGCCACTGAGCTACTGAGGATGTTTGTTATTACAGCAAAGCTGCCGGATAGATAGGCCGAGGGGTCTCCCTTTGGTTATCTTAATGTCACATGCCCTCCCTTGGGCCAATGACTGAGCCAGGGGAATGGAGCTCCATGTTACTGAAGGTAGCCTAGGCTGTACCGTGGTAACATTCCCCACACCTCTGTGGCTCAGCCGATCAAACTTTATTTCTAATCATACAAATACCAGTGTGTATCAGCAGGGCTCTCCTCCATCAAATAACTCAGGGGTCTAGGCTCCCTTCTTCTTATACCACTGGATCTAAATACCTGGCCTCCAAGGTCCCGGGACATGGAAAGAAATCTAGAAGTTTATAAAGGATGTCTTTAAGGGCCGTGACTGGAGGTTGCAATACCATTTTCATCCATAGCCCACCGAGTAACATGATTCCACCTAATAGCAAAGCAGGTTGGAAAATAACAAAGTTCACCCATGTGCCCAAGGAGAAGAAAACGAAAGTGGATTTGGTTATCTGGTGGCTCAATCTCTGCCATAAGAACTGTTTGCCCAGCCTAAGCCATGTCCCACCTCCGTTGTCTTTATTACAAAAGGAGAATAGGAACAGTGAGAAATCCTGAACAGTAGAAACCACTGTCCACTCTGCAAGGTAATACTGCTCTGGGTCACTAACTGTCCTGGCTTAGGAACCAGCAACCAGCTCTGGTTCTGTATCTTTAACTCAGAAAGAAGAGCAGTAAAACCTTTATCCAGGAGTCTACTTTCATAATATGTAAAATGTCAAAATTAAATATTACTATTTCGGGCGTCATGGACCTCTTTGAAAGTCTTGCAGAAGCCAAGGACCCAAAAATTGCATAGACACAAGAAAGATTTAGTGGGTTCAACATCCTTCAAAGCTTATATGCTTCAGGTCACAATCCTAGAAAATGATACATCAGGCCCCTTCCAAGTCTGACACTTCATGATTCAAATTGATAGATCTGAGGGAAAAAATGGAGGGAAAAAAGGAGAGCTGTTGGGCAGTGGACTGGAGACCTAACCTACAGGCGATGTGCTCTGCAAACCTGCCCCATGGACTCTCATCCTCTCCTTTTCATCTGTAATAAAACTTACCCACCGGGCTTCCCTGGTGGTGCAGTGGTTGAGAATCTGCCTGCTGATGCAGGGGACACGGGTTCGTGCCACGGTCCAGGAAGATCCCACATGCCGCGGAGCGGCTAGGCCCGTGAACCATGGCCGCTGAGCCTGTGCATCTGGAGCCTGTGCTCCACAACAGGAGAGGCCACAACAGTGAGAGGCCCGTGTACCACAAAAAAAAAAAAAAAAAAAAAAAACTTACCCACAGACATTTTTATCTTGTCCCATTGGAACAGGTCAAAAATATATATATCGGGTAGATTTATTTTCACACATTTTCAATGAGTTGACAGTCTGTTATTCTTAACTGAAATATGGTTTGGGCGATATCATCTCATTTGCAACAGAGCCCACTTTGTGCATCTGAATGACAAATTGTTGATCTACAGGTTGGTAAATAAGGAAACAGCCATCAGCTGTGCCCTGTTTGCAATCGATCATTAACATGAATCAGTTTTACATGATGCATTGTATATCTTAGAGCAGAGAAAAGAGCATCTGTGTAGGGCAGAGACTGGAGGACAGCTTGATGACACCACCAACTTCTCTAGGTAGTTTGGCACTTATACCATCTGCTACTTGTCTATCAGGAAAACGGCTCTCAGTCCCTTTCATTAAAATGTTATTCTTAAGAAAGAAAGACACCTAGTTGCACCCCACAGGATTGGGGTGTTGGGGAGAAGTGGGGAGGTTAGCCTCACTCCATTCTGCAGCCATAACTGAGATCCTTGCTTTAGACTAACCACTGTGTAGATGTCCAAGGTGGGTTTTGTGGCAGAGACAGGATGGGGCAATTTGAAGGTATTGTTACTCCTAGAATTAAAAAAAAAAAAAAAAAAAAGTTTAAAGGGCAATCCCTAACTCTGGCATCTTCAGAGTTGAGAGTTTGTTCATTCCCTCATTCAGAAGACATCTCTTAAGTGCCCAAAGTGCACTGGGTATTGTTGTGAGATGACAGAGGTCCTGTTCCAAAGCTCAAGAGTCCTATTCGAGTTGGGGAGATAAGATACCTATCACAGAGTCACCTAGTTAGCAAGGAGATTCTAAAGTCAGCACCAGAGGCCCAAAATGCCCATAGTCAGCATTCTGCACGATGTCCCAGGGAAAGGTGTGGGCAGTGTTGAGGACCAAGACGTCTTGCTCAATAAGTCCAACAGAGCCAGGTTTTCCAGTAGTTGGAACAGATCGTCAGTTCTTTGGTTGAGTAGGATATGAAGGAGTTGACTTCCCAGAAAGAGGAAAATCAAGTGAAATTTGGTGATCCTCAGTGCTGTCTCTGCCTTGGGAACGACATCTGGTGCAGCATAAGCCGTATGCCCACCTCTGTAGTCAAGGTTCACTATGTGAACCTCTCAGTAAACTGTATGGGACAAGTGTTTAAAGATACATGTTTGCATTACAGCATGTCCTAAAAGCAAGTCCACGAGGGCTGAGACCCAATATTTCTTCTTATCTGCCATCTGGGTCTATTCCAGGGCAAATAACCATTGAATGGAATGACATGTGAAATAGTCTATTGCATATAAATTTAAAACACATAATTTATCTTTCTTCTTTTATCATGTGCTACATACCTTTTTTAAGTTAAAATAACCTTTTACAAATGTTTTACTCTGTACACTGAAATATATTTCAAGCTAGAGTGTGAAAACTGCTGTAAGACAAGGACAATCAAGTACTACTAGTCCCTTTACAACAAAGGAATGGTTACTTCCAGGTGAGATCATTGAGACTGACTTCATGGAGAAGGTGGAGTTTGAACTGATCCCAAAGGATGGTGAGATCTCAATATTTAGAGGTTGGGAGAAAGACATTTCAGCTGGAGAATATAATCAGGAAAGGCCTAGAGGTGGCCATGTGTGCATGTATATCACAGAGGCAGCGATGGTAGTGATGGAAAATAATTTGGAACAGAAAACTGCAAGGCTTGAATGCCAAGCGTAGGGTTTTGAGGAGGATGTAGGGTGTCGGGACGTTTCTCAGGTGAGAGTAACATCATTAGACTAGTGGTGGCATAGTGTTAAAGCATTAGAAGTGGAAAGTTTGGAGGTTTGAAGGCCGCTTAGTATACAGCCCAGAGGTATAAATCTAAACTAGTCAAGATGTAGGAGGAGGGGATAAGAGGAGGAAAATGGTTCTATGGGGGCTGACTCCATGATTTTAGCAGTTAGCTTTACAAAGGGATGAGAAGAGAATGAAGAATTAGAGATGTGTGTGCCTGTGTGTGTGTCTGTCTCCCCAACTAGACTGTTAAGTCTTAGAGGGAAGGGACTCTGTGTTCGTGTCTGTATCTCCTGAAGTATCTAGCATAGTCCTCAGTGCACAGTTGAAGCTCAATAATTGTTTGCTGAATTTCATCCCTTCCCACAACATTTTTGCCATCTGTTCCCAGGAACTCTGCTCCCTAGAGGACAGAAGACAGTTGGTCCCCACGATAAAGCAAACCTAGGTCTTTCTGGGTCATAATATCATAGATAGTCCTCTCAGGTTTAGACAGAGAATGGAGCCAGCCATTGGTAATGGACTCGAAAATTGATTTCCTGTATGGGTAACAGCTAGAAGGATATCTACCCTTTATGTGGTTTCGTTGTTTGATTATTGCTTTTTAGTGATTTGGAATAATAGAAACTCAGAAACAGACCATTAGTCCAATGTTTCTTACATCATAAAACTACTCACTGCTTTGGCTAGACTTTCAGGCTCCTTGCTTGAAGATTTCCAAGGTCAAAAGATCACTGCCCTGACATTATTGGATGATTCTATTTGTTTCCAAGTTCTACAACTTTTACCTTTCTCCTCTATGGTTTTTATGTCACAGCTATGGACTGCTATGTACATGTAAACACCAGCCTGACCCCTGCCTTTTTTGTATGGCTGTGATCCCTTCAGGACCTCAGGTTACCTACAAATAAGATAGAAGACTATTTAGAAGGATCGTGGGAGACTTTATTAACACATCACATTCCCGTGGAATAGGAGCCATGCTGTGTTCAAATTCAGGCACGGTTGGGGAAGGAGAACTTTCACAAATATTTTTAAGCTGAATTTTATGATATTTGCAATAGCTTTCCCCAATCACCACAGCGTCCCACGTAGCAAAAAGGACGTGGATGTGGAGTCTGATGAGGGGCCTCATCTCGTTCTTGGGTTTTCCTAGATTAATACTATCAGATTAACTCACCTCCTTGTGATTTGACAATCCAAATTTTGCTTATCATTGGAGTTGCTGGGGAAAGAAGGAGAGAGATACTGTAGAAAAAAAAACAGAGATACTCTAAAGCATTTAGTCGAAGCAACAGGAAGGGGAAACACGTCACAAAAGCCATCTTGTAATTCTACATCAATTCCTGAAAATCCACTTAAGGTCCTTTTGCCTTGAGAAATATCGCAGGTCTTTGGCAGACAATAGGGTGAAGGGGACATGGTATTCTCCGGTATCACACAGCAGTAATCTGCACCTACCAGCCCTATTTTTTTCCCCTAGAGAAAGTCAGCTGCTTCTTCCACATTGCAGCTCTCACATCTCCATTTTCTTCATGGGGCCATATGTTCTCAGTTCTTCCAAGCAACCAGCTACTTAGGGATTCAAAGATGATCAAGACTCAACCTCTGCCTTAAAAGTTCACAGTCTCCAAATTGTCATGGTTTCCACACCCTCCTCCCCTGCCTTTCCAAGAGCCTTTTCCACATACTCTATGATGTATCATCATTCTGTGAAATGCGGCATTTGGGATCAAAACCAGTAGTGTCTATCTAACCTGACCAGTTCGGAAGGTAGTGGGACAGAAACCTTCCCTGTGTGTTAAACATTATGCATTTGGTAATGATACCTAAGAACCTGCCAGCTCACGATGAGCATATGCTTAACTGCAGCTCTCTGGTCCAGATATCCTATGTGTCTTGGTGCAGTCTTCTTCTTTAAACTTTAGTAAAAGGCTATATATATATATATATATATATATGTGCTTTCCCATCAGATTTATCTTAATGGTTTGGACTCTTGATTTGTGGTTTATTAGTATCAAAATCCTGTTTAGATGCCAGACCCTAGCAGACCCTCTGGTCTGCCAAATGTGAAGCAATGCACTATAAGAAGTCAGGTGCTGTCACTTCCAAACCCCTCACCACGCAGTACTCTAGAAAAGGGAACAAGAAGAGTTGAGGTTCAACATGAAAAGAATACCTATATGCAAGTTTGCTATAAAACAAACTCTGCCTTTATAGGGAAGAAAAAAGTGAAGCTCTCTATGAAGAATTGAACATTCCCCTTCAGACTGTTTTAAAGATATAAATCTAAGTTCATCCATACAACACTGAATGGTTTGCTTAATATCTGGCACACCCGGCTCACAGGCTAACTCCCTCCCCCATGCCTGCGTGTGAGTATCACATCATCTGGAAGGAAATGGCATTTCCATAAGCTCTTTCAAGGAATTTAGTGCTCCAGAAGGAGCTATATTTTTCAGGGGCTCCCAAACTCACCCCTGAGATACCATAAAAGATTAAGCTCGCCTCATTCATGGGAAGTAGCTTTTTTTAAAATCCTGATTTATTTCAGATTTGTGTAGTAAAGCATTCTGATCGACCCCATGTGGATAAGAGAAACAAAGAGAATAGAAATCATGACACAGAAAACATTTTCTGAAAACTGTTTCCTTTTCCCATCAAGATGCATTTCAACAATATGCAAATTAGGTGGTGCCATTGTACAGTAATTATGTTTTCTTAATGTTTCCACAACAGCTCTGCTTTTGCCAGACTTCAGTATTTTAGCAGCATAAGGGTCACTTTGGAAGGGATGAACACCCATAGTATCTAGAGAAGGAAGACCTTGGAAAATCAAATTCAGATAATGCAAAGAATATACTTTCCATTGCTAATTTGTTTCTCAGTTATCTTAGCAAGGGAGAAAAATAGAGTGCTCTCTCCAGGAAAAAAATATTGGATAAAATGCAAGTGAATTAGAAACATCCTGAAATGCAAATCCCTCAAATTCTAAACCTATACTTAAAAACCTTCCCAGGACCCTTCGACACACAGGCTGGATCGATCCCCGTGTAGCTGTGACTCATCAACATGTGAGCCACTGGATGCAAGTTCTGGGCAGTTAATAAATGCTATCTTTTGTCAAGTCAATTTGCAAAAATGCACTAGATTAAACAAAGTTAACCAAGTTTTATTCCCATAGGAACATTCTTTAATATGGTGATATTGAAGAGTTGTCCAAAGCCAGATAAAAGCATTCGCAAACTGTGTGGAAATGGAACCCTGGTTTCACAGAGACTCAAGAGATCGGTGTGCCGAGAAATGCTCTTTGGGGAACATTGGCTACACCAGTCCCCACTGTTAAAATAATAAAACTGTAGCCCAGGAAATTAAAGAGACTCTTCTGAGGACACCCAAGTGACTCAAGGTCAAACTAGAAATAAAATCTCAGATTCCCTGATTCTCGGCTCTCCACTCCCTCTTGCTCAGTCACTGCCTGCCTGTTGACAGAAGCTCATCTGATATTGACACATTTATAAATGCTTCCTTTTTAGAAGATTCCAGAATTTTTCTATAGGGAACAACAGATCGGTAATATCCTAGTTTATGCTTTTCATATCCTAGATGAATTTTACAGTTTAAAAAATGCATATCTGCCCCTAGATAATTGTTTAAATAGATGCAACCCTTTATAGCAGCGGTCCCAAGCCTCCCTGCCTCCAGGGCCAGGGAGGGACTGCACGTGAGACAGCTCAGCTTTAGCCAACTACTGCTTTGTGGAAATCTGAGCCTTCTGTTACTAGTTCTGATTATTTTAAGGAGAAAGCCAAAAGTGAATGCTTTTGTGTGAAAATCATCTACTTGAAATTGTAACAAGTGGCTCAAAATAAAAAATAAAACAAAATGTGGGCCCAAAAAATAGATCTACAGGTAGAATTTGGCCTGTTTTCAGGCTGCTGGTTTTCCATCTCTGCTTTACATTTTCAGATTATTCCAGTTCTCTCCTTTGGCCCTGGTTGGGGCAGGTGCAGTGGTGGGAGAGAGACTCTGGGAGTCCTGGGACACAGGCAGACACTCAGCAGGTCAGAGCTGTTGCCCACTTCCATCTTCCATGACGACCAAATGACGCAAACGAAGAGAGAAAGCCCGAGAGAGACAGAGAGACGGCCAGAGATACAGAGAAGGAGAGAGAACAGTCAGGATCCTGGGCTCCTCCCACTCCACGTTTATCTCAGTCTTCTTTTTTGTTTTTTTATTGGTTTTTTTTTTTTTTTTTTTTTTGCGGTTCGCGGGCCTCTCACTGTTGTGGCCTCTCCCGCTGTGGAGCACAGGCTCCAGACGCGCAGGCTCAGCAGCCATGGCTCACGGGCCCAGCTGCTCTGCGGCATGTGGGATCTTCCCGGACCGGGGCATGAACCCGTGTCCCCTGCATCAGCAGGCGGACTCTCAACCACTGCGCCACCAGGGAAGCCCTCAGTCTTCTTTTTGATTTCTTAATGTATTTTTAGTAGAGTTTGTTTTTTAGAGCAGTTTTAGGTTCATGGCGAAATTGAGTGGAAAGTACAGAGAGTTCTCACGTACCCCCCGTTCCCACACAGTGTCCCCCACTATCAACATCCAGAACCAAAACGGCACATTTGTTTCAATCAAGGCACCTACACCGACTCATCATTAGTTCGTGGTTCACACTAGGGTCACTCTTGGTGTTGTACATTCTATGGGTTTAGACACATGTATGACACAAATCCATCATTATAATATCACAGTGAGTATTTTCACTGCCCTAAAACCCTCCGTGCTTTGCCTTTTCATCCCTCCCTCCCCCCAACCACAGGCAACCACTGATCTTTTTACCTTCTCCATAGTTTTGCCTTTTCCAGAATGTCGTATAGTT
Organism: Phocoena sinus; assembly: GCF_008692025.1. Lineage (NCBI taxonomy): Eukaryota > Metazoa > Chordata > Mammalia > Artiodactyla > Phocoenidae > Phocoena > Phocoena sinus. Next base: position 12,680,222 of record NC_045773.1, read on the forward strand.
GCAGTCACACAGTATGTAACCTTTCAGATTGGCTTCTTTCACTTAGTAATATGTGTTGAAGTTTCCTCTGTGTCTTTTCATGGCTTGACAGTTTGTTTATTTTTAGCGCTGGGTAACATTCCATGGTCCAGTTATACCAGAATTGATCCATTCCCCTACTAAAGGACATCTTGGTTCCTTGCACGTTTGGCAATTATGAATAAAGATGCTATATACATCTAGTGCAGGTTTTTGTGTGGATGTGAATTTTCAGCTACTTTGGCTGAATAGCAAGGAGTGAGATTGCCGGATTGTACAGTTATGTTTGGTCTTGTAAGAACCTGCCAAACTGTAGCATTTTGCCCTTTGACCAGCAGTGAATGAAGTTCCTGTTTCTCCACAGCTCTTACCTCTTTTAATACCTGATACAGCTTCTTGTTCTCAGCTTACTGATGGATATGTAGTCACCCAGTGACGTGCTAGAGGAAGTTTCTGCTTCAGGGGCTGGGTCTCAGAATACCTGAGGGATGAGAGCCCTTCTTCTGTTCCTTGTGGGTTTGGTTCATTTTGGAAGTTAGACGTTGCCTGGCAAAGCAGCTTCTCACCAGGGTCTGGCCATAGGCCTCAGGCCCTCACGAACTCTCTCCCGACATTTTCATTGGGAGAAATCCATTTCCTCGCTACTATTCCAAAAAGAAGTTGGGCAGCATAGATTGTGAAAGATTTTCCCCTCAGGCTTTTAAAATTAGCCCAGCCTTTAGTCTGAGAGTTGGCAAATTGAGCTGAGTAGAGATATGGATAAAATTAGAAAGTCCTAAAGCCTATATGGCAGCAAACTTCGCTTTTTAACTTCTGTAACACTTTTCTTACGTAGCTGGGCTCAATGACATGCAGGCAGAAGACAACTTTATTGTCTCCCATTATATGTTCGAATTCACCACTTGGATGAAATCTTGGTCGGATCTCAGAGCTTGCAGATAATTATAAAATCTCCCCATAGGGCTTCCCTGGTGTGCAGTGGTTGAGAGTCCGCCTGCCGATGCAGGGGACACGGGTTTGTGCCCCTGTCCGGGAAGATCCCACATGCCGCAGAGCGGCTGGGCCTGTGAGCCATGGCCACTGAGCCTGCGCATACGGAGCCTGTGCTCCGCAACGGGAGAGGCCACAACAGTGAGAGGCCCACGTACCGCAAAAAAAAAAAAAATCTTCCTTTCAGTGCAAGAATCAAAGCTCTAAACTCTTATCTGATAGTAAAGATTCTCAGCCCCAGGCTCAGTAGTGCTTTGAGTCTCTTAGTTTTGCTGAAGCCAGAGGAGACAGAGGGAGCCCCGTGGTTTACTTCTTGGTCTCCTGGTCCTCAACAGCTGATTTACCCTCCAGGCCTGGGACCAGGGGGTGGCAAGCAGGTGGAAAGAGCTCAATCGCATGTGGCTGATGCTGCCATGATTTGGCATCAGGACCCTCTGCACTTGGAGGATGTTTGAATCTGTCTCTTTCGTGCATGTTTTTCTCTAGTTGACTACTTTTGTAGGTTTCTCAGTGATTCCCTTCTAGGAACCTCCAGTTGCCCCACAGGGACATTTCTCTTCATCAAGTCTCATAAGATTCCCTCCCTTAGGCTCTGGAATAACACCACAGGAGTTTACACCGATAATTGTGAATAAATTATCCAAACCCCTGATGTCTCAGTTTCCCCACCTTTGAAACAAGATGATAATAGAATCTACCTCATAGGGTTCTGAAAAGGATTTAATGATATTATTAATGTAAAGTGTTTAGACTAGAGCTTAGCATATAGTAAGATCTAGTAATAAATATTGTTATTGTTAATATAATGTACAAGTAGTTTGAAGGCAGTGTCTAGAAGATTATTACCAAAGACACAAATTCCGTGTCTAAGAGGCTAAGAACTAGCTACAAAGAATTCTGGCAAAGAGAAATATGAAATATGTTCTAAAGTTACACATGATGTCATGGTAAATTAGAAAAACATTGGACTCACTTTCAGGAGACATGGATTTTAGTCCTAGCTCTGCTATCAACTGCTGTGTGTTCCTGAAAATGTAGCAGAAACTGTCTGTTCTGCAGCTCATCTTCCTCCCTAAATTTAGATTAAGAAACATGGTTTTCAGTTCATCTTTTAATTTTGCTGGTTTGGTACTGGCCAAATTGTACAGTCCTCAGTGTCTTCATCTTCAAAATGGAATCAGCAGCCCAGCCCACCCCGAAGTTTTGGTAAAGATCAAGTGAGATGCTCTGTAAATGAGCACTCCATAAACTCTAAAGTCACTCAGCATACATTTACTGGCCAACTCCGGCCCCAGATGCTATGAAACAGTAAACTATCGCTAACATCACCATGAAGGAACTAGGTCAACTCCAGTGTTTCTGCTAGCTCGAAAATTCTTGGAATCCAATCATAAAAAAAGGAATCCTTCCCATCGTCCATGAATGGTTTGTAGCTAGTAGCGTAGAGAAACATCGGAAGTAAATCTATCCAACTGAACATCCCGTGGTGATGGAAACGTTCTATGTCTGTACTGACCACTGTGACAGCCACTAGCCACATGTGGCTACTGAGCACTTTAAATGCAGATAGTGCTGCTGAGGAGTTGAATATTTAATTTTACTTAATTTAAAATAACTTACATTTAGGAGAACTTGCAATGTGTTTCACTGGCACTGTTTCACCTGTTGTTGGAGCTCATCGGGCTGTCCAGCCCCCCACCTCTCCACCAGTTGTGACACATTCCTTCCACATCTACCTACATGAAAGCATCCGTCTGTGATGAGGACGGTGCAGTGGTCCACACAGAGTCCAGCGCCAAGAGGGAAAACCGTGTGGCTAACAGGGTCTTGGTGCTCCAGCTGGGTGTCAGGCCTGAGCCTCTGAGGTGGGAGAGCCGAGTTCAGGACACTGGACCACAAGAGACCTCCTGGCCACACGTAGTATCAGTCGGAGAGAGCTCTCCCAGAGATCTCCATTTCAACGCTAAGACCCAGCTCCACTCAATGACCAGAAAGCTCCAGTGCTGAAGAACACCCCATGCCAAACAACTAGCAGGACAGGAACACAACACCATCCCTTAGCAGAGAGGCTGCCTAAAATCATAATAAGTTCACAGGCACCCCAAAACATACCACAGCATGTGGTCCTGCCACCAGAAAGACAAGATCCAGCCTCATCCACCAGAACACAGGCACTAGTCCCCTCCACCAGGAAGCCTACACAATCCACTGAACCAAACTTACCCACGGGGAGCAGACACCAAAAACAACAGGAACTACGAACCTGTAGCCTGCGAAAAAGGAGACCCCAAACACAGTAAGTTAAGCAAAATGAGAAGACAGAGAAATACACAGCAGATGAAAGGGCAAGGTAAAAACCCACCATACCGCACAAATGAAGAGGAAATAGGCAGTCGACCTGAAAAAGAATTCAGAGTAATGACAATAAAGATGATCCAAAATCTTGGAAATAAAATGGAGAAAACACAAGAAACCTTTAACAAAGACCTAGAAGAACTAAAGAGCAAATGAAAAAGTATGAACAACACAATAAATGAAGTTAAAAATTCTCTAGAAGGAATCAATAGCAGCATAACTGAAGCAGAAGAAAGGATAAGTGACCTGGAAGATAAAATAGTGGAAATAACTACCACAAAGCAGAATAAAGAAAAAAGGATGAAAAGAATTGAGGACAGTCTCAGAGACCTCTGGGACAAAATTAAATGCACCAACATTCACATTATATGGGTCCCAGAAGAAGAAGAGAAAAAGAAAGGGACTGAGAAAATATTCCAAGAGATTATAGTTGAAAACTTCCCTAATATGGGAAAGGAAATAATGAAGCCCAGGAAGCACAGAGTCCCATACAGGTTAAATCCAAGTAGAAACACGCCAACGCACATATTAATCAAACTATCAAACATTAAATACAAAGAAAACATATTAAAAGCAGCAAGGGAAAAGCAACAAATAACATACAAGGGAATCTCCATAAGGTTAACAGCTGATCTTTCAGCAGAAACTCTGCAAGCCAGAAGGGAGTGGCAGGACATATTTAAAGTGATGAAAGGGAAAAACCTACAACCAAGATTACTTGACCCAGCAAGGATCTCATTCAGTTTCAATGGAGAAATTAAAACCTTTACAGACAAGCAAAAGCTAAGAGAATTCAGCACCACCAAACCAACTTTACAACAAATGCTGAAGGAACTTCTTTAGGCAGGAAACACAAGAGAAGGAAAAAACCTACAATAACAACCCAAGACAATTTAGAAAATGGTAATAGGAACATACGTATTGATAATTACCTTAAATGTAAATGGATTAAATGCTCCAACCAAAAGACATAGACTGGCTGAATGGATACAAAAACAAGACCCGTATATATATGCTGCCTACAGGAGACACACTTCAGACCTAAGGACACATACAGACTGAAAATGAGGGGATGGAAAAAGATATTCCATGCAAATGGAAATCAAAAGAAAGCTGGAGTAGAATTCTTAACAGACAAAATAGACTTTAAAATAAAGACTATTACAAAGGACAAAGAAGGACACAGTATAATGATCAAGGCATCAATCCAAGAAGAAGATATAACAATTGTAAATATTTTTGCACCCAACATAGGAGCACCTCAATACATAAGGCAAATGCTAATAGCCATAAAGGGGGAAATCGACAGTAACACAATCATGGTAACACCCCACTTTCACCAATGGACAGGTCATCCAAAATGAAAGTAAATAAGGAAACACAAGCTTTAAATGACACATTAAACAAGATGGACTTAATTGATATTTATAGGACATTTGATCCAAAAACAACAGAATACACTTTCTTCTCAAGTGCCCATGGAACATTCTCCAGGATAGATCATATCTTGGGTCACAAATCAAGCCTTGGTAAATTTAAGAAAATTGAAATCGTATCAAGTACCTTTTCTGACCACAACTCTTTGAGACTAGATATCAATTACAGGAAAAAAAACCTAAAAACTACAAACACATGGAGGCTAAACATACACTACTAAATAACCAAGAGATCACTGAAGAAATCAAAGAGGAAATCAAAACATACCTAGAAATAAGTGACAATGAAAACACAATGACCCAAAACCTGTGGGATGCAGCGAAAGTAGTTCTAAGAGGGAAATTTATAGCGGTACAATCCTACCTCAAGAAAAAAGAAAACCAAGAAGCAAGAAACAAGAAGAATCTCAAATAAACAACCGAACCTTACACCTAAAGCAACAGGAGAAAGACCAAAAAAACCCCAAAGTTAGCAGAAGGAAAGGAATCATAAAGATCAGTTAAGAAATAAATGAAAAAGAAATGAAGGAAATGATAGCAAAGATCAATAAAACTAAAAGCTTATCTTTGAGAAATTAAAAAAAAATTGATAAACCATTAGCCAGACTCATCAAGAAAAAAGAGAGAAGACTCAAATCAACAGAATTAGAAATGAAAAAGAAGTAACAACTGACACTGTAGAAATGCCAAGGATCATGAGAGATTACTACAAGCAACAATATGCCAATAAACTGGACAACCTGGAAGAAATGGACAAATTCTTAGAAAAGCACAACCTTCCAAGACTGAACCAGGAAGAAATAGAAAATATAAACAGACCAATCACAAGCACTGAAAGTGAGGCTGTGATTAAAAATCTTCCATAAAACAAAAGCCCAGGACCAGATGGCTTCACAGGTGAATTCTATCCAACATTTAGAGAAGAGCTAACACCTATCCTCAAACTCTTCCAAAATATAGCAGAGGGAGGGACACTCCCAAACATTCTACGAGGCCACCATCACCCTGATACCAACACCAGACAAAGATGTCACACAAAAAAGAAAACTACAGGCCATTATCACTGATGAACATAAATGCAAAAATCCTCAAGAAAATGCTAGCAAATAGAATCTAACAGCACATTAAAAGGATCATACACCATGATCAAGTGGGGTTTATCCCAGGAATGCAAGGATTCTTCAATATACGCAAGTCAATCAATGTGATAAACCATATTAACAAACTGAAGGAGAAAAACCATATGATCATCTCAGTAGATGCAGAAAAAGCTTTTGACAAACTTCAACACCCATTTATGTAAAAACCCTCTAGAAAGTAGGCATAGAGGGAACTTACCTCAACATAATAAAGGCCATATATGACAAATCCACAGCTAACATCGTTCTCAATGTTGAAAACTTGAAACCATTTCCTCTAAGATCAGGAAAAAGACAAGGTTGTCCACTCTCACCACTGTTACTCAACACTGTTTTGGAAGTTTTAGCCACAACCATCAGAGAAGAAAAATAAATAAAAGAATCCAAATTGGAAAAAAGTAAAGCTGTCACTGTTTGCAGATGACACGATACTATATGTAGAGAATCCTAAAGATGCTACCAGAAAAATACTAGAGCTAATCAATGAATTTGGGAGAGTAGCAGGATACAAAATTAATGCACAGAAATCTCTTGCATGCCTATATACTAATGATGAACAATCTGAAAGAGAAATTAAGGAAACACTCCCATTTACCATTACAACCAAAAGAATAAAACACCTAGGAATAAACCTACCTACAGGGACAAAAGACCTGTATACAGAAAACTGTAAGACAATGATGAAAGAAATTAAAGATGCAAACAGATGGAGAGATATACCACGTTCTTGGATTGGAAGAATCAACAATGTGAAAATGACTATACTATGCAAAGCAATCTACAGATTCAGTGCAATCCCTATCAAACTACCAATGGCATTTTTCACAGAACTAGAACAAAAAATTTCACAATTTGTATGGAAACACAAAAGACCCTGCATAGCCAAAGCAATCTTGAAAAAGAAAAACGGAGCTGGAGGAATCAGGGTCCTGGACTTCAGACTGTATGGCAAAGCTACGGTGATCAAGACAGTATGGTACTGGCACAAAAACAGAAAGATAGATCAATGGAACAGGATAGAAAGCCCAGAGATAAACCCACACACAAGTGGTCACCTTATCTTTGATAAAGGAGGCAAGGATATACAGTGGTGAAAAGACATCCTCTTCAATAAGTGGTGCTGGGAAAACTGGACAGCTACATGTAAAAGAATGAAATTAGAACACTCCCTTACACCATACAGAAAAACAAACTCGAAATGGATTAAAGACCTAAATGTAAGGCCAGACACTATAAAACTCTTAGAGGAAAACATAGGCAGAACACTCTGTGACATAAGTCACAGGAAGATCCTTTTTGACCCACCTCCTAGAGACATGGAAACAAAGACAAAAATAACCAAATGGGACCTAATGAAACTTAACGGCTTTTGCACAGCAAAGGAAACTATAAACAAGGTGAAAAGACAACCCTTAGAATGGGAGAAGATATTTGCAAATGAAGCAACTGACAAAGGATTAATCTCCAAAATTTAGAAGCAGCTCATCTAGCTCATTATCAAAAAAACAAACAACGCAGTCCAAAAGTGGCAGAAGACCTAAATAGACATTTCTCCAAAGAAGGTATACAGATTGCCAACAAACACATGAAAGGATGCTCAACATCACTATTTATTAGAGAAATGCAAATCAAAACTACAATGAGATATCACCTCACACTGGTCATAATGGCCATCATCAAAAAATCTACAAACAATAAATGCTGTAGAGGGTGTGGAGAAAGGGGAACCCTCTTGCAGTGTTGGTGGGAATGTAAATTGATACAGCCACTGTGGAGAACAGTATGGAGGTTCCTTAAAACACTAAAAATAGAACTACCATATGACCCAGCAATCCCACTCCTGGGCATATACCCTGAGAAAACCATAATTCAAAAAGAGTCATGTACCACAGTGTTCATTGCAGCACTGTTTACGATAGCCAGGACTTGGAAGCAACCTACGTGTCCATCGACAGATGAATGGATAAAGAAGTTGTAACACATATATACAATGGAATATTACTCAACCATAAAAAGAAACGAAATTGGGTTCTTTGTAGTGAGGTGGATGGACCTAGAGTCTGTCATACAGAGTGAAGTAAGTCAGAAAGAGAAAAGCAAATATCATATGCTAATACATATATATGATATCTAAAAAAAAATGGTTCTGACAAACTTAGGGGCACAACAGGAATAAAGATGCAGACGTAGAGAATGGACTTGAGGACATGGGGAGTGGGAAGGGTAAGCTGGGACTAATTGAGAGAGTGGCAGGGACATATATACACTACCAAATGTAAAATAGATAGCCAGTGGGAAGCCGCCGTATAGGGAGATCAGCTCAGTGCTCTGTGACCACCTAGAGGGGTGGGATAGGGAGGATGGGCAGGAGACGCCAGAGGGAAGGGATGTGGGGATATATGTATACGTATAGATGACTCACTTTGTTATACAGCAGAAACTAACACACCATTGTAAAGCAATTATATTCCACTAAAGATGTAAATAGATAAATAAATAAAATAACATATTTAAATAGCCACACTTGGCTAGTGGCTACCATATAGGAAAGTGCAAATTTCTAGCACCTAAGCAGATGGTGGTGCAGGAAGAAAAAAGAAATGCAGGCCATGGAGTCTAATTTGAGAGATGTATTTGCAACTTGGTGGGAGTATATGTTTGACTGCAGATATCTGGTTTTTTTGTTTTTCAGTTTTGAACACTAGAACTTGGATAATTTGTATGTATCTGGAAAAGACTCCAGCTTAAGTTGTAAAGATTTGCCCAGTTCCTTGCCGTGAAAAGGGGATGGGAAAATCCTTAAGCTTTCTGTTCTTACAGAGTATAATTATGTGCGTTTTATGAGCTAGGAAGAATCAGGGACTTTTTAGAAATTTTCCACTCATTGGTCCTTAAAACAGGCATGATTTAAGAGGCACTAGATACAAACAAATGCATTTCTTCCTAAGTGTACCATTGTTGGGGATGTAATAATGAATGATTTAGAAAACATATATTAAGTGTCTCTAATTGTGTAAATTCTGTAAATCAGACATTGCCGGATGGTTATTAGAGGCAGGTAGGCTTACAAATTCACACCCTGAGCAGCAGGTTGGCATGTCTTTTTGAAAACAGATATTCTGAAATGGCTGGTGTAACCAAAGGAATGATAGAGTCCGAGTTCAGTCTCATGCCAGGCCCGGGTTTTTCCCCACTTCTATGAACGTGGTGAAATTTCCCGTATCTCTTAAAATGAGATAGCCAGACAGGGGAGACAATGTATACATAGGAAGAACCCTGTGTTTCGCCTCTACTATTCATGCAGAACTCTTCTGTCACCTGATGTGTCAGCTTTTCCCCACACCAACCAATTCTGTAATACTGGCTGGGTGTCCTACAGTTCAGTTTGGTTCTGACCTAACTACCTAGACTTAGGTCAGAACCCCCAGGTTGAGGGTCCAGACCCACAAGACTGCCCCACTTCAGATGTCAACCACAAGTCCCAGGTTGTCACCTGTGCTCTAACCAACCAGCTATAAATCGGGGTTCCTGCACCCGTTGGGTTTGATAATTTGCTAGAATGGCTCACATAACTCAGGACAACATAATTTACTGCTTTATTATAAAGAATATAATAAAGGATAGAGATGAATAGCCAGATGAGAGAAGCTGTTTCCTTACCTTTTCCGCCTTCTAGATTCCTCCTGCTTTCCTTGGCCTGTGGCCTCTTTCCCCCATCTTCACAGCACATTGGTCTAACCTCTGCTTCTGTTGTTCTGTCTCCCTTTTTCTCCCCTTGACCCTCTTGCCTCCCTCTTAGAAAGATGCTTGTGATTAGATTAGGTCCACCCAAATAATCTTGGATAATCTTGCATCTCACGATCCTTAACTCAATTACATCGGGAAAGTCCCTTTGTGCCACGTAAGGTAACATATTCGTAGGTTGTGAGGATTAGCCTGTAGGCACGTGTGGGGACCATTATTCCATCCCAGAGTCCTAAGCAGCTAACAAGCAACTTGAACAGTGAGCAGTGTGCCGCGGGCTCTCTGCTTTGCTTGGACCAGTGGTTCTATGAGTGCTCTTCCTGGACCAGCAGCACCTGGGAACTCGACAGAAATGTGCCTTCTTCAGCCTCACCTCAGACCTGCAGAATCAGAAACTCTAGGGAAGTGGAGCTCGGCAATCAGTATTTTCACGAACTCTTAGGGTGTTACTGATGCACCGCTGAAGTCTGAGAACCACTAGCCTGGGGAATGATTTGGGGAATCAAAGACTGATATTCTTTTCATGCTCTTGGGAGCAGCTGTCTTTCCTGTATTCTCTGTCAAGGAGAGATGTCTTTAAGTTTTTTAGAGGCTAAGTTTCTTTACGATTTAATATCATTATGTATGTGTCATAGTTATTCCCTGCATTGCTCCAAGTTGGACTTAAGATGGCTTGCAAAAGCCAGTGAAGTCATCTTAAGTAGGTGAAGTTTTAGTCCAGTTTTGTTGCCTCTGGGATATCTGTGCAGGGGAGACAGGGTTTTGAGGAGAGGGCAGTGGCGGGCCCTCTACCCCTTTTCTCCTTTTTACCACCCCATTCTCTACTCCACCGGAGCAGCCTTGCATGTATTATTTATGAGTCAGAAAACACCTTGTTGGAGGAGGTTGGGTAAAGTATGAAGCCACTGATTTACAGAATTAGAAAATGTTAGAACCAGAAGAGGTCTCCAAGAGCATGTTTCCAAGGCTTTCATTTTACAGAGGACTCTGAGGCTCAAAGAGGTCACACACAAGGTCACACGGTTAATGTGTGGAAGTCAGTACTAGCGGCCCAGATCCCTGATTTTATGCCAGTCACGTAGCGCTTCCAAGACAAATAAAAAGTATGAAGTGTTTTCACCTAAAACAGAGAAACGTGACTAAAACAAGGTGACTCTGACCTGCTCTCATTTTCATTAAGGCTCCATATACTGTGAGGAGAGTCAGGTAGCAGAATGTGAAAATGAAGGTACTGGCTGTAATGCGGAGCAGAATGAAACTGAAATTTATCTGAGGTGTGTGCAGAGCAAGGGTAGGCATAAGAAATCATTCTAGTTCTATAGAAATAAAAACCCTTTGAAAGCAAAGGTAAGAATTTTAGAAAATCTTTTCTAAATTTAAAATCTTTTCTAAATTTAAAAAAATTTTAGAAAATGGGGTACTTGAGGTTTCTGAAGCTAGTTGCTGGGGCAGGTGGATGGGGGAGTGAGAAGTTGCCCGTACAAAGGAGTGGGGTTATGAGAATAATGTGAAAATCCAGATGCTAAATTATAGAGCCAATGCGAGGAGTTCTTAAAATTTCTTTATAGGAATGAAAATGTACAAGAAAAGTGTTCACCGTGAGAGCTAGCTGAAGAATGAAGAGCAGGATTTCCTTTCCTTTTTTTTTTTTTTAACATCTTTATTGGAGTATAATTGCTTTACAGCAGAAGATGAAAATGTTGATGATTTAAAATGCAGAAATTTCTCACCATGGTCTAACGCATTAAAGTGTGGGGCTTTAAAAATAACCAAGAGAATATTTTCTTGGTTTCTCTTTTCTTTTTCTTTCTTTCTTTCTTTTTTTTTTTTTGTCTTGGTGAGAGGGAATAAGGTTATTCTAGTGGTAAATATGATTTGGGGACTGATGAATTCAAATCATTAGCATCAGTATGTAGGGTCAGACCTCCTAAGAGGGGCTACTGACCCACTTATTAATTTTCACAGGCAAGGTTAGGGGAAATTTTTCCACTTTTAAAAACTTAGCTGAGCAATTTTTAATGCCTTTCTTTTCCCATCTGCTTTCGTTTCTTTATTCATTAAGTAGAAAGAGTGTGTGTGCGAGAGAGCGCGAGCGAGAGATCCAATTTCCCCCCATGCCCTCTCTGTAAATGTCAACTGCGCCATCTGGTGGCAAATGGGTATTGGTGCACCTGGCCTAAATTTCGCTTTGAAAGATGAACATCAAATTTGAACAATATCAATATCATGATTTCTCATTACCTTCAATCATTAGATACCAATTCTGATGCCATGAATATTAACTAGAATTCAAAGTGAAAATTATCTAGATGCTTGTTGTAAAATATTTGTTATGAAATGAAGGGCAATTAAAAATTTAATAGATACAAAACTTTTATCAGGTTCTTACCCATTAACAAAGCTTGAGAAATTGTCCAGGTCTGTGATGACAGCTGGGAAGGCTTTTATTTTCCACCCAAACTCAAGGGGGCCCCCCTCAACCCTCATCCTTCTCTACTTCAGCCCCTTATTATTTCTTTCAGATTTATTTTTTATAATTTCCTATTATTTTTATTTGCTTTTTCCTCCAGCATTGCTTTTAAAATGAAGCAAATTTCACAAGATTAGGGATTGCTTTTGTGGTTTTCACCCTTGTACCCGCAGTGCTTATAGTAGGCACTCAATAAATATTTGTCAGTGAATTTAGTTGAACTAAAAATACTTCATAATAAAACCTGAAATTTAAGAAAAGCACTTATATGAACAACCAAATTAGAAAACTCTCTCTGAGTGAAGTAGACTAACATTTTTCAAGAAATTCAGTCAAAGTGGTGTGGATATATCCCCGGTAGTTTCAGAAACTGCAGTTTTTGAGGCCATGCTTCTGACAGTAAAACTGCTAGCATGCATCCGTTTTTCAGTGGGGTGGCATTCGTTTTAAAAGCCCCCTTTTTTAGGCTGGGGTCTTTAGCAGTAAACTGGTGCCTTTCAGAATCAACAGTCAAGTCAAAGAATAGCTGGAAATACACATTTCGACATTTGCCAGATTCCACTGGGTTATTAAGTGACGTTTAGGTAACTGACTTAAGCCCCACCATTGTGAACTTCATAACTCGCTAAGCTTGTAGACGTCAATGCATTGGAAGCAAAGTGCTCGGGCTCTGCTTTCTTGGACGTGAACTTAGTCATCTCATGTGAAGCATTCATTTTCAATCATAGTACTACACTTGTACTTTGACGTCTGACAAATGCCAAGTGTTTCCTGACATACATATTCTTATCATGCAAACCTACTTGAGCAGCAGAAGAAATGGTGGAAAGATAACTGAATTGCACGTGGATTTGAGGTGGACACGGTGCAGATTTCATGTTCAGTTTAGTACATTCAATTTAGAGAGCAATCTTGTAGGTTCCCGAAGATCCTTCTAGGGGCATTATCCACTTTACTGAAAGTTCAAGAACCTCCCAAAGGAAAATGGGGTGCAGAGGAATTAACCACCGTAGTAAAGTCTGGCTCATATTTAGGGGAGGGGACGTGCCCTTGTTGGCCCTTCTTCCTCCTCCTGTCCCCTCAACGTTTGCTGGGGATCCCAGTGAACCCTGGAGAGAGTATGGAAGTGGGGCTCTACCAGCTGAATTATTGTTATTTACAACAGTAGGATCCAAAACTTAATGTTTATTAAAATCACCTGGGAAGCTTGCTAAAATGCAGAGTCCTGGGTCCAGCTCCTTCTACGTCTATAGATGTGTAGGAGCCAGGAGTCTGGTAACCAGGTGAGGCATAGAGCACACCTTGGGACACCGCTGTTGACTACTCTCAGCCCTAGGAGTGTGTGGCCTCTGTCTTCTTCACCACTGTATCCCAAGCACCTCAGGCACATGGTCGGTATGCAATGGATAGCTTGTAGGGTGGGGATGAGGGAAGGGTGGATGGGTGGAATGCTGGATGGAATGATGCAAGATTATGTATATTCAGGAACTTAAAGACAGGGTGCACCAGAGTAGAAGAGAGACTGGTGAAATTTCTAAGGTTCCCACGGATCCTTTGAATTTCTCTTTAAATTTCTGATACATCATATGCTGCATTTGCCCCCTGATTTTCTGTGACCTTTATTTAAATACCATCTCTCTTTAGAAACAGAGTAATTTTGTCACTTGGGATTAAAAATGATATTTTTGTAAAATGGCAAACCATCTTGACATTTCATAACAAACCTTTTAACAAATTCCTGTTCTCACTCAAAACTCTTCTTCCAAGTAGAACAAAGCCTCCCATCGGTGGTTTTATAAAAACAAAATGCTTGTTTGCCATGAGAGTCCCGTCAGAAGGGCTACAGGGGGGCAGTGGAAAGAGGGTAGGCTGTGAGCCAGAACAGCTGGATTCCACCGACAGCCCCTCTTCTGTAATCACCGTGTGACCTTGAGCAAGTAACGCCCCTGTCTGAGCCCCAGCTTCCTCACCAGTAAAGTGAGAGGTTTCACCAGATGGTCTCCAAGGCCTTGTTGGCTGTACCTGTTTTTTAGAATCACTTTGAGGCTTTGGATTTCTCCCCATACCTCATCCTTGGGAGCAAAACACAGACTTTCCTGAAGGCCTCCACTGAGTATATTGGGGGAGGTGGAATTATGCCCCCCTAAAGATGTCTGTGTTTGATCCCCAAAACTGTGCTATCTTACATGGAAAAAGGTATTTTGCAAATGTGATTAGGTTAAGGACCTTGAGATGGGGAGGTTAACAGGAATCATCCAGGTAGGCCGCGTCTAATCACAAGTCCTCAAAATCAGAGAACCTTCCCTGACTGTGATCAGAAAGAGAGATGCGATGATGGAAGCGGGGTCAGAGAGGTCACTGATGGCTCTAAAGACAGAGGAAGGGAGCCCGGGGCCAGGGAGCACCTGCCGCCTTCAGAAGCTGCGAAAGGCAAGGTTCAAGCCTTGCCTAGAGTTTCCAGAGAGGAATGCAGTCCAGCCAGACCCGAAGTGGACCTCTGACTTACAGAGCTGAAAAATAATAAACCTGTATCGTTTAAGCTGCCACATTTGTAGTGATTTATTGTGGCAGCAATAGAAAACTAACAAGTATGCCCTAAGAATCCAAGTACTATTCAGGAGTTTGGCATTTTCCATAGCTCATTGGGTGGGAAAACCAGGACCTCCTGGGAGAGGACTCGTGAGGGTCATTTGGCCTGGGCCTCAAACCCATCAGGATCCTCACGTTTAGACGTTTTGACCTCGGTCTCTAAAGAATTCCTTTGAAACGTGTGTGTGTGTGTGTGTGTGTGTGTGTACATATATGTGTATGTATATGTACATACACCAATATATTCAGCTAGAGTGATTTTTCAGCACCCCTAGGAAAACCATTGAATGGTCTAAAAACACACTTGATAACTCATAACAAATGCCACTCAGGCTAAGCCAGTTGCAGTGGGTATACCCAGTACAAATAGTAAAAGGACCTTCTGAGGCAGCTAGCCTCTATCATGTAGCTCTGGATCATAAACGTAATGAGTCTGGGTCTGAGGAACTTGGAAGCCAAAAGTAGCATCCAGATACATGTGAAATGATAGAACAGAAGGGGACCGTCAAGATCTCCCAGGCCGCCTCCTTCACCTGCAGGGAACTAAACTGAGGCTCAAAGGATCAGGAACTGCTCCAAAACAAAACCTGAAGTACTCTGTCTGCCACAGCAGATGTTCTCATCAATGAGAAGAAAGCAGGACTGGAGAGTAAACGTTTATCACAGTGTCTTAGAATCCGCATTGCCTGAGCCTACCTTGCAAATCAGCAGGTGCCTCACGTTTTGAGGTCTTGCTCCCCAAACCAGGAAACTGACCCTGATTTGAGGGGACGGCCGTGGAAGGCGAGGCAGCTGGATGTACGAGCTGACACACAAGCGGTCAGCTCAGGCTGACTAGAGACTGGCAGACACATCCCCAGATAATAAACAGAATCTCTGCTTTAACGTGGTCTACAATCCACTTTGGCCCAAATTACCTGGAAAATGTGGATATCATCACTAGTTTGTTTGATCCCTTAACTAACATTAATGATCACCGCTTAGGATGATAGAGCTGGAAGAAACCTGAGGAGTGTCTAGCTCATTCCTCGAATCACGCACATGGAAACGGACTCCAGAGGTTAAGGGCTGCACCCTAGTGGCAGAGCCAGCATTTCAGCCCCATTCATCAACCCCCAGGCACTTGTTCATGCCCTCTGCTCACTGGAACCTACACGATGCTTTTCTGTGAATGAAGACGCTTGAAGCGTCATGAAAAGTGGTTTTAGTTTCAGCCCATGTACTACCTTGTCAGCCTGAGAACTGTGTCTCTTGAGGTCAGAAGTCACGTTCTCCGATAGAGGGGGAAAAAAATGGACTTGTAATCCCAACTCTTGGGTGAATTGATAAAAGGCATTCCACTTCTAGGCTGAGGACACAGCTTTTTCAAGAAGACTGGAATGGAAAGCACTCGTTACTCGCCAGTGATTTGATACTCTAATCACCACAGTGTTTGGGAAGACCACAACTTCCTCACTCACTCTCCTCTCATGCAGGTAGCACTGTGTGAGCAGTGTTATTACACAGTGATTATCCAGACACTCAGCTTAATATACCTAACAGTAGATGTCCATCCAGAGTCGTTAGATAAACTTGAATTTGATGTGAAACCTCATTTGAAGATGTTATTCAGATACTTCAAACCGCAAGCCTCTGCTCAGGTGCTCAGATCTTTATTCCTGATTTCTCTAAGTTCACTCTCTGAATGAAGAGGCACCCAAAATGCTTACCTGTCAAGTGCTACCATTTTAGGAACATTCATTTTACTGCTAATGCTTAAGGGACTGGGGAGGATTTCTCTGATACTTGATGGCTGTCCCTGTGCTAGTTTCAGATCTCATCCTAAACGTGAAATGCATATGTAAGACGAGTTGCGTTCAGTGAGTACCGTATGTGGATTATCCATTTGCAATGATTGATAATGCCACAAAATACTCTTAACTTTGAAACTGTGAGTAATAAAATGTCATCTTCCTTTGATCGTTCTGAATGCACTTTAAAATCATGCAGTGCGGGGGCTTCCCCGGTGGCGCAGTGGTTGAGAGTCCGCCTGCTGATGCGGGGGACGCGGGTTCGTGCCCCGGTCCGGGAAGATCCCACATGCCGCGGAGCGGCTGGGCCCGTGAGCCATGGCCGCTGAGCCTGCGCGTCCGGAGACTGTACTCCGCGATGGGAGAGGCCACGACAGTGAGAGGCCCGCGTACCGCAAAAAAAAAAAAAAAAAAAAAAAAAAATCGTGCAGTGCCTTGGAGTCATTGCAGAGAATATTGCCTTTTATAGGTCATGGAACCATAGAACTTTGGAAGTGAACAGGACTTTATGTCATTCAGGTGAGGGTTGATAACTAGGTTTTGTGTAGTTGCCAACTACAATTGATTGGTATGGCTCTGGTATGCCACGCTGAGAAGAACTCTTTGGCTCCTGGGGCTCAATGGACGAGTGTTATGTGATCGATTAGCTGTGTCTGCCCTGGGCAGGAGGAAAGAATTGTCACTGGCAGAGCACATATGTCCTGTCGTTAACAAGTCCAAAATTTACAAGCAGCCCATGCAGCTCAATAACAAAAAAACAAACAACCCAATCCAAAAATGGGCAGAAGACCTAAACAGACACTTCTCCAAAGAAGATATACAGCTTGCCAACAAACACATGAAAGGATGCTCAACATCATTAATCATTAGAGAAATGCAAATCAAAACTACAATGAGATATCACCTCACACTCGTCAGAATGGCCATCATCAAAAAATCTACAAACAATAAATGCTGGAGAGGGTGTGGAGAAAAGGGAACCCTCTTGCACTGTTGGTGGGAATGTAAATTGATACAGCCACTGTGGAGAACAGTATGGAGCTTCCTTAAAAAACTACAAATAGAACTACCATATGACCCAGCAATCCCACTACTGGGCATATACCCTGAGAAAACCATAATTCAAAAAGGGTCATGTACCAAAATGTTCATTGCAGCTCTATCTACAATAGCGAGGACATGGAAGCAACCTAAGTGTCCATCATCGGATGAATGGATAAAGAAGATGTGGCACATATATACAGTGGAATATTACTCAGCCATAAAACGAAATGAAATTGAGTTATTTGTAGTGAGGTGGATGGACCTAGAGTCTGTCCTACAGAGTGAAGTAAGTCAGAAAGAGAAAGACAAATACCATATGCTAACACATATATATGGAATTTAAGAAAAAAAAATGTCATGAAGAACCTAGGAGTAAGATGGGAATAAAGATACAGACCTACTAGAGAATGGACTTGAGGATATGGGGAGGGGGAAGGGTAAGCTGTGACAAAATGAGAGAGTGGCATGGACATATATACACTACCAAACGTAAAATAAATAGCTAGTGGGAAGCAGCCGCATAGCACAGGGAGATCAGCTCAGTGCTTTGTGACCACCTAGACGGGTGGGATAGGGAGGGTGGGAGGGAGGGAGACGCAAGAGGGAGGAGATATGGGAACATATGTGTATGTATAACTGATTCACTTAGTTATAAAGCAGAAACTAACACACCATTGTAAAGCAATTATACTCCAATCAAGATGTTAAAAAAAAAGATACTTTCTGAAATTAGAAACTAAAATAAAAAGATGAATAACCTGAGGCCAAGCATAGCTTAAAGGACGGGTGACAGTCAGCCAGCTGGCCTGTGGCTGAGCAGGAATGGCCACCTCTGTAATGTCAACTCGTGACTTCTAGAAAATAGGAAATCAAGTAACAGTTTCTTGGGTGTCTAAAAACTTTGGCAGGGAAAAAAAAACCCACAACAAAGCAGAAAAATATATTTGGACGGTGATGTACATTACCTAGGAAATTGGTGACAGTTTATGGAAAAGTTCAAAAGAATTTGATCTTTCAGTGAGCACCATGTAGTTTATAATCATGCTTTCAAAATTCATTTTTATACACTCAATATATCTGTTTGGATGCCTTTTTTATGCAAGGTACTGTATTAGAGTGGTGAGAATAGTAATGAGACATTCCAGGCCGAAGTCCCCCAGCATCCATTCAGGAGACATTTACTGAGCACTTACTTGAGGCAGACCGTGCACTCAGTCTTGGAGATTTGAAACCAAGTAAAACTCTGCTCTGAAGGAGTGTTCTCTTAGTACGCAATATCTGGCACCACAACCAATGGTTAGAGCAACTTTGTTTTGTCTTCTAGATCTTCAGGGGATTCCAAGAAACCCAAGATAGAGATGACTCTCTAAAGCAAGCTAAAGCATAGTAAGGGAGAAGCTGGTAATTTTTCAAACTAAATACCCAATAAAGATGGGAAACTTCAGGTTGTAAATATTTTAATATTTTACTGAAGTAGAGCCCACTTCCCAAATCAAAAGGCATGGCTCAAGAAATAGAACATTACCAACCCAGAAACCCCTGTGTTTTCCTCCCCATCCATACGCCTCACATCAGCCCCAAGGGTGGCAACTATCCTGACTTCCAACATCAAATATTTTTTTCAGTTTTTGAACTTATATCGATGGAATCACATTACATTTTTTGTTTTCTGTCTTCTTTTGCTCAACAATAGTTTTGCTAGAATTATTCTTGTTCTACATAGCTATAGTTCGTCCAATTTCTGTTACTGTATAGTATCACCCTATATAAATAGACTTCAAGTTCTTTATCCATTCTGTGTTTGGAGGATATTTGTCTTACTTCCAGATGGGATTTGTCCCTGAAAATATTTCTATGAACGTTCTTGTACATGCATCTCTACCGGGGACATCCCTGCGATGTAATAGCTGGGTCACACGTGTGAGCATTTTGTAAGCGCTTCCACAGCGTTTGCCAGAGTGGCTGCAACCAATTTATACTCCTGCCTGTCGTGTTGGAGAGTTCCCATTGTTCCACATCCTCATGAAGATTTGGTATTCTTAGTATATTTAATAGTAATCAGTCTCGTAGGTCCCCTAGAGTTTTAATTTGCATTCTCCTAAATTACTAAGAAAGTCAAACGAGTTCTCATGTTTGTTGGGCGTTCGGATATCGTCTTTGGGAAAGTACACGTTCAAATGTTTTGCTCATTTTTCTTCTGGACTTTTTACAAAAGAATTGTACAAGTTCTTTGATAAGTTGGATTATATTCAAAGTAAGAACTTCTTTTCATCAAAAGACACCACAAGAGTGCTTCCGTCAGGGTCCAGTCAGGAGACATAAACCACCCCCGGTTACTTGCAAGGAGAGAGTTTAATACCAAGAATTATTAGCTAGATACAAAACTGCCATCTCTGTAACGGAATATCAGACCGAAAGAAAACACCAAGGTCTCGCGGAGGTGGCAACTGCCAGAAAGAGGTGCCCCGACCTGCCTCCCAGGACCGGGGGAGCACAGGGAAGTGTTCACACCATTAAACTCAGAAACCCTGAGAAGGGGCTCCCGCCCAGCCTGCTGAGCAGGAATTTGGGTCTCTGAGGAAGAGGCACAGCTACCTGGTGCTGGGTCTCTGAGACGGGACGCAAGAGTGCTGGAAAAGCTCCAAACTGGATTTGATTGCTGCTCTGGGAGCAAAGTCACACTGTTGCAATGAAGTGCTTGGTGCCTTGGGAACAAGAAGCAGGCAGGAAGGCTCGGTGCCCAACTGCTCCAGCCTCTCAGTATCCCGCTAGCGCCCCCTACCGGCGGCTGTCCAAGCCGAGCCTGGTGGGCCATGTCGGGCCCCATCACCGCAAATAGAGAAGAATGGGGTCGGAGCTGAGAGACAGAGAGCTTAATACTTATCATGAGAACACGAGGGCAAAGAGTGGGGAACAACAACGGGCTTGAATCTAGGCTTGAGATGTGTAGCAGTTCAAAATAGCTAGCCTTTAGTAGTTAAAATAGCTAAGCTAAGCACGTGTTTGCCGTGTACCCGCTTGCCGTAAAGCTTCACCACATCATCACACCTCATCTCACATCAGCCCATTAGGATGAGAACTCTCACGATTCCTACTGAAAAGATGAGAAAATAAAGGCAAGAGAGTTTAAGTAACCTGCCTAAGGTCATCCAGCCAGGAGGTGCCAGGGAGAACAGATAACAATTCAGATCAATCTAACTCATTTTTATCTTCATACTCCAATCCAAAAATAAAGAGGCTTTACTGTAAAACTGTACAGGATTATGGTAAATGAGACAGGAAGATTCATAACAGGTCTCCTGACTCCAGGGAACTTTTACAGTCATCAGTATTTTCTGGTCATATTAGCTCATAAAAATATGGCAGGTGACATCAATATCTTTCCTTCTTTACCTTTTTTTGAAGTCCCTATCTTCTTTTAGCTGGTCTTTCAGGCGTCCTTGTCACTGTGGTGAAAAATACCACAGATTCTACGCATGTGCTTGAAGCTACATTTACTGACTGTCGCTTTGATTTCTGGACTTTGTTCTCGCAGATGGTAACTGTCTTTGGGTGAGAACGGTCCTTTGCCTTTTCTACAATCGAAACCTAGACCCACGCTGCTCCCAAAGCCGTAACCAATAGGAAAACTGTCCGGTTTATTCCCTTCCTATACACAATTGTCTGAATGCAGTTGAAGCACCTATAGACACAGCCACTGCACTTTCCTCATTGTGGACGCTGCGTCCACATGCTGAGATTTGGAGAAACTGTGAGAGCTCGCTTGTTCATTTATCGTCCAGCTGAAGTGTAGGGTGAGCTAAAAATCTGACTTCCTTTAAAAGCTGAACCTGTGCGGCACTCTCGTGGAATTAGTTGGGGGAGCCAAGTCTCACTGGGCAGCCTCTGGCTCTCAGGCGTCTCCTCGCCCTCCCCTCCCCACGCCTCAGATTCTCCACCTGGCAGCCAAATGCTAACTGCCAAACCTGATGGCGTGACTCCCTGCTCTGGGGAAGGGGAAAATACTTAGTGTGGTCCTTAGGGTGTGCTCTCCCTGCAGCCTCACCTCAGCCACCTTCACCTTCACGCCCTGTCCTCCAGCCCGCCGGGTCCCTCCTGCCTCAGGGCTTTTACGTATGTTCTTCCCGCTATGCCATCCCCTTCCCCACAGACACCGTGTTCCCCCACCACCACCCCTGTAGTTGGCCCTTGTGCACACTTCAGGGATCACTTCCTGAGGAAGGGGTTTGGGGCTTCCCTCCCCGGACAGGCCAGCTCCTCCCGTGAGAGGCTCACAGCTCCCTGGAGTTTTCTGTTCCAGCATTCATCATTTGTGACATGTGCTTGCATGTCTAAAAAATCCAAGTCTGTTCTGGTTTTCCCACCAGAATGTAGCTTCTCGGGGAGGATGCAGTTGCTGGTTTTGTTCACCATCGTGTGTCCTCAACACCTAAGAGTTCACTGGAACATGGGCATCGTTGAAAAAAGATGTCAGGAAGGGGTAATTGACCTCCATGAGCACAGCTGGTGGGGGGCAGTGAGCAACCTCTTTATCCTAGATCTGCTCGGAATTTTCCTCTCCACAAAGGCCATTGCAAAGCAATATTCTCGCGTCAGCTGCTTTCATTTGTTTTTATCTGTCTGGGTAGGCTCTAGCTTGATGCACCCTCTGTCACAGCAACACACACAGGTTGTGGGGGGCGCTGCATGGGCGGTCCGATTGGGAGGTTCTCAGGCGGGGCCCAGGGATCTGCATTTAACAAGCACCCCAGGCTTACCTTGAACACACTGGCCCAGCCACACACTGCTCCATCGCCACCCCAGACCAACCTGACCTCAGAAATCTTGTCTCCATTTCAGGACCTCTGTATCTTTAACATTCTGCCCTGCATTAGTTTCCTTTCACCACCGTAATAAAGTGCGACAAACTCGGTGCCTTAAAGGACACAAATTTATTGTCTTATTGTTCTGGAGGTCAGAGGTCCAAAATCAGTCTCAGAGGGCTGAAATCAAGGTGTTGGCTGTGCTTCTCCTGGAGGCCCTGGGGAGGCTCTGTTTCCTTGCTTTTTCCAGCTTCTAGAGGCCGCTGAGTTCATTGGCTCGTGGTCCCTCCTCACCGCACCTGTGCTTCTGCATCACATCTCCTCCTCTGACTCTGACCCTCCTGCATCCTTCTTGTAAGGACCCTAGTGATGATACTGAGCCACCCAAACAGTCTACGGTAACCTTCCATCTGAAGATTCTTAGTTTCACACATCTGCAAAGTCCCTTTTGCCACGTAAGGTAACATAGTCACAGGTTCCAGGGCTTGGGCTGCGGAGCTCTTTGGAGGATCGTTATGGCACCCAGCATATGCCACAACCCTCCCCGCAACATCCTTCCTTTCCTCCTGTTTCTAAGGACTGAATGTCCCTCATATTTGCCAAGGCTTTCACCACACCCGCCTCCCTTCTGCTCTGCCCCTTGTCCCACAGGGTGTGTCCCACCTGTGGTCAGACCATGCCTCTCATGATCTTCAACTAGACTGACTAAGTTCTTTTTGGAGACAAACATGTGAATTTGAATTGCCAGCTCTGCTGCTTCCGTGCTGTGTAGGTTTAATAACCAAACTTAACCTCTCTGGTTCCCTTCTAGTGGGCTTTAAAATGCCTACATTTGGGGCTATTGGGAGAATTAACTGAAATAATGGATGGAAGCTCTCTCCCAGGGCTTGGCAGGTAGAAAGCGTTCAGCTGAGGTAGATTATAACAATCATTATCTTCCATGTGTTTCCCCTTTCTTTTGTCCTAACTTGGGGCCTGGAGGCCTATACTACCTTTCTTTATTGACGTTTATTTATTTACAATGTTGTGTTAGCTTCAGGTGTGCAGCAAAGTGATTCAGTTATACATATATATATGTGTGTGTGTGTATATATATATATATATATATATATACACCCTTTTTCAAATTCTTTTCCCTTGTAGGTCATTACAGCATATTGAGTAGAGTTCCCTGTGCTCTACAGTAGGTCCTTGTTGGTTATCTATTTTATATACGGTAGTGTGTATATGTTAATCCCAGACTCCTAATTTATTCTTCCCCCCCTCCCCACTTTGGTAATCAGAAGTTTGTTTTCTATGTCTGTGGGTCCATTTCTGTTTTGTCAGTTAGTTCATTTGATTCATTTTTTTTAAGATTCTACATATAAATGCTATCGTGTGGTATTTGTCTTTCTCTGTGTGACTTAAGTTCACTTACTATAATAATCTCTAGGTCCGTCCGTGTTGCTGCAAGTGGCATTGGGTTCTCTCTGTAAGCCATCCCTCTAACAGCACATACTATGACAGGATAGACAGAGGCTGGACTTTTCTGTCTGTCACGTTCTTTTTCAAGTAGAATTTGGTCCAACAGTTGTTTATCAACTCCATCCCAGCACTGAGCTATTCACGGAGCATACAGAGATGAGTGAGGCATGGTCTCTGTCCTCAGCAGACACTCCACAGATAATGGGACAGATAAAAATAAAATTTCATAATAAAGTGGCAAATGCCATAGTTGCTTGGGGAGATCAGGAAAGATTTTTGGATGAAGGGACCCTTGAGCTGAGTGAGGTAGGAAATACTTTTTCAGGAAAAGGCTTATGGCTTTTCAAATTCATTGATTACATCTCTGCCCAAGGCATTGGGCCAAACCGTCATCAGCAAGATTTACACTTGACTATTTCAGAATAACAAGAGCTTCACCACTCTGTTCTTTTAAGCCCAAGCCTGGCACAGTGAGAGCTTGTGCTGAGGGCCTGGCTAATCCCAGGATGCTCTGCTTTTCCAGGGGCAGGCCTGACATATATTTAAAGCAGAACAGTCACTTTACTTGATTGGAATATGGTGGCTGCCCAAGCATCTTAGCCACCACAGAGAGACTCCTGCTGAGAGTACAATAGCCATGTGATAAAGCACAGAAGACATCAAGCTGGACTGTAAATCATTGGCTCTCTGACTTCTTAGCTCTTGACTCATTACAGCAGCGCAAAAGCCCTACCTCTGTCCATCCTACGTGTTCTGGCTTTCTGGAACAAAAGAACTCCAAGATGGCTAGATGATGGAGTGAACACAGTAACAATCACATCTCTGAAAATGCTTCAGTCAACCAACATAATGATCAGCAAGGGCAAATCCCCAAATAATTTCTCAATTACATCAATTCATGAAACAATGAGAGCAACAGTCCAGGACCAAGACCGACTGAGACAGCACAGACGCAGTCCATGGAATCCAGAACCCTTCCAGAAAGCGCTGGGAACCCCTTCACCTCATGCTTCCACGTTCTCACGCTGCCATACTTGCTGTACTGCCAAAGCATTGGGTAGTTTCCAGACTTCTTGATAGAACAGAAAATGAAAGTCTTTAGCAAAGTCTAATAATACCCCAATTTTAGTTTATGAAAACCAAGTTTTAGTTGCCCTTATTTTTAAACTTCACTAATAAATAGTCCTCCTTGTGCATCAAAATGAAAATCTCTATGTGCTTGTGTCTACTGTCTCCAAAGAAAAGACTTTCATCCTGGGATGCATTTGCCATCCATCCAGGAAAACCCCTGCCTGCAGTGGAGTCAAGGCCACACCTAATTTTACTAGTCTAGAGAAACCTACATGCGTTCTTCATCTTCCCGCCCCATGGACTTGCTTCTCCATGTCATCTGTCTTGGGGGAAGCTGAGGGGTGTCCAAAGAAGCAAGAATAGTGCTCCAAATCTATAGTTAAAGGACAAATCTGGAGGCAGATCTAGGCAGTGGAGAGGTGAGGACCAAGTGGATAGGATAAAGGTTAAGGAACACACTGTGAGCTAAGATCTGAGTTCACCAAGTCATAGAAAATGAAAGCTGATTGGGACCTAGAAAATTATTCAGCCTGAACCTCCCACTTCAATGGGAGAAAGTGACTTGTGATCATAAAAAATAGGGATGATAGCACCTGCCTCTCAAGATTGCTGTAGATTCAATGAAGGGATAGCACGCGTATCAATTTTGGATCAGAGTAACCATTTAACATGTGTTTTTGCTGGTCTGCAAGTAACAGAACTAAGTCTTCTAACTTAGAGGAGGTGCTCTGTCAGGCTGCCAGGAGGCCCAAGCACACAGGAAACTCATAATAAAACACGGACAATCTCAACAGCATGAGCCCAAGTGGGCCCAAGACTTGGTCCACTCAGGTGGATTTTATGTTTCTGTTTGGATAGCAATGAACCTCGAGGCCAGGGTATGACTCCATCTAGTAAAGCAATTCTTTATACACTACTCTCCCACGGCAGGAAGTTCTTCTAGATAGCGCTTGTCACACTGCGGCTTGTGCTTTCACTTATGTGTGTCTTATTTCAACTACTATTGTGATCCCTTTGGGAAAAAAAAAATACACCTTTTAATTTTTTTAAAATTATGATAGTACTTACAGTTATGTTTACTCATAAATTATTGTAATCATGACATCTTGGAAAACTGGAAAGGTTTTAGAAGCCAGTAGGGGGAGGGAGGAATCCCAGTATCCAGAGGCAACCACTATGTCAGAAGATTTCTTTATTTTGGTTGTGTATTATTTTGTTTGTCCATTTCGTTCCATATATATCAGTCAGGATTTTCAGTAGCAAAAAGAAACTGATGCCGACTCCTTCAAGCAGAGAAACAATTTGTAAGGAAGAGATCAAATGACTCAGAAAATATTGGACATTGACTTGGTTTCCACCTTGCATGTTTTAAATAATGCTGTTTCGAACATCTTTGTGTGTAAATTTCTGTCTGCTCTGTGAATTATTTCCATGGGATAAATTTCTAGATGTAAGGACTGAAGGTGAATCCTTTTACATAATAAGATCACTCTTCTTGGGTCCTTAGTTTTTATTAAGCTCTCAGATGGCTACCATTAAGTCTGTAAGTAATTTTTATGAAGGAAATTGAGCGAGTGATACATCCCTTCAGTGCTTGCCGATCTAACATGCTTACACTATAAGGCCTACCGACTGCTGGTTGCTGTAGCCACATGCAGCGGTCTGATGTCATCAGTGAAATGTGGACAATTGAAGGAGAAGCTTCTTCGTGTTGCCACTGCCACGCTAACTAGCCCTGTGTCAATGCTGAGTCCAGTGGTTTCATAAGAGTGGTGAGGACCCTCTCCTCTTAGAAGGTCCCTGAACTCCTTATAGAAATGCGTCTGCTCCTTCCAGCAACCGTCATGGTTTACATACAGTTTCTTTTGACAAAAAAAAGCAACGTATAATGTGGCCGCTGCTCTGGGCACTTTGTTAGGTTGTTTATATGCTGCTTCCCCCGCCCCTCACCTTCACACTACAACCCAGCCAAGGGCAGAGACTACATTTCAGTCATCTTTTTTCTCTAACTAACTCATTATCCTCATTTTCCCAGTAGGATGTAAGCTCCCCGAGGACAGGCACTCCTGTGTGTTTCCTCGCGCTGTCAGTTTCCCTGGTTCCTGTAACATCACCTCGCACACAGCACACAAGCAATGAACATGCTTATTAATCTGAGTTGAAGAAGAGCCAAGTAATTCAGAGTCTGGAGTCTTAGAATGATTTTTGTCTCTGAACACGTCCAGGTTCTGTTCTCAGCTCTGGAGCTGGCTTACACATCATCTAAGCCTTTTTCTGTCTACTTGGTTTTCCAGTTAGTTTCTCTACCGAACACATTATTAGACTGTTTTATCCAACTTTCTATTTTTCTTTCATTGAAAGCCACATTTCTCATGCATCCATTAATAACTTCACATGACATACCTTTCCCAGTTAACACCAAGGATCTAAATTTTTCTGCCTCTTCTTGACGTGGAAGGTAAACTAAAGTCAGTGGTAGGTAAGAATGCATTTACTAGAATTTGGGGACCCAAATCCTCTTCACGCCATTGGAATCATATTTATTCAGACCCTAATCTGAGCGGTTTTTCCTTTCTCTCTTCTCATCTCCCTCTTGAGTTGCTTGACTTTTCATATAGCGCAGATGTTATGAGATAGTTTATTCTCATTACGTCTGCACTGGTCATCGTGTGGTCTCTTATTTTTGAGCTAGTAGCTTATGAAGTTACTCAATTCCTGGCCTTGGGTCACATCACAGCGTTTTAGAGCTGTCCATGGATTGTCGAACCATGGTGCCCCTTAAGTGTAGAAGTGTGATGAGAGCTAAAAGCATCGACCTCAAGCGTTCCACTTTCATTTGTTTATTTATGCATCCGTGTAAATTTTATCTGGGCAAAGTATTCTGAAACATATATGGGTATGTATCTGAATATATGTGTATATATGTTTGTACACATATGTACATTCATGTATGCATACACACACCCACAGACACACAGGAAAAGCTCTGAGTTGGTTCCACCCTGTGGCAGATGTTACTGGTGCAACCAAAGTACAGAGTATTTTGAAGTCAGGCTTGGATTCACTTCAGCCAGTGCACTATGCGTGGAGGGGACAGGTGTCACCAGCAGGCGGGAACATCTAGGAGGCGGTGCTGAATTCTTCAGGCCTTTTTCTATGCTATGGCAATTGGTGATTATAGACGTATATACCTATAAAGAGATGGCACAAGGCTGAAGAAGCAGACTAGACTGGGGATCCATCTCAGAGAATCACCAAACCCAGAACAGACCTGATTTGGGAGAAAAAAAAAAAAAAAAGAAAAACTTGTGTTAATCCACTGAAATTTTGTTCTAATTGCAAAACTTCACACATCCTGGCCATTGTAAACCGTTACATGCAAGACCAAGAATAAAAGGACAGCGGGGGGAGACACTGAAATGACCCAGCCAAGACCCCAGCTGGAAACAAGGTAGTGACTAGAACCCAGGACTCTGCACTCTTTGCTTTGCGTTCATCTCCCTGTGATACTCTGGACGCCTTTAACTGCAGTGGAAACAGCACGTGGCGTCAGGAAAAGCTCCTGGATGGGTCATGAAAACAGTATACAAGTTTAAAACCATAAATTGCCCAACACTTTACTGTCTTGCACAATCTTCCCTCTTTTACCTGTCAGGTCAGAGATGAATGGGATGGCAGGAAGTCTCAGTAAATTGCAGCATTAAGTATCATCACAAATAATCATTTTTGCAAATAATCCAACCTGCTTGGACTTGAGTAGGCTCTGGTGTATCCGCAAATATTACCGTAGCAGTCAAAGATGTATATAAAGGTATTTTTTCGAATCCCAAATGATTCACCATATTACCGAAATATGAAAGTGAGTAGTTAATAAAATTGTCAGCATTTTGAAGGGGCCATGAAATATCCTGATACATCTGGTTTTATGCCTGCTCTCTCCCCTCTAGGGCTGCATAAACAGCCAGGATCCATCTTTCATTCCCTTTTAACTCTGGGATTTACAGGATAATAGATGCCAAAATGCACATCCCGTGACAATGGCTTCCAGACCCAGCGCTTGAAGGTGAGAAGTAAAGAAGAGATGCATTGCCCCGATAGAGTATTACCTTTCCTGATATTCAGGTTGCCCGCCCCCCCCCCCCCCCCACAAATTAAAAAGATGTCTCCACTTGGGCAAGTTTTGAAAACTAGCTATGGTTTCTGGAAATTAGGAACATGAGACTTAACAGGATTTTAATTCCAAAGATTTTTTTCTTAAGTTAGTAACAGCACTACTTCATGAAAATGTTGCAGAGCTACAAAGAATTGAAGATCCCTAACTCCAACCCTTTCTTGTCAAGGAGCGCTAAACATGACTTGGAATCCTCCACAGTGATTGTTGAAGACTGCACAGACCCGGCACAGTGCTCCAAGCTCCTCAGGAGCGTATAATTCATTTCTCCAAACTGGCACACTTTGGAGAGGGGAATGGGGCAGTGGGTGCCCTGGACACACACCACGGCTAGACACACACCACGGCTGCCGTGGACCAGTTAGGGTTGGTGTCACTCTCCCTATACGTGCCCATACGACAGGTGGCAAACACAATGCCGAACGGATCCAGGCAGGGCCACCCCATCTAAAAGGGCAGCTGCCATTTTCTTCAAGGCAACTGTTCGCACACATGAATCTAAACTACAGTTGCCAAATGTTCCCATTTTTAAAAGGAAATCAATATTTGTATGTGTATCCTTCAATGTCTAAATGTTGTCAGTTCATTCAAAAACTCAAAATACCACAAAGACCAAACACTGCCTTCGAATTCTCTCTTGGGGGTCACCAGTTTTTGACCTCTGTCTTAAGAGTGGTAGACAGAAGTGTCGCACTGGAAGACTGGGAAAGGGCTCTGGGGCCGAGGTAAAGCTGTCACTTACATGTGCTTTTGCACACAAAGGTAAAGAGTCAGAAGATTTACAGAGTTCCAAAATTAATGAATGAATCCCTTCATTTAAAAATGATAATATTATAACTGCAAGTAAACCTAGCTTTGATTTTTCTGAAGTTCATGATTTCCTTTGAAAGCTCTTTTTGGCTGCTTGGACTAGCTGGCTGGTTTTATTGGGCAAACCAATATGGAGCTTAATCTTCATCCCCGCAGGAGTGAGTAGGAACGAAATCTCTTCCTTTAATCATGAAGGAAAAACTTTCCGTTTTCGCTGTTCTCCATGGCTGCCAAGCCGACTTTCTCTGTGTTACATCAGCCAGAAGAACTGTGTCTCCTGGCTGCCACGAACTGCAAAAAATCACAGGGAAGGGGAGTGGGCTGTGACGGGCTTAGAGCAAATGTGACTCTGGGGGGCTGGGCACACCGTTGCCCCAACCAAAATGAGGGTTCTTAGCCAGGAAGAAGAGAGGAATTGGTGTCGGGTCAATCAGCAATGTCTCCCATAACTGCAATTCATTCATTCCTTCATTCTATAAACATTTTTTTGAGCATTTATTAAGTGACAGGCCCTTGGGACACAGGAGTAGACACAAGGGGCATAGATCTCTGACTTCCCCCACTGAGTTTACATTCTTGGAGTGGGGAGGATATTTTTAAAAAGTAAGCTTCACAGTATTTTAGAAGGCGATCAGCGCTCTGAAAGAAAATAAAACAGAGAAGGAAGATAGAGGGTGATGAGACTGGGGTGGGGTTGCAGTTAGATATTGGGTAATCTGGGAAAGACTCCCTAAGGGGGGACATTTCATCAAAGACCTGGAAGATGTAAGGCAGCAAATCGCATGCCCACACGGGGGCAGAACATTCCAGACAAAGGGAATAGCCAGTGCAAAGGCCCTGAGGTGGGAGCAGCCCCTGCCTGGCTGTGTAACAGAGGGGCCAGAGCAGTGGGAGAGCCTGGACGGTAGTGAAGGGAGGTCAGAGCAGGATGTGGAGGCCACTGGGAGGAGGTGGCTTACAGTGAGGTGGGGAGGGAAGGAGGGGCTCTGAGCGGGGTGGTCACGTGGTCTGACTCTGGCTCCTTTGTTGAGAATGAGCTGTGGGCACCAAAGGTGGAAGCCAGAAAACCATCACTGAAGCTCTTGCAGTAATCCAGGCAAGAGATCATTGGCTGCTTAGACCAAGGCGGTAGTTTTCTTTAACACATTAAAAATCTATTTGCAGATAATACAAAAGCCAGAAGGGAGCCCAAAATGTCTCTTCCCGGTATGTGTATCCCTTGCTGCTAACATAGTGTAGAAGCCAGAAATTAAAAGTGCAGTGGGGCTTTTTTGATTCGCATTTTCTCTCCTCTGATATCAGCCTTAATTATATCCTATTAAAGTTAATTCTCGAACTATAAGACAAAGATCTATGAAATTATAAGTTTCCTTTCCCACTGGTTTGCAGAGCTCCTTATCAATGAATACCTTTCATACAAGCAAGAAGGAATGTAAGCCATTCAGTGTGATGCCTCATTTCAGGATAAAGTTACCCAATTAAAAATAAATGGCGAATGATCATGTTTTCCTTTCTGGTTTTAATAACCGGGGCCTAATTCAAGAAACCTGCTTGCTGAGATGTTTTTGTTCAGTGATCAATTGTTGTTACCCCTATTGAAAGACAAAGCTATGGAAGACTGGGTAGACTCCAGCGAAGGGGGGAGGTTAATGAAATGAAGGCGGGAGCAGATGGTGAATGTGAATGGAGGCGAGGAAAAGGAGGTGAATGGGGAGTGAAAGGTACACAGATGGTAGCATCAGTGACCCTGGGGCTGAGCACAAAGGAAGAAAGAGGAGCGAGTGCTTTTCCAGCCACATCTGCTGACCCAGCCAGGCTCACAGCTGTCCTTTCTTGCCCACAGGGTTCTTGGTTGACCCGGGGTGCAGGGCACGGTGCTGGTACCACCTCTGGGGAGGACCCGGGAAGGTCAGAGCTTCCTTGTTTAGGGGCCAGATGTTTGCTATGTAAAGAAACTTCTGCTGCAGGTAAGCACAGTTCTTTGCAATTCTATAAACCATGCTAAGACTGCTAATGTATATATATATATATATATGTGTACTTGCTATCACCGTTCTCTCTGTCTCTCTGTCTCTCTCTCTCTCTCTCTCACACACACACACACACACACACACACACACACACACACAGCCCAACCTTTCTCTCGTTCTCTCTCTCTCTCCTGCATTCTCCTTTCTCTCATCCTTCACCTGTCTATAGTGACCATCTCAATTCTACTAACCCATCACAATAATGTATCCTATGTCATTGTTATTAACCTATAATCTGTAATTGTTATATATAACCATAAAAGGCAATGCTATCATTAATACTGCAGCCATTGTTAATTAGAACAAATCTGAGATGCTGTTTGACCCATTCTCATTTTGCAAATGGGTAAACTGAGGCCACAAATGACTCGACCAAGGCCCGAGAGTGTGTTCAGGGACAGAAGGCCGAGTGACTCTGAATGGATTCATCAGCCTCTCTCCCGAGGTTTTCTTTCGTCTTTTAACTTTTCAGTGAGCAAACTTTTGGAACAAACATATTTTAAAATACCGCATTCACTATTGTTTTCTTCAGAGCAGTCCTCTCACCCCTCTCCTCCCCACCATGTTTAGGTGTTTTATGGCATATACGGAGTTGTCAGTTTCCTCCTTCACTGAAAAGATGACTTGAAAAGATACTAAGGAAACTTTTCTCCATCCTCCGAAACAGGAACCTTACCAGTCAACAGACTTATGTATCTTTTTGCATTCTGCAGTATTTTTTTTTTTTTGGCCATATAATGACTCATTTTTGTTAAAGTAATAATGAGTAAGCTGTTTTATATTCTGACAATCTCACTTGCCAATCATAGGCCTTTTTGTATTCTGTGTTATCATTTCTAGTATTTGTTTCTGACCAATACATGTTAATTATATATGTAAACTACTTAAGACTGTTGAAAAGAAAATCAGCTACAACCCAACCGGCCTTGGAATAATTGATACATTGGCCCAGTCTCCATGTATACGGTTTTTATTTTAAAAATTGGAGCTAATGCTGTATAATTGGGTTTCTATTTGCTCCCCGGCCCCCTCGTTAAGAGCGAGGTGGAGACTAAAGAATCTGAGCCTGTTTCTCTACGTGTAGAATGTCGTGCCAGGGGTGGGAACAGGCGACGGCTCTCACCGAGCGAGGCGGGCACCAAGTCACCAAGAGCAGCGGACACAGCGCTCGGCCCCCGTGGCGACGGCCCTCTCGCCCGCTGCGCCTTTCCGGGCGGGCCGCGCGCGGTCCGCCCCGCGGGCGCCGCCAGAGGGCGCTGTGGCCCCGGGCGCGACGGCGGCGGCGCGGCGAGGACCCTCCCCCGGCGGCTCGGCCGCCGCCCTGTCCCAAGCTCCTCTGCGGGTAAACAGACATGGCCGGCGAGGGAGATCCGCAGGACGCTGGGAACAACATGGGCAATCACTTGCCGCTCTTGCCCGGTAATCGCCCGGGGCCGGTCCCTGGCGGCGGAAGGGGGAGAGGCCCGAGCCGTGAGCGGCACGGCGGGGCCGGGGAGGCGGGCGGGCGCTGTGGAGCCGGCGGGGCCGCGCCGGAAGCGGCCGCGCATCGGGCCGCCGGCCAGAGACCCAGTAGCGGCGCTTCTCCCCGCGGCTCGGTTCCCCCGGGCTGGGGACGAGGGTTTGGGAGGCGGGGAGGGCGGTCTCCCCCAAAAGGCAGGGATCCCATGCTGTCCATCCTCCGTGTGTCCAGAACTTGGCTCCCAGGAAATGGTCTGAAACTGGGTCGGGGGAAGAGAGGGGGACTGGGACAGAGCTCAGCAGACCAGACTTTTCCTCGACTTCTTCTCTTTGATAAGGGTGACAGTTACCATGTATTAACTGTTTACCACGTCACGGGCCCTGCCATAAGCGCTTTGCATGCGTTTCTCCGTTTAATCCTCTCCACATTTCTTTTCTAATTCTGATATGGTGGGTGAGAAATGGATTGGCAGATTAGTGTGTGACTTGCCCAAGGTCACACAGTTGCAGGGCCAGGACTCCTATCCGAGTCTATCTGTCTGCATAGGTGGTGTTTCTCAACCACTTCACGGCCAAGACAGTATTTGGTCTGTTCTTAGGCACATAGTTCAAACACATGGCAGAACAAGCTTAATTAGAGATACTTAGGACTGTGATGTTAAACTCAGTTTTCTCTCTCTTTTATGTTTTATGAAAATTTATACTTTGGACTTACGTTGGAATACTGGGTACAAAAAAAACCTGGAATCATTGTACAGTTTTGTCGTGGAATGCTCTAGACAGGAGATGCTTTCCAAGAGGTGTATCAGCCAAACGGAGACTATTAGCTGAGTCCCTTCGCTGTGTGTCAGGAAGTATGTTAGGTGTCCTGGAGATGAAAAGAGGTATGATACACAGTCTGATACCTGAGGAGGTTTATCATCTATATGAGGCTCCTGAAAATATAGCTAGCAGAAGGCTGTTGATTTAGGCCAGTTAAGCAAATGCTCTTACTCTCCATCAGAGGGAGGGATTGTTCAGGGCCGAAACGGATTGGGGGAAAGCCCTGTGGGGTGTCCTGGGGACATCCAAAAGCCTATAACTTAGGAAAGGCTTGCAGAAGAGAAGGCCTGGAAGCTTGGGTCGGAGTGGTGGGAATCTTGCATCTCTTGCCGGTGAGACTGGGGGTTTCTTCTGTAGGTTGCAAAGAAACAGTTGTGGGTTTCAGATCTAAGAGAAGCTGTGCTTGGAGGACTAATTTGCCCACTGGGAGTGGCATGGGTTGGAACAGGAAGAGACTAGAAGGCATGCCCTCCATAGAGGAGGGGACTTTTCCAGAGAAATAAATCAGGATCAGACTCAGTGGTCGATCCGGAAGCAACCTAGCTGAATTGGACTTGACTGAAGAGCTGAGCTGTTTTTTCAGAGGCATCAGCCCCGCTCTGTCTGTGCCAAAGCCAGTGTGTCAGGGAAGATGCTGATGCTCTGTTGGCATCGCATGCTGCTCCTGCATGAGATGAGTCACCACACTTCACCCTGGAAGCTCTCAACAGTCAGTGTGTTTTGTCAAAAAAAATCGGGTGCAAAAGGGCTCAGAGAGATTGTCAATACGATAACCATGCTTTTGCAAATCATACATGAGTTTTATTTGTAGAAACATTGGATTGTCCATACATCCATGTAGAATGAATTGTTTTGAAGAGTAATCCACTTTAAATGCTAAGGAACTAGCTTAATATTTAAGATTCGAAGAATCTGTCCCAACCAAACAAAACATTAATAGATAAACAGCCAAGTGGGGGAAGTGGGTTTCTGCCCAATACATGAGAAAGACTACTTTGTGTAAGGAAATCATTTAGAGACGGAAGTTGGAACAGTTAAAATGTAAATTTTAAAATTATGAATTCTAGCCTTTAAGCTAAAATTTGACCTTTTAAACTCTGCAATAGAGCCACAAAGTGTCAAAATGCTTAGTGAAAGCAATGCTGTCAGAATTGTGAATGCAAGGAAGTAGATTCAGAATATTTTTGTCATTGGTTTAGATTTTTCTTTGTTATCTCTCGGTCTCTTAATGAAATTCCTTTGTGCTTAGGAAAATTTTGTATGAAGTGTTCAACCACTGCACATTTGAATTTAAATTGAAATAATTATGTTGTTCTCTTTGACAAAGCCTTATGTATCTAAGAAATTTATAAGAATTCATAGAGAGTCCGAGGCATTTGCCATGTTGAAAAACATTTATATTTTCTTGTCAGGGACCTAGCTGGAGGTGGTTTGATTTAAATAATGATATGCACAAAGGAAAATAATTATTTTGTAAAGACATTTTATCCACTTAGAAGTTTATTTGGGGGCTTGCTTGCTTTCTTCCTTCCTTCTTTCCTTCCTTCCTCTCTTTCTCCCCTCCTTCCTTCCTTCTCTCCCTCCCTCTCTCCTTCCTTCTTTCCTTACTTCCCTCCTGTCTTCAGAAACTCTTGAAAGTTAAACGTTTGAAAGAACTTTAGCGATTGTTCTTGTTCATGCCTGTCATTTTTCAAATGAGGGAACTAAGGTTTAATCAGGTGGGATGAATTGTCTGAGGTGTCAAAATTAGTTCCTAGCAAGGGAGAAGAGGTAAACCTCCTCTGCAGAAGAATTTCAAATCATTTATGCAGGTAGGTCCCCCTTCAAGGAGGTGGAACATAATCCCTGCTTCTTAGATGTGAGTTGTCCCCAGTGATTTGCTTACAAAGAGTACAATGTGGAAAGGAGGGGGAAAGTAGCTTTCCAGTGGAGAAATCTGACTAACACTGCCTCATCCAGGTGAGCACGGTCAGCTTCAGTAGGTATAGGTGACGTCGATAGTGTGCACCCTTGATAGGACATGATGAAAATGGCTCTGCACCTTCCTAGGCTTCTTCCCCAAAACACAAATCCTAATTGAGGGACATTCTACAAAAATGCCTGACCAGTAGTCCTCAAAACTGTCAAAGCCATCAGAAACAAGGAAAGTCTGAGAGACCAGCCCAGCCCAGAGGAAGCTAAGGAGACATGACAGCTAAATGTAATGTGGTGTTCTGGATGCGGTCCTGGAACAGAAAACGGATATTAGATAAAAACTAAGGAACTCCAGATAAAATGTGTTTAGTTAACGGTAATGTGCCAATGCTGATTCCTTAGTTATGACAGACGTACCGCACTAATACAAGACATTAGCTATCAGGAAATGGATGTGAGGTATACGGGAACTCTATTATCTTTGCAGCTTTTCTGAAAGTCTTAAACTCTTCTAAAATTAAACATTGACTTAAAAAAAGTAGTTGGTGGCAGAGCCCAGCCTAGACCCCAGCCCTCCAGCTGCCTCTTCACAGTACTGTCCAGATTCCCAAGTGTGTGTGGTGTTTACAAGAACCTCTCTTTTCATGGGCCCAGAATCCTCATGAAGGAATTATGTATTTGAAAGGGAACATAGCTTTTACATGTTCATGCCTCTGTTTTTTGTTTGTTTGTTTTTTTCCTTATAATATTGTACTTTTACAGCAGAGGATGAGGAAGAAGATGAAATTGAAATGGAAGTTGAAGACCAGGATAGCAAAGAACCCACGAGACCAAACATCATAAATTTTGACACTAGTCTTCCGACATCACATACAGTATGTAATTTTGTAACAGATCTAGTATGATAAATACGTACATTTAACTGTAGATGGAAGTTCTTGAAAACGAATGACTGCTTTTAGCATTACTGGAAATTACCTCACACCAGAAGTTGTGGATGAGGACGTGGGCTCTTGACAGTAGATAAACAGTCTTAAGCTGTAATTTTTAAGCACTTTGATACCATGTCTGTTACTAGTTGTAATTCTTTGAAGAATTGGTGCCCTTCTTACGTCTTTGCTAGTAATGGGGCTACTAAAGTACTTCTTATTCTCTGTACTACTGGGTCCCAGGGTAGTACTGTACATTAGTATTCTAGCATTTTATACTTGTCATTTATGCTCTTTGGACATAGAGATGTCTAGCTTAGTCAAAATCAAATATCAGGTTGGGGCTTCCCTGGTGGCGCAGTGGTTGAGAGTCCACCTGCTGATGCAGGGGACACGGGGTCCGTGAGGATCCCACATGCCACGGAGCGGCTGGGCCCGTGAGCCATGGCCGCTGAGCCTGCGCGTCCGGAGCCTGTGCTCTGCAACGGGAGAGGCCACAACAGAGAGAGGCCCATGTACCGCAAAAAAAAAAAAAAAAAAAAAATCAGGTTGGCCAAAAAGTGCCTTCGGTTTTTAAGTGAAAGTAAAAGACATTTTTCATTTTCACCAAGAACTTTATTGAACAACGTATTCACCCTTTTGTTCCACTACCTTCTGCCATTTTTTAGGCAACTTCATAATTCCATCTTCCCAAAACTTTTTATCTTTTTGAGCAAAGAATTGTTCCAAGTGCCTTTTACAGTCTTCCAGGGAATTGAAAATATTTTTCCATTAAGAGAATTTTGTAAAGACCAGAATAAATGGAAATCCAAAGGTGCAGTGTCTGGTGAATACAGCAGATGAGTCAGAACTTCCCCGCCAGGCTGTAACAGTGTCTGCCTGGTCATCAAAGAAACATGCGGTCTTGCGTTATCCTGATGGAAGATTATGCATTTTCTGTTGACTAATTCCGGACGCCTTCTGCTTTCAGTTGGTCTAATTGGGAGCAATACTTGTTGGAATGAATCGTTTGCTTTTCCAGAAAGAGCTCATAATAGAGGACTCCCTTCCAATCCCACCATATACACAGCATTACCTTCTTTGGATGAAACCGGCCTTTGGTGTGGTTGGTGGTGGTTCATATTGCTTGCCCCACGATCTCTTCCATTCGCATTATTGTACAGTGTCCACTTTTCATCACCCATCACAATTTGTTTTAAAAACAGAACATTTTTGTTACATTTCAGTAGATAATCGCATGAGGATATATGGTCAAGAAGGTTTTGTTCCCTTAACTTATGTGGAACCCAGACATCAAAGTGATTCACATAACCAAGCTGGTGCAAATGGTTTTCAGCGCTTAATTTGGATATTTTGAGAATGTCGGCTATCTCCCACGTGGTATGTTGATTGTTCTGAATTACTGTCTCGATCTGATCGCTGTCAACTTCAACTGGTCTGCCCGACCGTGGAGCATCGTCCAGCGAGAAATCTCCAGCACGGAACTTCGCAGACCACTTTTGAAACATTCGCTCAGTCACAGCATCTTCTCCCTACGTGGCACAAATCTTTTTTTCTGCGTTTCAGTTGCATTTTTACCTTTCTTAAAAATCATACTATGATGAAAATGTTGCTTTTTTCTTCTATCTTCAATATTTAAATGAATACACAAAAATTCACCAATTTTGATCAGTTTTTTTTTAAAATGCACGCTGATATGACAGCTGTCATGATAGTCTGACAAAATTGTTTCGAGTGGGGTTGAAGACAACTAAGCACTACTAGAGCCATCTTACGGAAAAAAACGAATGAACCTTTTGGCCAACCCAATATTTTGAACTTAAAAAATGCCCTTGAATTTTTATGTATGTGAGAGATTCTTCACAAGAAATTAGAAATTCTACTTCTAAGAGTCAAAAATAGATTTTCATGTGGGAGCTGATACAACAAGTTTATTATTTAACTATTTGTACCCTCTGTGTGTGTTTCCTTATGCTGACTTGCTGTTCAGTCTGTCGAGCTTGTGTTTCTGTTCCATATCTGTACTGACACTGACCTTGTGTGTGTCCCTCTGTAGTATCTGGGCTCTGATATGGAGGAATTTCATGGCAGGACTTTGCACGATGACGACAGCTGTCCGGTGATTCCAGTCCTGCCCCAGGTGCTGATGATCCTGATTCCCGGGCAGACCTTACCTCTTCAGCTTTTCAGTCCCCAAGAAGTCAGTATGGTGCGGAATTTAATTCAGAAGGACAGAACCTTTGCGGTGCTTGCATACAGGTAAAATCTTAGAGCTGACTGACTTAACAGTCTCTCGTGCAGTCCCAGGAGAGGTGGTTTTAAAGCCCAAACTGACTACTATTCTGCATGCACAGGAGATGGGATGAGGTTGGGAAGTAAAACATTCGGATAAGAAGTGTGAAAGTGCAAGTTGGAGTATTTCGGTATGATCATTACCATCTAAATCAGGCTTTACCTTTCACACACATTTGAACTTTCTGGTATTTGACAGGTTTTATATCATTAATATTTAATGAAAAACATTTCTAGAATCTTATTTTCAAGAACTATCTTTATTTAAAGACAAAGAGGGCTTCACATTGTGATGTAAAGGATTACTTTTGCAAAAGAGCAACTAGTTATTTCACCGTCTCAAAATTCCTAAGCTGTCCTTTTACAGACCCGTGCTAAACTGAAGCTGAATTTCAAGTATCCCATGACAACTAGAGGAAATCGGTGGTAGAGGCAGGAAATCCATACAGGAAGGTCCCCCTCCCGCCCCTGCCCCCCAGTACAGGGCTGCTGAGAAGCAGCAGAAAGGATGGTCTGCTGAATAAAAAGAATGTTTGGTTTGGGAAGGGAGAGTTTAGACTCCTGTCAGTCCTAGGTCATTTTCAATGACTAGCAATCTATTCTTTTCCTAATGGGCTCTAACTGTACTTCCTGAAGCCTCTTTATATATCTCAATCCCCTGTGTGATTCTAAAATAAATAAAATTAAATAGCTTTGCAATGAGAGCCAATTGCTATAAATTGTTTTCCCATGTGTATTGCTTTTGTCAACTTTGCATATCTGAAAACTAAATGTTCAAAACTGTTTCCTTTTTAAAATTTACCTTGGAAGTAATGTACAGGAAAGGGAAGCACAGTTTGGAACAACAGCAGAGATATATGCCTATCGAGAAGAACAGGATTTTGGAATTGAGATCGTGAAAGTGAAAGCAATCGGAAGACAAAGATTCAAAGTCCTTGAGCTCAGGACACAGTCAGATGGGTAAGAAACACCATCTGTCTTAAAGCTCCTTGAACATCATAAAATGAAATGGTTTTCCTATATTTTTTCTGTTTTGCTGACCCTTCACATTTTGTGACTTTTAACTAGTTGTTCTCTTCCCTTTGAAAGTATAGCTTAGGGGTTTCCAACTTTGCTGTGCATCAGATGCCCTGGGAAGTTTTTCAAACTACAGATGCTTGAGTTCCAACCGCCCCTCCCATCCGTAGAGAGCCATCAGTCGGGGCGGGGGGCCACAGCATCGTTTCTGATGATTTCCAGGTGATTCTAATGTCCCTCTAGGTTTGGGAACGGTAATGTAAACCCTAC
The DNA here is from genome assembly GCF_008692025.1 of Phocoena sinus. NCBI lineage: Eukaryota > Metazoa > Chordata > Mammalia > Artiodactyla > Phocoenidae > Phocoena > Phocoena sinus. Next base: position 12,720,847 of record NC_045773.1, read on the forward strand.
AGGCAGTGTCATGTGGGGCAGGGCTTCTTTGGGGTTGAAGACCTCTCTTCAGATTGAAAAGGGTGGGAGGTCAGAGCCTGGCAAGCTGTGTGTGGCGTGGCATTCCTGTGCTTGGGGAGCCATGGCGGTCAGCCTGCCACCTGCTCCTTCTGGGCTGTGAGGAGCGTTTACACGGAGTGCCCATCTCCACTGTGAACGTGCTTTCACCTGTAACAGGTCATATACTGAATAAGTGACCAGGAAGCACCTGTCATCTCTGTGCCGTACCCAGTTTAGAAATTCTCAGAGTGTTCTCTTTTAGCAGTTAACTATTCTGGCGTGGCTCTCATGCTTAGGGTTTTTTCACAAATTTAAGGAATAACTCATTTTAAAAAAGGCAGTTCACCTTTGCTCTTAAAACAAACAAGCAAGCAGACCTCCCCAAAAAAGCACACAGCATATTGTCCTCAACACTGCACGTTTCCTTTTATAGGAGTGATTCTTAACTATGGTACCTAAGAATCACCACTGAATCACCAGTGAAGTCTTAGAAACAGATTCTTGGGTCCCCCCAGCCCTAGTGAATTGGTCTCTTATCTGTAGCCACGGTTGAAAATCTTGTCAGGTCTCTGTGTTGCACAGGTAACGTCTTCCAAACACATGGACACTCAGAGGGATCTTTAAAGATTTAAAAAAGAATATGAGCTGCCTGTGGGCAGTAACTTTTTGTCTGTTCCTGTTCACATAGTGGGCATTCATAAATATTATTGAACTATGAAAATATCGAGGGGGTCAGCCACCCTTTGGAGCTTGAGAGAGCATAGAAGAAGGAGGGGTGCAGAGCCCTCGGGGGAGGGGTTAGTGCTACCCTCCTGGTGACCCCCACCCAGAGCATTCGCCGCGCAAACCCTCCGAGCACTGAACACAGTGTACTGTCATTGTAGGGTTGTGAGTGTCTCCCTCAAGAGGCGAGCTGCTTAGGACAGTGGCTGAGACTTCTATGTGTTCTGCATTTAGGACCATCAGTGTTACGTGAATGAATGAAAGAGTGTACCCCGAGGGCTCTGCATTGAGACAGTTGGCAAGCTGTTTTGTTGCTGTGGATTTTACTAACAGTTCCATTTTTAAAGTACTTCCTATCCTCATGCTTATAAAATTTTGAGTATTTGTGAATATTGTATTCCAGAAACCATAATGGCAAAGTGACTTGGGGAAAAGTATACTTCTGAGACTGTCGGCATCAGTGACTTGTGATTGTGGACAACTAGTTTGAACACAAGATGGCAGTAGACCCTTAACTGTGAAAGCCAAGTCAAGGGATATACCTTTGACTCTAGTAGAGATGAGTGTGAAACTGATAGGGCCAGACGGGACTGGGAAAGGGCCCATTCCCTGTAGTATCCCTGAGACCCACTAACACAGCCTCTCACAAAAGTGAGTCTGTTTTAATGTAAAAGACCTCCACGGAGTGAGAATCCTCTGTCTCCACTGCCCTTCTGGTTCTGTCACTACCTTCACTGGAAATGGTGAAACAGAAGAAATTATGGAGATAATCTAGTGCAAGCTCCTCTTTTTCCAAATAAGGAAACGAAGTGCTAGAGAGGTAAGCAATTTGCCTAAGGTCATACAACTAGAGGGCACCACCTGGCTGGTTCTGGGTCCCTAACTTCCAAACCAGTGCTCTTCCCACTAAACCTGAATTCCTCCATCACACGTTTGCACCTCAGGCCAGTTTCCTTTTCTTTAGTAATGCAGTACCAGGTAATAGTCATTTGTCTTCTACATAAATGACTCTTCATATGTAAAAAGCATACTGCTACTTTTCCAGAGTGAGTCTTTATTTCTGTGGCATCTTCTGAGCATATGGAAATTTATTTGAAAAATTAATTTTAAAAAATGGAAGTGTATCATTGAATCACCATAGGACTCTTCAGGAGTTCCTGAGTATTTCTTACATGTAGAGAGGAAAAGGAGATTAATACTCTATTTGGAATTACCAAAGAAGTTCTCTTACCTGTCATAATTGAGATGAATAATTTTTAGTGAAAAGAGTTAATTAAAAATGGAAGTCATAAAAATTTACACATATATATCTTAAACATTTTATTTTAACTTAAAATATATAAATGTCCCTTCGTTCATTTTACGTTTGATGGAAAGACAGGATACTTTCTTCGAACTGGGTCTGCAGATTAGAGATGGCACTAGTCTTTCTTGCATTAACAGCTTTCATTTTGCGTCATCTATCTGCAGTGTATACCTGTAGTTTTTCTTCAAAGAGAGGTTCTGAAGATACTCACAAGGCTGTCTGAGCACCAGAAGCCTTGCAGATTTGTGCACTTTTTTTCTTACCGTTAGAATCGTCTGAACCTAATTTGAAAGCATTTTTTTGGCTCAACCTAATATTCATTGAAGCAGTTTTAATTTTGTACTTATATTTTATCAGTTGCTATAATATTTATATAAATTGTCAAACAACAAGATTCTACTGTATAGCCCAGGGAACTATATTCAATATCCTGTGATAACCATAATGGAAAAAAATATGTAAAAGAATATACACACAGACGCGCGCACACACGCACACACACACACACGTGTGTGTGTGTGCACGCGCGTCTGTGTGTGTGTGTGTATATAACTGAATCACTTTGTGGTACATCAGAAATTAACACAACATTGTAAATCAACTATACTTGAATAAAATAAAATTTAAAAGAAAACTCCTTCCACTTCAAAAAAATATTTATGTAAATTATGCAACTGAAATCACAAAACAACTGCCATAAACAGGTCAGGAAGAAATAAAACTAGTTTATGTTACAACCAAAACTCAGCTGCTGGGAGAAGCAGCAGCCGTGTGCAGCAGACCCTGGGCGGGCTTCACAAAAGGAACAGAGAGCAGTGCTTAACCCTGTGAGGCAGTTCAGACAGCCTGTGTACAGAGTAATGATTAAAACGATCTCTAAGCTGATTTTTCAGTAGCGTTAATGTTTTTATCATAATAAACTCTTACATACTAGTTGGGTAAAACATAATTCTTATTCAGTTACTTTTGCTTTTAATGAGCTCTGATAACATAAGAACATTAGAACGTAGTTTGAACACAGTCAGATTTATTTTACCGTTTTCCAAAGTCATGTAGACATAAATTTGAGCTTGCAGGAAGGAATTGAAGTTAGTGGAGTGAGTCTAATATTATCGTTAAATTAAACCTACATATTTTCAGACACATTTAGCTATTTTCATTTAATAAATCAGAAGAAGTATCAAAGTGTCATAAGTTTTTGTGGGTTGAGACAGTGGTTACAATGAAAGACCACTTTAGAATTCCTAAACATGATTAATAGTGAAGCAGAGACTTGTAATATTTTTGTAATTACTTTGTAATATATTTGACTTCATCAGCCTGACAGTGTTTTGTTCCAGCGTTTGGATGTGTTGATACCTTCTGCATTTGAAAAGGTATGCTGGGAGATAAAATGGCTCGAAAGACGATGGTTCGGAGGTACAACCTTCCTCTTGGCATTAATTCATGATGAGATGTTTGCAATTATGATATTCTCAAGTAGCATTCTAGAATGATGACTTTAGTGTCATGAGAGTTGAAGTAATTTTTAAAGTGAGAAAAGATAATATGGATACTTTGATTCTTTGCATATTTAGGGTAAATGCTGAGGAATGAGAAAAGGAATGCACATAGAAATAAGGCTACGTGTAATTCTTTAGTCTTATCTAATCTTATCCACGTAAATGGGTTCTTGATTTCTCTTCCTTTCTCTACCTACTCCTCAGGTTTGGTGATTTATGAGAAGGCATAGATGTAGGAGTAGGGCAGCGTAAAGAGACGGGGCGAGGGGCGGGGCGGGGTGTCTAATGATGTCTGAGAAATTAATTTAGAAGTTATCAAGATATGCATAGGGGTTGGTTGTATATTGATTTTTAAATTTTTGTTTCACTTATAGACTATCTGAAATGTAAAAATCTCCCTTTCCATTCCACAGTGAGATAAAAAAATCTTAGGTTACCTTTGGTTTTAACTTTGGTACGATTTATGAAATACAGTATTTTTTGAAAATTTCTTATAATAGCATTTGATGAATATGTTTAAAAAAGAAAACTGTGAAACTCTTAGTATTTAAAATTACCCATGGGCTTCCCTGGTGGCGCAGTGGTTGAGAGTCCGCCTGCCGATGCAGGGAACATGGGTTCGTGCCCCGGTCTGGGAAGATCCCACATGCCGCGGCAGCGGCTGGGCCCGTGAGCCATGGCCGCTGGGCCTGCGCGTCCGGAGCCTGTGCTCCGCGGCGGGAGAGGCCACAGCAGTGAGAGGCCCGAGTATCGCAAAAAAAAAAAAAAAAAATTACCCATAATGTTTAGAAACTTAATAGTTGGAGTTAAGATTATCTAAAAAATGAACATGCCTGGTTCTCTTTATTTCAGAATTCAGCAAGCTAAAGTGCAAATCCTTCCTGAGTGTGTGTTGCCTTCAACCATGTCTGCAGTTCAGTTAGAATCCCTCAATAAGTGCCAGATGGTTCCTTCAAAACCTGTCTCCTGTGAAGACCAGTGTTCACATAAATGGTGGCAGAAATACCAGAAGGTGAGAAACTTATTTTTTATGCCTCTTCAAAAAAAACAAAGACAGGTTGCTTTTTTCCTGTTTAAGAAAGAAAAACAAACAACTCTCATGATTTCCTTCCCCAGACTCCTTCTGGACAATACTGTAGCCACGTTTGATCATGCTGGAGCTTCTAAAAATGTCATAGGCAGCTGTGTACGTAAAAGCAGTTTGCAACAGTAGTAAAATGTTACCGTACTGTGAGGTATTCCAGCTATTATGCCTGTAAGTTATGTATTAACTAAGAACGTTAAGTTCTGCAGGAGGCTCTCATTAGACTGTGGTCAGACGAGGTGCTCGGCTCTTGAGTCATAAACGCTTTACCTCAGAAAAAGCGTTTGGGAGAGTGCACAGGAGTGAAGCGCGTTTTCCTCCTTCTGCACTTCTGAAAGGAAGATTTTTTTTGCCCTTTTTGTACAACACTATTGACATCACAAAAATTGACTTGAGACTAGGTGCTCTTTAAAAGTATTGCCTTTTGGGGCATTAATTCCTGTATATATCCTTTTGGCTAGACCATTCTTTCTCTTAGAAAAAATACTGATGAAGCTTGTTTGTACTCATTTGTGAGATGTATCAGTTACGAGTATAAAATACCTAATATTTATGATTTCTACCTAAAGGAAAAAATTTGCTAGTTCCTAAATTTAGAATCAGTTGGCTTTTTGAGATTTATCTTTTAAAAATATGGAAAGACAATTTTCACAGTAACCTGAAAAATCCTGTGCTAATCATCCTTTACTCTTTGTCATGTAGAGTAGTGACGTTTTTAATTTTGATGCGGATTAGCATAGGATCCTAATTTGACGTGATCAGCATATATGATTCATAAGAGGGTCTCATACACTAGTCACTGTACCTCCACTTTTAGTGGTCTTGCAGTAGAAGTCATCCAGTTTCCAGAGAGAGCTTTGTGCAGGATGGGTGGTTGATGGGCAGCGCACTCGTGACTGGCTCTCTGTAGGCTCCTTGGTCTCGTTATTTTGTGTTTCAGCTGACCAGTCTGTGTCATGATATACTGTGGTTTAATTCGTGTTTCTAAGAAGATTCTGATGAGAAAGTTTAATTAGACTGCCTAAAGCTTCCCAAGCTTTGACACTAAAATTTTTGAAGGTTTCAGAATATTGATACTGCCGTAAGTTTACAGTAGCTTTTGTATAGCTGTGCAATACTTGTATTTTCAGACTTGATACAGGCACTTTAAATATACTTTTTCTCTTCTTTATTTTAGCAGTAGAACAGTGGAAGCTTTTGCTGTCATAGTCATTTTCAGTGTAACTGCTGAAATAAGTATGTGGAGGATAGCTCTGTTGGTACATGGCTCCGTGGAGCGGTTTTGGAACGTGTGGAGTCATTTAGGGCCTAACAGTGTGTCTGGCACTGGGTGGTGCTGAGATGTGGTTCTTTGGTGGGGTAACCACATCGGGGTGTGCCTCCACAGCCTCTCAGTATTTAGACAGCTGTGTATTTCAGTCAGTGGGTAAGTTTTCAGAAGGTAGTAAGTATTTTGATTTATATAATAGTTCTTCCATACCAAGATTTTTGTTAAAAACTCTTAACCGCTTATAAATCGTTAACTCTTTGCACAGCGCTAAGCATAGAGTGACAGTGATTGGAGTTAATTCCTGACGTAAGTGCTCTGGACGACTAGTTCTGTGTTGTCTTTGCAGGTCCTTGCCATCTTAAACCTGAACTTGGGTTAGGCAAAAAAAAACTTTTTACATGTAAGTTTTGTGTGACTTACTGATAAACTCTTCCTATTCTGTGGTTAAAGCACCTCCACGTGTTCACATTGAATTCACAATTAGGCCTTTGCAGCTGGGTTGTCACTGGCTCAGCAACAGCGAGGAAGGACACATGTGCAAAGGCCAAGGAAGCACATTTTTGTTTGGAACCAGATCTTTTGACCTTTCCCTGTTGTCTTATTTCTCCAGTAATTCTGGACTCTCCAACATTAGCCCTCAGTTATCTTCATATTCAGAGTTGCCAAGAACTAAACAGAAGGTGCTAAGGAATGAGAGAGACATAAAAGGCTTTCAGAGATAGAAATGCCTCATCCCGTGTATTTTTCAGATCGTTCAAGGGGTTCCCTTGCTTAAACTTTGGGTAGAGTTTCTTAGGTTCTGAAATTTGGATCTAGATCACTAGGCCAAGAAAAATTGCTAGCTGAGCTATTTTGGACTCCAGGTGCCTTACAATCTCTGTTCTACTTTAGAGAGACCACTTACAGCCGTCCTGCCGGCATCAAAACGTGGGGTGGGGCAGAGGGAAGGGATGGCAGGTGACACCGGTGGGAGCTCCACCGGCCCTGGTCCCGTCTCAGTGCGTCGTCCTAGTGCCCCCATAGCCGGACGCTGACTTGCATCACAGCGCTTGTCTTCAGGCAGATCTGGGGCTCGGGTCAGCCCTCTCTGCGGCGTTTATTTACATCTGACTTGTGTGTCTTTGTGCCTGAGAAATGGTTCACGGGGCCAGAACTGGGAGATGCTTAGTTGATTCTTAAGCCAACTCACAGTAATCGGGTTGCCACACACTTTTCCACCAGAAAAGATACTTAAAGGGTCTAGGAGTGGAGTGTAGTCTTCCTGACTTGTATTCAGTTAACCTTGGCACTGTGCACACACCTCTCTTAACATCTGCCATTGAAAACTAAAAAACCCAAATGACAAAATTATTTACGCTTCTGTTATCTTCCATCCTGACAAGGGAACATTGGAGAAGATGTCCCTATTGATTAAGGAGTTAGGCCAGTATTACCAGGAAGCACTCTTCCAAACCCACTTCTATCTGGAAACCCTCCTCATTCAGTGATTCGATCTTTGAATCTCATGTTTACTTACTTCCTTTCTTATCACGGTGCCTCTCTCTCTTCACTGGGTTTACTGTAGTGGGATTTCCTGAAAGAGAGGAAAGTGTTGTTTCACCTACTTGGAGTACAATGTGAATGTTTCTAAGTACACTCCCTGCTTGCCCAGACTATCTATCTACTTGTTCATTTGTAAAGCCCTTCTATGTTAATCAGAAAAAGAGTTGAGTATGAAGTATAAAAAGAAATCACGTGGGTGGGCTTCCCTGGTGGCGCAGCGGTTAAGAATCAGCCTGCCAGTGCAGGGGACACGGGTTTGAGCCCTGGTCCGGGAAGATCCCACATGCCACGGAGCAGCTAAGCCCGTGCACCACAACTACTGAGCCTGCACTCTAGAGCCCGCGAGCCACAACTACTGAGCCCTCGTGCCACAACTACTGAAGCCCACGCACCTAGAGCCTGTGCTCCGCAACAAGAGAAGCCACCGCAATGAGAAGCCCGCACACCTCGACGTAGAGTAGCCCCCCGCTCGCTGCAACTAGAGAAAGCCCGCGTGCAGCAACGAAGACCGAACACAGCCAGAACAAAAATAAATAAATTTGTTAAAAAAAGAAATCAAATGTGGGAACATATTAAGAAAGTGACTGAAGAGTATTCGTCTGGTCTCTGCTAAATGTATAAGCCATGGTTGCTCCTGCTTGTCGTACAGAACAGGGAGGAACTGAGCACTAACTCAGAAGGGGGAGGCCCCAAACAGGAGTTCACAGGTTAGCGTCTCAGTCTTCTTCCCAAGTTTCCTTATGAAAATACAGATAAATATTCTAACGTCTTTCCTTTTTCTTACGTAAAAGGATCCATACTGTCCTGCACCTTCCTGTGTCCTAAGAGTGTAGCAGATTCTTCTGTATTCGTTTCTGGAGCACTGCTTCCTTCTCTCGGAAGCTGCACGGTATTCTCTGTATGGATGCACTGTAATTTATATAACCAGTCCCCTCTGGACGACAGACCTGCACTAAGTGCTGCGTACAAATGACCTTTCATACAGGTGAATATATAGGGCAGAGTTTGAGAAGTGGGATTATTGGATGTCAGGGCAGCTGCTCTTGTAACGTTGACAGGTGTTTTCAAAGTACCTCACTAAGAAGGTTGTTCCTATCTGTGTCCTGATTGTCAGTGTTTCACCAAGGCTTTAGGGTATCCAGCTTAATTTTTGCTGATCTGATAAGTGAAATACAGTATCTTGTTGGAGGTTTAATTCGAGTTTCTCTGAATATGAGTGAGGTGTGTGGCATTTTGTGTTGAAGAGCGATTCGTACTTCCTTTAGTTGGTGTTGTCTTCAGAGTCTTTGCCCTTCACTGATTGCTAGGCGTTCTTTACTCATTAGGAAGCTTATCGTTCTGTCTGATTAATGAGTTCCAAATATTTCCTTTAGTTTGTCATTTTTTTTGTCTTTTAACTTTGTTTTTGGTGTGCTGTCATACATAGTTGAATTTATCTTTTTAATACTTCCATATTGTGAATCATAACTAGAAATACTTCCCTGTGCAAAGGAGTCTTCATTCCTTTAAGAACAGTAAAACATGTAATCTTTTACTTCTGATTTCATGGTCTTTAATGACCAGAGTGTAAGCTTCGATCCAAGTGTAGTTGATCCTGGTATGATTTCAGTGCTCCTTTTTCCAGGTGGCTCCCGGTTGTCCTGTGACCATTTTCTGAGAGGGTCATATTTTCCCTCCCTGAGATGCTCTTATTATAGACCAGATTCATGTTTCTTATTTTGTTTTTCTTCTGCTCTGTGATCCGTTTGTTTATGCCTCTCCAGGATGCTGCTGTAACTGTTGACAGTTTATAATCCTGTACGTAAGCTGTGACCAGCAACCCCTCACTGCTCTTCGCTTTTTAAGGTTTGTTTGGCTACTGTTGCGTCTTAAGTGTTGCGTGTGAACATTAGAATCTGTGGTTGCCTTGTTCCGGGATAATAGTGGTAGCAGGAGGAGCAATGATAGTTGTTGTCTGTTTTTATCGTAAAGAGAAGAGAAGTCTTGGAATCGTGGCTGTGTGTATTCAGGGACTTCCTCCAACCAGCGTAGGGATTTCCCCGGCATACACCTTAAGCTTATAGTTGTCCATCTGCCATTATGAGCTTATAAGCCTCGGGATCAAGAAAAAGCTTGCCATTCCATTCCAGTCTTATAAGCAAGTAGGATTCGATGAAGGAAGGAAGGAAACAGAAACTTGTTTCAAAAATTCAAAAGCCTGAATTATTTGGAAAACTCTTTTTATCATTTACATTGCTGATTGTGATAGGTCTTACTACAACAAACGACCACTTTTGGTCACTGTGTAAACCAGTGGTAACGTTTTACTATTCACACTTAGCCTTTCACGTTACTCTTCCGATTTCATTGCACTTCAAAGAACCATTTAAGTGGAGTTTGACATTTTTTGAACATTCTACATTGTTGGAAGGCAAAGCCGAAGCTACAGTTAAGAGGCTTAAAAATGGAAAAAATGTGATGGATTACCTCCACGTAACAGACAGTAATTTGAAGGGCCTTTCTGCCTGCTTTCAGGAGTGAGTCCTTTTCCTGGAGCGAATACTACTTCACTGGAGAATCAGTCATTGATCACTTTCAAGCACCTAACTTTTTGGCTAATATTAAAATTTTCTTGAAGTATAGCCCTTTTAGGAAGTAAATCATGGTGTTGATAGACTTGAAGAATGCCCATAAACTGCTGGGACTTATCGTCAGTATTACCCAGATATAAGTCGGGCCTTTCCTATTGTGCCAGGAATCTAAATGGAACTCTTAAATTTGAGGATATTGAAGTGGCTTAAATTTTGGCAGTTCAGTAAAAGCTAGCTGATCTCTTCTGGTTTACTTCTCTTCAGCTTGTACACTTGACTTTGTAAAGGGTGTGATACTAAGGTTGTAGTACGTATATTTAATTGATTTGTAAATACAACTGTAGAATCTGTCAGGGTAATCCTGATAAAGAATTTTAGAGGCCGCCTCACGTTGAAAAGTAGGGAACAGAGACCTGAGGCTGCAGCTTGTTCACATTCACAAAGCCTGGTAGGAGCAGATCGGATGGTCATGACGCTGACCCTGATGGTGCCTTGCCCTTCGTATCCTATTCGCTGTACATTATAGTGAGAAGTAATGTTTGTGTATAAATACATTATTTTAATTTCTTTTTATCTTTCTGTGGGTGTCAAATTACTTGCTTTTGTATCACAGAAGTGATCATTTAGATGTGTAAAGTATGTATTAGTGACTGAATTGAGAGTGTGTCAGTCATCCAACCTGAAACTTCACTGGATCTTTGTCCTTTCATAATGCTAAGTCCCCCTCTAGAAAGTAAGCTTCTGCCCACGAAAATGTAAGCTCCACAGGGCAATGATTTTATTCTTTTGCTGTGCTTTTAATCATTGGTATACACCAAATGCATAAAAATGTCAGGTACATCCTGGGTGCTCAGAATATTTGTTGAATAAGTAACGGTTGGAGTCAGACCCCCTGAATGCACATCCTAGCCAGTCCCCATTTACCAGCTGTGACCTTGAGCAAGCATCCTTCTGTGCCTGTTTCGTTACCTTTAAATTGGGGTGGTAATACTGCCAATCTCATCAAAATCTTTTAAGACATGTAAAGTGGTTGCCGTTACTATTACTGAATATTCAGTTACCTGACGGGCTGTTAGCATTTTTTATTCTGTAACTGGACTCTGACAAAAATTCTTACTAGCGTTAGGTTTTGGTCTGACTCCTCAGGCTTATTAAATCATTACCTGAGCCTGTGCTCAGAGGCCATCCCAGACCATCTTTGGGTAGCTTCAAACATAAGAATTATATTGAGTCCCAAATTCTTCTTTAACAAGAATCCACTGGTTTGAGCTGTAGCCCACGAGCCTTTGAGGGCAAGTCTGTCGTTATCCACGTAGCAGTTTCTGATTTATTCGTAAACAAGTGTCACATCCTCTTGAGAGGCAGCTCCAAACCACACATCCCTAGTGTGAACTCTAGACCTTAGCTTCAGCATCCTGGCCACTGACAGTGAAAGTTCCCATTTGTGACCATCACAGAAGAGCAACATTACTGTCTCATCTTAGTGCCTAGTCTTCTTCTAATAGCGTTAGAGTAAGATTGTGGGGCGGGGGGAGTAGGGGGTGAGCTCTGCAGTGCGTTGGTTAGTTTACAACCATCAGCTAAGATCCCAAAGTCCTCTCTGCATTTGCCGTGTACCCACGTTCCCCATCTCGCACCCACTCACTTGGTCTTGCAGGTGCAAGCGTAGGATTTCCCTTTTATCTTGTTAAAGGTTATCTTGCCTTTCTTGTTCCACTCTGATAGTTCTTTCTGATCTCCCGTACCCCTTTCCCACCCAGTTTCACGTGTCGTGCCCTCTGTCAATTGACAGCTTGTGTACAAAATTATAAATATGTGTACATATGTAGGTTTTGTTTTGTTTATTAAGAAAATGTGATCATTCTTTATATTGTATACATTCTCTGGTGGGGTGCAGAATCTTCTCTGGTGTCAAAGTATTCTATTGTATTTACCTATTGTTGAGAGATGGTTAGGTTGCTTACAACCGCAGCACATCCTTTCAATCCTGTTTTCCTATCCTGTAGAACACTTCCCTTTCCAGATTTTCTTGGTTGTTTTTACACATCTGTTCTTTCAGGTGAACTTTAAATTATACTCCTAAGTTCCAGTCTCATCGGTATCGCATTGAATATATACTCTGAGGACTGACATCTTAATTATTGGGTCTTCGCAACATTGAACTGCTGCCGGAATTCAAGTAAAAACATCATTGTCAAATAGAATAGATAATCGTCTATTATGGGATTATCTGCAAGCTTTTCCATCTTTTTGAAATTAGAAAGTCTTCCTGGGCCAAGATCATTTTTTAAATGTGTTTCTTTCTACTATAAGATCTTGATTCTGTGGTGTTTTTTAAGTGACTTTTTTTTTCTGTTTTCAGAGAAAGTTCCATTGTGCAAATTTGACTTCATGGCCTCGCTGGCTGTATTCCTTATATGATGCTGTAAGTAACCTACCTTGAACTTTGTGCTCCTGGGGGAAGCCATGGCATAATTCAGGGTCATTAGAACAAAATAGGCTTTCATACCCAGTGGGGTTTAATTTTTGGAACTAATGCCATTCATTACATTTAAGTGGAACAGGCAGGAATCATACTGCTGGATAGACTTGGCTTTTAATTTGACAGATTTTTAGTCTTCCCTCAGTTTATAGTGGCTTGCAGCTTCAGGACAAGATATTGAGGCATTTTAGGGTTTATTAAGCATTTGAAGTTTTGCTGAGTCAAGGGCTAGTTACATTTAGGAAGAATAAAGAATCCTTCAGCAGTGTTGTAGTTGTTTCCTAAACAAGTGTATTAACTTCAATTTCCTGATCCCTGGTGTACTGACTGATGCATCCGCCAGTGTTTGTGCACCTCACATTTTCTTATTAGGCATCTTGAAAAATTAAGAGACTACTGGAATCGTTCAGAGAATCTGGATTTTAGACGCAAAGACTGTGTTCAAAGTCTCATTTCTGTTACTGTTCCTGTGGTGTGGGGCAAAACTTGATTATCTATAAAATGGGGATGATGGTAGTTATTGTCTTCGGGATGTCACAGACGGTCAACAAATGTTAGCCTTTCGCTTAGGGAATCAGCCTGCCCACAGATATGGAGCCCTGGGCAAACTAAACCCATAGGTTGTGAGCACTTACCACATGGGCAACACTAAAGGAAACTACAGTTCCGTCTGCCCTTCAGCAGCTTTTGAGCCATTACAGACACACACTAGACAAGAGTGGTTTTTGCGTCCACTGGTGAAAAGACAGTGAGCATCTTATGTAGTAAGTGCCAAGGAAGGTGTTGTAGGTGGCAAGTGCGGGTGTAGCTTACAGGGACCGACAGAAAAGACTTCCTAGAAAAGGGAAGAGGAGGCCTCTGAGATAGCCAGCGCGTGGGAGGAGAGGCCTTTTGGAAAGCCAGCCTAGTGCTGTGCAAAGCTGGGTCTTCCATCATTTCTGCCACATTTAAACACGAAATTTTACTCGGTAGTGATGACTTAAATTGCTGCTAATATATTAGGTTTACTGAGTTGACAAGCTGCCAGTAAAGTGTAAACAGTCTGTGAACCTTATTATGGCTACTTTTGTTTCAAACAAAACAAGGAAACCTTAATGGAGAGAATCAAGAGACAGCTACATGAATGGGATGAAAATCTGAAAGAGGATTCTCTTCCTTCAAATCCAATAGGTATGAAAAATCAGTTTCCTTCCTGTGACCTGTGATGCCTTACTGAAAGAAATTGTTTTATGTTTTCTGTTTAATGAAAATGAAACCCCCAACACTTTTTTACATTAGTATTCTGAAAAGCATACCCACTTCTTTTGCTTTGAGCAATTACAAAAAAATGGGTATTTTTTAGTTAGCGGTAGCAAAGGTCTTAAATTCTCTGAGCACTCCTCTTTCAGGCAAGGTTTTCATAAAAAGTTCAAGTTGCAGTAAATGGTGGGCATCCAAAGACACTGTCTGAGTGTAAAATACTCTCCTTTCCCTGGTCTTCAGGGTGCCACTGAAAGTGACTGCAGTACCAGGACTTACTATTACCTTACTTACAGATCTGTTAATTAGGTACAGTTTAGCTATTCTTCGAGTCTCGTAGCAAATGAGTGACTTATTCTAACAAATGAGTGACTTATTCTAACATGGGTTTGAGTTCATGTTTAATTTAAAAGACAACATTTACAAAAACAAGCATGGGAAAAGAAGTTACACTGTAGAACCTCCCAAGAATATATATACTTGAGAGCTGGTATACTGTAGTACTGTTTATAATTGTGTGAAATGTGTTCTTTGGGAACCCCGTAGAGAAGGGTTTATTTCAAAAGGATGTTATCGCGTTCATAAGCTGTCCTGATCTTAACTCCTTCCTAAGTTTAAAGCTTGAAAAACCCACCATGTCTTTAAGATTTTTCTTACAGAGTAGCTGCTTGTCTTCCTATTGATGATGTATTAAGAATTCAGCTCCTTAAAATTGGTAGTGCGATCCAACGACTTCGCTGTGAACTGGACATTATGAACAAAGTGAGTAAAATGAATACGTTTGGATGCCCACGTTCAGTCAGACTAGAGAGCGAGGGCGCACTGTTAGGACCAACAGAACTATCTGTAGGCTCCATTCATGTAGTCATGGAATTAGAGAACTAGTTGTCCATCATGGTTTGCATTAAAAATATTTTAAAGGATTATTTTATATATTTCATTTGGGATCATAAGACAGAAACTTGACTTGTTTTGCTAGACTCTGAACACTTGATTTCTACATGAACCATGTATGGTTTTTTATATATACATATATATGTGTGTGTGTGTGTGTGTGTGTGTGTGTCACTATTTCTCTGTCCTAGAAGGTCATACGTTTTGTGAGTGAATATGTGTTAGATCTCAGATTGTGTTTTTCTTGTCCCATCTTTAAAACTATGTTGTTGAACGGTTGGAAGGAAAATATGATAATCAGAGGGATCAACACCTTGGGAGCGTTTTCCCCACTAATTTTCTCTTAAATTTTTTTAGTGTACGTCTCTTTGCTGTAAACAATGTCAAGAAACAGAAATAACAACCAAAAATGAAATATTCAGGTGAGATCTTTATTACATTTTTAGCATAGATCTGAATACGTTTTGCCAACGGCTATAACAGAATTACAGGCAAGACCGTATTTCCGTTCTCCATATAAATGACAAATACCCAGCAAATGAAATAGGGAATTAACTCCGCCGTTGGGTAAGACAGTCTTCCTGATTGGGTACCCAGAACAACAGTGGGGGCATGTAAGCCATTTTTCATAGGTAATGAGCATGGTGAAGTAAAACAGCTGAGCAGTCCTCTCGTCCCCACCCCCGCCACCACCTTCCTTGTTGAAAATCTGTCAATTGGAGGATATCTTCTTAGTGCTTAAGGACCTACCTCCCATGATACTTCACTCAAATATCAGTTTCGCCACATAGCGTCAAAGATGAAGGACGACATGCTTCTGAACATGTACTGATGCTGTGTGACAGTGTGTGTTTGTGTGAAAATTATTTTCTGACAGACAACAAAGTCATTATGAATCAAAAAGGGAAGAACTGCTGTTTGCAGAGTACTCAGATGCCCAAGAATGACCAAGTGGAAACTTTTCATTGGACTTCCCCTCTCAGGCTCCTTTTAGGGGAAGTTGAGTCCACATATTTGACAATGTATATAGCTTGAGGAAAATTTAAAAAACTAGCAGTATTTCCTTTTTGTCATCATGGAAACCATTTAGACCAAATAAAACTGGGCTGACTGCCAACCTCTTACTAGTAGTTTTAACTAAAAGGTTCAAAACTATAGCTCTTAGAACCTTGTTTCTTGGTGAACTTTTATTTACCCCCCCCCCCCCCCCCCCCATTTTGACTTGCCTTATCCTCTGTACTGATTCTTTGTTTCAGTTTATCCTTATGTGGGCCGATGGCAGCTTACGTGAATCCTCACGGATACGTGCATGAGACGCTTACCGTGTATAAGGCCTGCAACTTGAATCTGATCGGCCGGCCTTCTACAGAGCACAGCTGGTTTCCTGGGTAATGTGGTGGTGGTGACTTTTTTTTGGTTTTGCCTTAATTGGGAAGAAAAACCCAGAGTCCTAAGCAGAGCTGCTAGAATTACAATCAGAAGTAGACAATGAAGTGAATAATTCTATTTAAATGTTCATTTCATGAACGGCTAGAAAACGTTCTTCTTGCACAGTCTCACTGAATGTAAGGTTAGGGACAAAGAAGGTGGCAACTGTACTTCTCCTAAGTGTACAGTTAAGTGGATTGTACACTTAATCAATCAATCCACACTCATGTTCCCGTCAGCTCCATCTGAAAATCAACTGTTGTATGACCCAGTAAAACCACATTTGACCCTTAAACGACGTGGGTTTGAACTGTCTGCATCCACTTAGATGCATGTATGTTTCACTATGCTAGAGGAACCACAGATACGAGGGCCAACTGTAAATTATAGGCGGATTTACCCCGTGTTGATCGAGGGTCCACTGTGTATCTGTATCATATTCTGTAAAGTGTTAAACTAGAGAATGTTACCCAAGCAGTGATAATAGACATGAAACACGCAGCATGTTTTGTTTTGTTTTTTACTTTAGCCCAGCGCCCTTCAGAGTATGACTGTGGGACCAACAGCACCACCTGTTAGATTCCTTGAGCCATATTATTTTCAAGACCCCCCCCATTCTTTGTCCAAATACTGGCTCAGCCTTTTTATTTTGAAAGAGGCAAGCTGAGTAGGGATTAGTGCTTATACTTACTGTAAAGCCAAGGCTTGTATCTTTGGATGAATGACCTGACACATCATTCTAGAAATCTTTCTTACGTGAGAAAAACACTTACCTCCCCCATCCCCAGTTTTAACTCACACAGAAGTGCATACTTCTACAGGTGGTTGCTGTTTTCTAACTAACTTGAGTGCAATACAAAACAAAGAAAATGCAGGTGCCATTTAGTGGGGGCCTGGCAACCAGCAATTTGTATAAAAACATCTGTATTAATAAGATCTTTTTTTCTTTCTTGGCATTGGAGAAAAAAATTTTAAGCACAGCTTAAGAGCACAGTCAAGTAATATATATAAAGAAAGACTGATGCATTACCATGATGAACCATACAAACTAGGAAATCTTTTTGTGAGGTTTGTCTCAGGAAACTGTATATAAATCCAAACTCAGAGTATTCCTTCTTCCCATTCTTAGAATTTGGCTCTAAGATCTGTCTGTCTTCCCAACAGGTTATATGGTGATAGGCTGGGATACAACAGCCTCAGCTGATACCTTTCCTTAATTTTATAGGTTCGCCTGGACCATTGCCCAGTGCAGGATCTGTGCAAGTCATATTGGATGGAAATTTACAGCCACCAAAAAAGACATGTCACCTCAAAAATTCTGGGGTTTGACTCGATCTGCTCTGCTGCCCACGATCCCAGACACTGAAGATGACATAAGCCCAGACAAAATAATACTCTGCTTATAAACGAATACGGTAGGGATAAGGTTCCTTAGCAAAATCGGTATTCTAACATCAGGTCTGCTTTGGAAATTACTCCTTTTGATGCATACCGAAGTAAAAAGCGACATTACATGGAAGGTTGCAGTTTCCTAGTCAAACAACAGTATTTGAAGATTTAGACTAAAATATGCTATTGAAGAGGATGAAAAGCAGTCTAGAATATGTGGTTTCGGGAGTTATCTATTTTAGGAGCTTGGTGCTCTTATTCTGTGGGACCTGACAGGACATGAAGACATCTGTAAAACAAACTGGTGAGAGTATTTCCTGCAAAACATACCTGAAATTCCTATAAATTCTTATAGTGTGAGGGTTCCTCACTTGATCCTGATCCATGGAACAGAATGGCACGTTTGTATCAGTGCTCCAAACAGCAGAAGTTTCCAAAAGCTAGGGTGCCAAGCACTAGTACTGTTCCTTTTTGAAAGAGGCAAGGCAGTGCGTATTATTTTAAAAGGGCTTTGTTCTTTCTGATTTTCATTAATACTTTCAAAATTTACAAATCAGTATCTCAGAGAAACTAAAGAGTTACCTAATACACAGTTCGAGCCCCAACATGTTTGTTAAGTGAAAATCGTATTTTGTGTATTTGCTCAGTGTGTGGTTATTCTGTTCCAAAGTTTCATTTGAACCTAAGACTACTGTGGAACACAGATGCTAAAACACGTCCCCTTCCTCCAAGTGAGATGTGCTAATGTATTTTATAGGCTACTTTGTTCAATGTAAACTAAAGAAACTGTAAGTAAACTGTAAGAGCAAAACTAAATTAAACATGTTCTTTGTTTAAATAATGTAAAATATCTACTCATAAGCAGATAATCTAGGTGTAAGAAATAATTCTTAAGATAAAGTTCTAGACAGACTGATTTGCCACCTACCTCTTTGCTTATACATTCAAGGGGTTTATTGGATACTTTTACATTTGCGTAATTTTGATGTTCCTTCACTGCTTTACATATTGATTGGGAGAAGTTCAGCTAATCGGGTACAATGGATGTGGCCAAAAACGGACTGTTAAATTTCTCGTTGGAATTTGTCAATATTTCCTTCTTCCAAACATGCAATGGTTTTGACGGCCTAGCCTGGAATCGGCAACCGAGTATCATGTTGCACATTTATGTGAAGAGAGTAAATGAAAAGCAACTCAAGAACGCTGTCGGTTTTTTAGCATGTGCCCCTTCTGTATTCGATATGCCTAACCTTTACTTTGTTACGACTAATAATAACCACCTTGGGTTTTTAATGACTCTACTATTTGTTCATACAGTCAGTCTTACACTGAACTAAAACGTCCTCTAAAGGGGACTCCAGGGAGTTCTTTTCGGTAGCACGGCACATCTCTTTATAGCTAAACCAGGTGTAGTGAGGGAACATTTGGCCCCCTGAAGGGTGTAATCTCAGAATGTTCTATATTATTTACTGACACTTGCAAATAAAATTTCGTGGTATATAAAAACACGCATATACTATTTTAAAAAGTCTCTTTATACATGGCGAAACCAGACCTCAAATCTGCATACTTCCTATATAGCACAGTACGAATTCTACAGTGTTGGTTCCAAATATGTATCTTAAATATTTCAGTGGGTTATAAGACGTTTAATTACTGACCTGTGTGCAGTCGTTTCTGAGGCTCCCTTTCTTGCAACATAGCCCCTGTTTGTACACTGTCACACTTCCTCTTAACAGGGCTTTAACAGAAGTATGCTTTTCAAGATTGTTTTATCAAGGTCCAAAATTGCTATTTACCAGTAGCGCACAAAGATGCTCTGACTGGCTACACAGAAAGGAAAATCATAAAATGTCAGAATGAACAATACTTTGTGCCATACACACCTCTTCACCCACTGCAAGCATCTAGCCTCAAATCTTTAAAGGCCATAACCTTTATTTTACTTCACAACGACAGGAGTACTGTCACTATTTATATGGCACCTGTCATACACACACACACACACATATATATACACACATATATAGATACCCACATTTATCTTCCAATTCCCCAAGACTAACCCTCAAGCTAATCTTTCCCGGCTTAGCAGGAAGTTACGGAAATTGTTCATCATGGCAGAGAAACGTATCAACTACATACTAAAGTACAGCTCCCTAGAACAAGTCCTGAGTGTAGGAATGACGGCCACCTGGGACACATCTAATCTTCACATTTTATATACACAAATTCGTCAGCTATTTTCAAGCACAAGTTTATTCTGGAATTCAGATAAAAACCGACACTTATCATACACAATTACTGTAGAAAATTAAACCAGGTATTTCCATTGCAAATACTAAGAAACACCTTTTTCAAGACAGTTAGTTACCACGTGTTAGGATTAATCTTAGTACTGCCCTATGCAAAAACAAACCAAAAAACCCGCTTTTTTAAAAAAACCTAGACAGATTAAGCGAAGCCTTTTTTTCCTCAGTAGGAAGAACTATTCCAAAAGAATTACAAGGTTCAGTGATATAAATCAGATTAAGAGGAGGCAGACTTTCCTTTAATGCCTGAAATACAATTATATTTCACAAAATAAAGACCTTTACTCTTCTGAAGAGATCCTCTAAGCTGGCTTTTATTCCAGTCTCTTCAATCTCACTAAGGGGGGGATGGGGAAAAACTAGTCTTACCAAAATGTTTCTGCTTTTTTAGTAGCCAGCTCTCATCAAATTTAGGTCTTCTTTATGTAACTTAGCAGTTCATCTTTTTCCATTTGGTAACCACTTTTCTTCCACTGTTCTCTCAACTGCTGTAAGAGAACCCCAATTTCTTTTCCGGAAGAAATGCCCACTTTTCTGATGTCATGGCCACTTACAGGAAATGGAGGAATGGACCACTGCTGCATTTCCTTCAGAAGACCGTGCTCTCCTTGGTACTTGAGGAGTTCACACACACGAGCAGTTGCATCGGAGTCTCTAGACTAAGAGCCAAAGTCAAACATTACCACACTTGCTAATGATCTTATCCTAAAATTTAAATAAATGCTCAATGTGAAATTTTTCATTTAAAAGAAAAGAAATTCACATAATACTTTGTGGGTCTTAGTATTAATAAATGTGCCCCACAATTAGCAAAGACGATTTATATTCTGACCAAGCCCAGAACATACTTACATCTATAATGAAGTCTTGATAGGGTTTCAAAGGTTCTGAACTATCTGTTGCTTTAATTAAATCTTTCCTGTTTTTAACTATAAATAAACCAAGATTCTTCTCTTCTTTTGAAATCTTCAACCTCAGATCCAATTTTGTGACATCATCCTGTACTTTGAACAGTGAGGTCAAGAGAGTCATTGGCTTTGGGGAAAAACCTTCAACGTTTTTACTGACTTTGTTAAATTCTTCTAAACTTGCACTAGCAGGTAAGCCTGTAGGGACAAAAGCATTTTTAACCCACTTTTAGAAAGAATAAATTTAATAAAATAAATTCATATCTTAAGCAAACACTGTTTCCGTTTGCAGAAATGCCCTGGCCCCAGGGCTCACTATGGGTCCAGTGTGCTGCTCCATCTTACAGATGAACCACTGCTGCTGCCCTCTCCCACATCGCAAAATCCCGCTGTTGCTTCTGAATATTAATTTTAAACCTACTGAACTATTTCCAGGTATAAGGCAGGTCTTCGCCGTGCTGTACATGTATTAAAGCTCCTGGAAGCTCTCAGCCCTTCCATTAGACAGATGCCATCACTTTCATACCCCTCTGTTAGATTCAGAAACTAACACGTAAGGAAATAAGGCAAGTCACAAACAAAGCTGATAAGTGGCAAAGCCTCACTGAAACCCAGGATGGACTGACTCCAGAGGCCACTTTGTTCCACCACAATGTGCTGTCTCTGAGCTGCCCCCTACCTGTGAAAAAACTGTCCTACTCCTGACCTCAAAGTTTACCATCTTTTAAAATACTCCATTTTTCCTTTTAGAATTGTTAAACATTTTTTTTCTTACGAAATTTTTAAACCAGATGTGTTTCATGACCAAAAAGGCAAACTTTTTAAGTTGGACTCACCTATGTAAGGAGCCACATCAAGATCATAGATGAGGTGAATCAAATGATTTACGTGGTTACTAGTAAGAATTTTTTTTAGTTCCACCCAAATCCTCTCTCCTGATATTCCAGCCAGGCCTTTTGCATTTTCTGCAATTGCTTCCAAAGTCTCAGGATCGTGGTCACCAGGTGTATCTACAATTTTCCCATAAAACCTACAAAGCAAAAGTCTCAGAGTGTACTACCTCTATGCCGGCGTTTCACCAGAAAAATCTGCTTGTCATTTTACCAGTACTATTGCAGACATCTGTTTAATCAGAAACAACAGAGAAGTAGTTAGGTCTAGGAGGGACCTTAACAACCATCTTGGTCAGTTCACCTTCTCTCTTTTCTCACATGAGAAAACCTGAGGTCCAATAAAGTATAAGTAACCTTAAAGTCAGCAAGAACCAGACCCCCGCCTCACCGCACTTTCACATCACTGACCGAAACGTTAGAATGGCCATCAAAAGAGGTCTCTGAATTGGTACTGACACTGGATGCATAAACCAGAGCAGTCTTCTCCAGGCACTAAAACAAGACTTGAAATGCCACGCTGGAGGAGTCTTAATCCCTCAAAGGTTGCCTGTCTGTACACATCAATACTTTTAATTAATAGCTTCAAATAAAACAAATCTCGCTGCAGACAAGGGAGTGTGTTTCATGGACTCTCAGAACTGGAAGCATTAAAGTATACCTGTTTTTACCACTCATATCTTCAAAATTCGTTCATTAGTGATCTAAATTAAATGATTAAATGGCTATGGCTGTGCCTCAGTCTCTGTCCTATTATTTGTAAAGAGAGATGGTTTGCAGACACTGAAGTCTAAAGGGATAGCATTTATTGACAAAATATGTAGACTCTGTCAAAGAATATTCTGAGTGATCCCAACCAGTGAAAAATTAATATCAGTAGACATAAATTAGCCAGTTACAGTAGTTTTCTTAAATGTTAGAGTTCAGAGTTGAAAAAGCATTGCTACCCACAAGACCACCCAAATGCATTTCATACCTTCCCAATTCTTCGGACAGATTTCCCATGACCACCTAAAACGGTAAGCCATATGAAGGCATACTTTGACTCACTACTCTGTTCAAAGCACCTAGCACAAGGGTTGGCTTGTGATAAGCCCTCATATCTGTGTAATGAATGAATGGTGCAGAAAATAATCAAAAAGAAAAAAGACCTTTTTAAAGCTGAATTATTTAAAAGATCATCACAGAAAGGAGCAAATAACTGCTTTGCACGATGAAAAGATGACGTATCTCAGTATCATGAGTCTCCTGGAGACAGGCCTTTGGGAAGTCACCCCTGTGTACAGTAACCTGCTGTGCATCTCACGTGATCAGAACTGTGCTCTGGTAATAATATTCAAAACTGTATCATTAATGTAATTTGTAAAAATCCTTACCTGAAATATCTTAAAATTCGAAGATAATCTTCTTGTATCCTCTGTTTAGCTTGTCCAACAAATCTAACTTTCTTATTTTTTAAATCTTCATAACCATTAAAATAGTCAAATAAAGTACCATCGAAACCTATTCATTAGAAAAGAGGGAAGGAAAATCACTATTAACGAATAAGAACTGGAAAACAATGGCACATATACAGTGGAATATTACTCAGCCATAAAAAAGAATGAAATCTTGCCATCTGTGACAACACGGATGGATCTCGAGGGCGTTATGCTAAGTGAAATAAACCAGACAGAGAAAGACAAATACCGTATGACCTCATTTTTATATAGAATCTTAAAAAAACAAGCTCACAGAGAACAGACTGGCGGTTGCCAGAGGCTGAGGCCAGGGGCCGGTGCAGTGGGTGAAGAGAGTCAAGAGGTGCAAACTCCTAGCTGTAAAGTAAATAAGTTCTGAG